>NC_064922.1:175775914-176081748 GCF_023897955.1 Schistocerca gregaria | reverse complement strand
GCAAGAACGAGACCAACGAGGACTGAAGAGAATCGGGGGTAAAACATCAAATCTCCGACATCACTGCAGCCGAAAAAAATATTGCAAGATCGAGACCAACGAGGACTGAAGAGAATCGGGGGTAAATCATCAAATCTCCGACATCACTGCAGCCGAAAAAAATACTGCAAGAACGAGACCAACGAGGACTGAAGAGAATCTGGGGTAAAACATCAAATCTCCGACATCACTGCAGCCGGAAAAAATACTGCAAGAACGAGACCAACGAGGACTGAAGAGAATCGGGGGTAAAACATCAAATCTCCGACATCACTGCAGCCGAAAAAAATACTGCAAGAACGAGACCAACGAGGACTGAAGAGAATCGGGGGTAAATCATCAAATCTCCGACATCACTGCAGCCGAAAAAAATACTGCAAGAACGAGACCAACGAGGACTGAAGAGAATCTGGGGTAAAACATCAAATCTCCGACATCACTGCAGCCGGAAAAAATACTGCAAGAACGAGGCTAACGAGGACTGAAGAGAATCGGGGGTAAAACATCAAATCTCCGACATCACTGCAGCCGGAAAAAATACTGCTAGAACGAGACCAACGATGACTGAAGAGAATCGTTTTACGGGAGGTAAGTGCAATGCTTCAGCTAGTTGCTGGAGATTTCAGCGCTGGGCCTTCAATAAATGTCAGTGTGCGAACCATTCAACATAATCGACATGTATGAAGATTGTATCTGTTCTTTGGGAAATATCCGAAAGAACAGATACCATCTTCCTATAGATAAGGCTTACCGGCCAGTGATCTGCTTCAGTGCGGATGCACTCACATTGTCTGAACTCTTACGGGAATTGGTAGATTCACTGCCACAAGTAAGGAATATAGTGGGCAGGGCGCTACAAATGTATTGTGTGGACAGTAAGTTGGAAATGTGGGTCTCACGGGGAGCGTGCCAGAGGTAAATTCCTGCAGTCGCACTATCCTCTGTGCCCTCGATGGCTCAGACGGATAGAGCGTCTGCCATGTAAGCAGGAGATCCCTGGTTCGAGTCCCGGTCCGGTCACACATTTTCAGCTGTCCCCATTGATATTTGTCAGCGCCTGTCAGTAGCTAAAATATCTGGATTTCATTGTAATATCAATCATCGATATGCGCTTTTGTAGTCGAAGGTCAACTCGTGTACCCTTAGTGACTGTACAACACAAAGCTTTACGCCTCGCCAGGACCTGTCAACACCGACATTGGACTGTTGATGACTAGAAACATGTTGTGTGGTCGGACTGGCCTCGTTTCAAATTTTATCGAGCGGATGGACGTGTATGGGTATGGAGGCAACCTCATGAACCTATGGACCCTGCATGTCAGCAGGGGACTGTTGAAGCTGGTGGAGGCTGTGTAATGGTGTGGGGCCTGTGCAGTTACGACTCTGACAGGTGACACGTACGTGAGCATCCTGTCTGATCACCTGCATCCATTCATGTCCATTGTGCATTCCAACCGGATTTGGGTAATTCCAGAAGGACAATGCGACACCCTACATGTCCAGAATAGATCCAGAATGGCTTCAGGAGCTCTCTTGTTAGTTTAAACACTCTCACTGGCGACCCAACTCCCCAGGCATGAAGGATATTGACCATATCTGGGATGCCTTGGAACGTGGTGTTCAAGTGAGATCTCTACCCCCTCGTACTCTTACGGATTTGTGGGTACCATTGCAGGAGTCATGGTGTCAGTGCCCTCCAGCAGTACTTCAGACATTAGTCGAGTCCATGCCACGTCGTGTTGCGGCAGTTCTGTCTGTTAGCTGGAGCCCTATGCGACGTTAGGCAGGTGTACCAGTGCCTTTGGCTCTTCAGTGTGTGATACTTGTTGCGATACACCTTAGAGTTGAGGGCTCCCCTGCATAAAGTAATCGCACACTGGCAGATCAGGTGACCTGCGTGGCCACCTAGCGTCGCTACCAGACTGACCTCTGCTAACAACTCTGTCAATCGTTTTGACTGTGTAAATGTGCTCCATGGTTCGGGCAGTCGCTCCATCGTATTGTAAGTGACTGTAGGTCCTTTCCTCCTCCGTTAATGGTGCCACAAATTCACGCCCAGTAGTATCCACGCTTCTGGGCAACTTTTATTTGCTCCACCCTGCACTAAACAGTCTCAGTATGACAAGATTTTGGTACAGTACGAGTAGCAAAGACCAGAGGTAATCAGGTCCAGTTTCCCCTGCTCCCTTGCAGAGACACAGTGATACTCTGAGATGCCAGTAACCTGACCAGGTGTTCACTTCCGCCTGTCGCGTGGTCGGACATTCTCGCTGGTGCGTTCCGCGTGGCCATGACTTGTTTACGTTTCGGGCACGAGTGTTCTTACTAGTATTTCCTTTTCGAAGAAAATCGTTTAGGTGCAAGTATAGCGTACGATTGTGTGTGTTTTCTTCGTCAGACGTTCGCGGTGGTAGTGCTGTATAGTCCACCGTAAAATGGGTGAATCCCCTGATACGGATCAGTTCATACAGTTGTAAGGTGTCAGGTAAATCCAACACCTTACATGAAAACCCTGACATGATAAGCAAATCCAGTAGTATGTCACATAGCTCCGAATAAATCGTGACATTAAATTAACCAAAGTAATACGAGTAACGAGTGAGCAAATGGAATACCACAGACTAACACAAGAATGCCTAAATGCATGTCATACCTTCCCACTGTGAGGCAGACGCAGTTCCGAGGGGAGAAACGAGGGCAGAAGCCGAGAGAAGAACCGTGTTAAGCTAGAAAAGAGAGGGGCTGGGCACCCACGCCGTGAGCCTACCTGTACAACTATATAACGTTTTAGCGTGAGGCTTTTTCGCGTCTCAGGTATGTCAAGGACAACCCCCAGCCCATGTTAAAAGCTAGAGCCCTCCAGAAAAGCAGTATAGATCTTACGATAACACAAAAAGGGCCACTACCACCCGCAAGTTTTAGCATGAGACTTTTTCGCGTGTCTGTTACATTAGGATCACTCCCCAGCCCATGTTAAAAGATAGAGCCATCCAGAAGAGCAGTATAGATCTTACGATAACGCTAAAAGGACCACACTAGCTGCAGGTTTTAGCGTGAGACTTTTTAGCGTCTCTGTTACGTTGCAAACTTTAAAAACATTGCCCCACCACGAAAAGTATAACGTTTCTCATTGGATAGACAGAATTTTTGTAGGCGGAGCTTAAGGTTAACATTGAGACCCTGATTGGTCAGATGAAAACACAGCTAGATAGTTTTTTTAAGGTAACTTCGGTAAATTGTAGTAAGGAGAAGTTAAGAGAGAGTTAGTTCCGAGACGGCGAGCTGGACGGCTGCTGCGCCGGCCGCTGCCGCCCTGACGCTGCCTAAACACCGACAAGGTAATGAACGCACGCGATGCCGCATTTTTGAGCGCATAAGGCTTCACTCAGAACTGCAGAAGTCTCATCTGTTACACCCCTTTTTTTTGTAATACTAGTGACGATCGTTAATTAAAACTCATGGTGTTCACATTTGCCAATTGAAGTATAGATCTGAAACGCGTTGATTTTTCTATTTTATAGTTATTGAGAAGCCACATCAGCCACTGTAATTTACGACAAGTTAGATAAGTTATTAAAGATAATTGAGGGTCACTGTAGACCATTTTGATAGTTTTCTCTTTTGTGAAACTTAATTTAAACCTAGATTATAGATGTGATATGGCATTGGTCATCCTTCGATCGATTGTAGAACTTGGAAACCCATTTAGGGAATATTCGTTCACATTTTTGTTGAACGCTGTTGGTTTTTACCATCCTGTATTAAAACATTCCTTTTATCAATAGTGCAATTTATAAATGATGTTTTGTGAGTAGAATAAAACTTCCAATGGTAAACTTAACTGCTTTTTCGACGTTATTTTACCAGCTAACTAAAAATAGGAAAGCCTTGAACCCTTTCCACTATACAGGTATTTAGTTAGAATTAAGATTCTTTTACAGGGAGTGCAGTGGAGCTGACGCTGAGATCATTTAGTATTTGGTTATATCGTCGCTAGTCTCACTGATCTCTTCTGAATTCTACATGTCATGTGTGGTCTGGCGTCTCCTTACCAGCAACAGGTCCCAGGTTCAAACTAGTTCCCTAAAAAACACGCTCAGAGCGTCGTTGCGCGAAAGTGTTTGGGGGACACGATATAGGACAATCAGACACCACCATGAATGTTTAGACAGTCAGCACTAAAAACCTGCCATTATCATGCACCGACAGATGTTCCGTTGCCACCGATGTGCGACAATCACGGCGAGATCCAGCAGGGTGCATTAACACTCCCGGATACATGGCTTCACCAACGACAACAACGAGAGCTACAACGTCAGCCCGAACTGCAGCTTTCGCACCACCATCATCAACAACTGAGTTTTACCAGCAACAGCTGGATCAACAGCAGCAGTTTCAATTATTGCAGATAACAAAACAACACCACCACTAATATCACCACTAAAGACAACAGTTGTATCAGGTTAGCAAGTTAGCCATCCCAGCGACCCTCCCAGCTTCGCGCTTGACGCCAGTGCACCTGAACATGTCAGGAGCAGAAAAGTGATCTCCTTAGTAAACGGCTTTGTCTCGACTCATCTCCTGTCCCAGAGTGTGCTATGTGTGAATTAACGGGTTCTGAATCCCCTTCTAATAATGGTACGGTATAGAAAAACCTTGACTTCCATTGCTTCGGTCGTACGGCTAAGTGTCAACAATCAGTACAGTCGATCAGATGCTTGTGGAGAGCTTAGATAAGGAAGCTGACAACCTCCACCCTATATAGGTAGCCAAGTTGTTATTTACCTATAGATCTCATCTCAAGCGTAACATTCTTGACATTAGTCCGTTGGGCAGAAATAGAGTTAAGATAGAACTAAAAAGTGTTGCGGCTGCCAACGCTTTGATAAAAGTCCCTGTTTTCAAAGATTGTAAATTTGATGTCTACATTTCCAACTTCCTGCTCCATACGTATGGCATTATTCGTGATGTTGGCATGAGTCTGACAGATAAGGAGATCATTGACGCAATGAAAACCATATATCCTGTCGCAAGTACCAAACAATACACTAAGAAACATCATTCCCATCCTGAACAAGCGGTGCAAATTACAGTCTATCGGTGGTGTTTCGCTCCCAAACTCTGCCCTCATATGTTGCTGTTCTTGGGACATATTGTTCAGTGGAACCGGGCGTCTCTCCAGTCATTCAATATAGAAACTGCTGGCGTTTTCATCATCGGGCAAGCCGATATACACGGTGTTACAAAAAGGTACGGCCAAACTTTCAGGAAACATTCCTCACACACAAATAAAGAAAAGATGTTATGTGGATATGTGTCCGGAAACGCTTAATTTCCATTTTAGAGCTCATTTTAGTTTCGTCAGTATGTACTGTACTTCCTCGATTCACCGCCATGATTTCATACGGGATACTCTACCTGTGCTGCTAGAACATGTGCCTTTACAAGTACGACACAACATGTGGTTCATACACGATGGAGCTCCTGCACATTTCAGTCGAAGTGTTCGTACGCTTCTCAACAACAGATTCGGTGACCGATGGATTGGTAGAGGCGGACCAATTCCATGGCCTCCACGCTCTCCTCACCTCAATCCTTTTGACTTTCATTTATGGGGGCATTTGAAAGCTCTTGTCTACGCAACTCCGGTACTAAATGTAGAGACTCTTCATGCTCGTATTGTGGACGGCTGTGATACAATACGCCATTCTCCAGGGCTGCATCAGCGCATCAGGGATTCCATGCGACGGAGTGTGGATGCATGTATCCTCGCTAACACAGGACATTTTGAACATTTCCTGTAACAAAGTGTTTGAAGTCACGCTGCGACGTTCTGTTGCTGTGTGTTTCCATTCCATGATTAATGTGCTTTGAAGAGAAGTAATACAATGAGCTCTAACATGGAAAGTAAGCGTTTCCGGACACATGTCCACATAACGTATTTTCTTTCTTTGTCTGTGAGGAATGTTTCCTGAAAGTTTGGCCATGCCTTTTTGTAACACCCTGCAGAAGTCATATTTGTTGCAAGTGTGGTGGTCCACATGCAGCGGGTTTATGTATGGCGCCGTTTCCGACGTGTTTAAATTGCTCTGGGCCGAACCCAGTGACAGACCGTACACGCGCGGCCTTTCTCCATCAGCGAGAGCTCCAATGTACAAAAGCCTACCTCACTTTGGGGAGAGTATTTGGTACGCCGCAGGTGTCATTTTCCGCTGCTCTCCTCCAGCCTCCTAGCCCCCAAAATCTTCCGTATTTCCTGTCTCTGTCTCTACGGCATTCCTCACAACCAATAGTCGCTTTACGAGATTCTTCTACGCGACCAACGCAATCGCCGGTGTCGTCCCAGCTAGGCTGTCTCCCTCACGGTGACAGGCATCATCAACAGGACTTCCAGTGGGCAGACAGTCGGGTGTCATCTCTGGCACGAGAGATGCATCGAACAGGCGTGCTCCTAGGCCACTCTGGCGGCAGCGATTCTCAGAAATTTGTCACGAATATTGTCTCTCATCATCTCCCCCAAGCCCCACTATCGCCTTACCCACATCCCCCTCAGTAAAGTCAACAACTGCCGTCACTTTGTACACTTCTGGCCATTAAAATTGCTACACCATGACGTGCTACAAACACGAAATTTACCCGACACGAAGAAGATGCTGTGATGTGCAAATGTTTAGCTTTTCAGAGCACCTACAACGTGCTGACAGGAAGAAATTTTCCAACCGATTTCTCATACACAAACAGCAGTTGACCGGCGTTGCCTGGTGAAACGTTGTTGTGATGCCTTGTATAAGGAGGAGAATTGCGTACCATCACGTTTCCGACTTTGATAAAGGTCGAATTGTTGCCTATCGCGATTGCGGTTTATCGTATCGCGACATTGCTGCTCGCGTTGGTCGAGATTCAATGACTGTTAGCAGAATATGGAATCGGTGGGTTCAGGACGGTAATATGCAACGCCGTGCTGGATCCCAACGGCCTCGTATCACTACAGTCGAGATGACAGGTATCTTGTCATGCTTGCGATGGTGTACTCAGCGACGAACCTCGGTGCACGAATGACAAAACGTCATTTTTTCGGATTAATCCAGGTTCTGTTTACAGCATCATGATGGTCGCATCCGTGTTTGGCGACAGCGCGGTGAACGCACATTGGAAACGTGTATTCGTCATCGCCATAGAGGCGTATCACCCAGCGTGATTTTATGGGGTTCCATTGGTTATACGTCTCGGTCAGCTCTCCTTCTCATTGACGGCACTTTGAACAATGAACGTTACATTTCAGATCTGTTACGACTCGTGGCTGTACTCTTCATTCGATCTCTGCGAAACCCTACATTTCAGCAGGATAATGCATGTTGCAGGTCCTGTACAGGCCTTTCTGGATACAGAAAATGTTTGACTGCTACCCTGGCCAGCACGTTCTCCAGATCTCTCAGCAACTGAAAACGTCTGGTCAATGGTGGCCGAGCAACTGGCTCGTCACAATACGCCAATCACTACTCTTGATGACCTGTGGTACCGTGTTGAAGCTGCATGGGCAGCTGTACCTATACACGCCATCCAAGCTCTGTTTGACTCAATGCCCAAGGTGTATCAAGGCCGTTATTACGGCCAGAGTTGGTGGTTGTTCTGGGTACTGATTTCTCAGGACCTATGCGCCCAAATTGCATGAAAATATAATAACATCTCAGTTATAGTATAATATATTTGTCCAATGAACACCCGTTTATCATCTGCATTTCTTCTTGGTGTAGCAATTTTTATGGCCAGTAGTGTAATAACAAAGAATATCTCATCGAAAACATTATGTCATTTATCATGTAGCTCTTGAAACACACGGAGACGCAGCCACCTGAAAATTTACGAATACAGCCTCTACAACATATGTTAACGGCCCTTCTTATGCCTAGCAGCTATGGTGAGGTTTAGGATCCTTCAATGGAATGCACGATCTGCGATTGTCAATAGAGTCCTCAACATCAACTTTGGAACCAGAGGATAGCAGTGTCTGGCATCTCAGAGACGTGGTTTCAACCAGATTCTGTCTTCTGCTTTCTAGGATAACGTGTTCATAGCCAAGACAGAGGTGATGGTGTAGGAGGTGATGCCTTCTTCGTTCATAATGGTCTGTATCGCACCCCAGTAAACATATCCCACGTGCCGATCGGCAGCTTTCAAGCGATAGCGGTCAGATCTCTACTCCAGATGATCGCCTAACCATCGTGGATATTTACAGTTGGCCAAGGTCCTATATTCTCCTTGAAGTGTGGTACGCTCTGGTTCAGCAGTTGGAACCTCCATTCTTACTTTTTCGTGGTTTTAACACGCACAAAAGACTGTGAGGCTGTGCCTATAATGATATGATGGGTGACTGGATCCTTGAGATTCTCGACGGGTTCGGTCTTATCCTTCTCAGTGATGGATCCCCTATGTTACTTCCTTTACCTGTACATAGACTCTCTGCCGTCGATTTGACTCTGTGTTCAGCGTCACTTTCTTCGTTCTTTACGTTGACTACTCTTTCTTGTCCTATGCGGTCTAACCAATAAGCTCTTTTTATATCGACTTTGACTGCAGCGTCCATCACAGCCTATAGGCCATCTCGTAAATGGAACGTTATGCATGCAGACTGGTCAAGGCGTGTGGCGTATGAAAGGATGCGCGTCTGTCGACATTCCCCACCATAGCCTCGCTTAAAGCAAGGTACATTACGTTTAGAAATTATATCAAGGTAGCGGCTTCGTGTCCTGTTCCACAGAAAAGAATGATGACTGGCACCAGCCGATCCCCGGTTCAATGGCAAGACTCAGAATGGTCACGTCGGGTGGCTCAGCGGAGATTGGCTCGCAGTCGTCTTAATTGGCAAACCACGTGGGAGAACTATCATACCTACAAACGGACAGATGCGTCCACTAAGCGCTTTCTCAAGGCCCACAAAAAGGAACACTGGAAGAAGTTCTGCGAACAACTACCTGCACACACTGCTGTTGGACATATTTGGTCGATGGCAAACTCGCTCAAACGGAAACCGGCACCTCGCAAACGGTTGCAGCTCTGGATAGACAAGTTTGCCGACATTGTCGCACCTCCAACCGCCATGCCGGAACTCGTAGATATCGTGGCGACAGGTGTCACTGCCGATCTACGAGACAGTTCAACCACACCATTGTCTCTAGCCAAACTCCACGGGACTCTGACGTCCTCATTAGAAACATCTACATCTACATCTACATCTACATTCATACTCCACAAGCCACCTGGCGGTGTGTGGCGGAGGGTACTTTGAGTACCTCTATCGGTTCTCCCTTCTATTCCAGTCTCGTAGTGTTCGTGGAAAGGAAGATTGTGAGTATGCGCTCTAATATCTCTGATTTTATCCTTATGGTCTCTTCGCAAGTTATACGTAGCAGGGAGCAATATCCTGCTTGACTCCTCGGTGAAGGTATGTTCTCGAAACTTCAACAAAAGCCCGTACCGACCTACTGAGCGTCTCTCTTGCAGAGTCTTCCTCTGGAGTCTGTCTATCATCTCCGTAACGCTTTCTCGATTACTAAATGATCCTGTAACGAAGCGCGCTGCTCTCCGTTGGATCTTCTCTATCTCTTGTATGAACCCTATCTGGTACGGATCCCACACTGGTGACCAATATTCAAGCAGTGGGCGAACAAGTGTACTGTAACCTATTTCCTTTGTTTTCTGACTGCATATCCTTACGATTATTCCAACGAATCTCACTCTGGCTTCTGTTTTACCGACAATTAATTTTATATGATCATTCCATTTTAAATCACTCCTAATGCGTACTCCCAGATAATTTATGCAATTAACTGCTTCTAGTTGCTGACCTGATATATTGTAGCTAAATGATAAAGGATCTTTCTTTCTATGTATTCGCAGCACATTACACTTGTCTACATTGAGATTCAGTTGCCATTCCCTGCACCATGCGTCAATTCGTTGCAGATTCTCCTGCATTTCCGTACAATTTTCCAATGTTACAACTTCTCGATATACCACAGCATCATCCGCAAAAAGCCTCAGTGAACTTCCGCTGTTATCCACAAGGTCATTTATGTATACTGCGAATAGCAAAGGTCCTACGACACTCCCCTGCGGCGCACCCGAAATCACTTTGGAAGACTTCTCTCCATTGAGAAGGACATGCTGCGTTCTGTTATCTAGGAACTCTCCAATCCAATCACACAATTGGTCTGATGGTCCATATGCTCTTGTTCATTAAACGAATGTCGGGAACTGTATCAAACCTGAGAACCCGTGTCTATGGCCCTGTGAGTCTCGTGGACGAACAGCGCGATCTGGGTTTCACACGATCGTCTTTTTCGAAGCCCATGCTGATTCCTACAGAGTAGATTTCTTGTCTCCAGAAAAGTCATTATACTCGAACATATTACGTGTTCCAAAATTCTACAACTGATCGACGTTAGAGATATAGGTCTATAGTTTTGCACATCTGTTCCACGTCCCTCCTTGAAAACGGGGATGACCTGTGCCCTTTTCCAATCCTTTGGTACGCTACGCTCTTCTAGAGACCTACGGTACACCGCTGCAAGAATGGGGGGGGGGGGGCAAGTTCCTTCGCGTACTCTGTGTAAAATCGAACGGCTATGATCAGATCCACTACTCCATGATCCTACATTTGTCTGATGATGCAAAATTTGTTCTTGTGAATATCTTTAATGACACCTGGAGGGACTGGAAAGTGCCTGACGGTGGGAGACTCAAATATCTGTGCCCGTACTGAAGTCTGGTAAAGGCCCTGGTCAAGCGACATCTTGTCTCCCGATTTGCACTGTCCTCCAGCGTGTGTAAGGTATTCTAACGTCTCCTCAAGCTTGGCTTCGAACGGTAGTTGGAACTCGCACGGAAGTACTTATGATAAAAACACATTCTTTACTAACGGGTATTTAACGTCCTTATTTCTTGACTTTTCAAGGGATTACAACGTTGTCCTTATACCTGAACTTATCAACAAATTGCAACTGCAGCATCTCCCCGTGGTGATTTTACGGATTACATACAGTTTGGTTGGTTGCCGCACCACATACGATGTGAAACAATAAAGTAATGAGACTGATTTTCTTTGCGAGATGCGGCAACCCTGCAGGATTGCCTAGGCACAATACCTTTGACCTTAGTCTATAAGCAGCTTCTAGACCAAGCTGCCCGTCGATGCAACTGCTCAGTCGTGAGTTGTACTGTAAAAAGTTAACATGATTTTGTGTCTCTCGTCACGGAAATGGAACCGCATAATATTGCACAACGGTATGCCATATCTTCTTGCGTGAAATTGGGTGAAAACGCGACGAGAACTTACAGTAAGCTTCAGAAGGCTTTTGGAGAGGAGGTTATGTCAAGAGCTCAAGTTTTTCATTGGCATGATGTGTTTAGTGAAGGCAGAATGAATGTTGAAGATGAAGTCCGAAGTGGACGACCATCAATTTCACGGACGGATGTCAACTTGGCCAGGGTGCGTGAAGTCGTACGATCTGATCGAAGATTATCCGTGAAAATGATTGCAGAAGAACTGAACATCAATCGAGAAACGGTTCGTCTAATAATAACTGAAGATTTTGGTATGAGAAAGATTTTTGCAAAAATGGTCCTCAAAAATCTCACACCACAACAGCGAGAAACACGGAAAAATGTAGCAGCTGACCTGTTAGAGCAAATGGAAATCAATCCAGAACTGTTGAGCCGTGTTATCACTGGTGGTGAAAGTTGGTTTTTTCAGTAAGATCCAGAGACAAAACGCCAAAGATCGCAATGGTGCTCAATGGGCTCACCCACATAAAAAAAGCTCGAATATCAAAGTCATAAGTGAAATGCATGCCTGTGTACTTCTTTTATTCCAAGGGAATTGTTCATAAAGAGTGGGTACCTTCTGGACAAACAGTTAACCAATATTACTACAAAGAATTTTAGAAAAACTTTGTAAAACAGTTCTTCATGTCCGCGCCAACATTGCTGATAATTGGATTCTGCTTCGCGATAATGCGCCATCCCATACTGCCCTGTCAGTATAGCAATTTGTAACCTCAAAAGAAATTTCAGTACTACCACAGCCACCTTATTTACCAGATATCGCTCCGTGCGACTTTTTTTCTACTTGCAAGCGTCAAAACGGCGGTCAAGGGACACCATTTTCAAACAACACAAGATGTCCAAAAAGCTGTGACGAGGGTCTTGGAGGATATTACAGAAGATGAGTTCCAGAAATGCGATACTGTGTCCCTTACTGTATACCCTGTGCGCTGCCGAACTACAGACTCTGTTCAGCCACGCCGTCAGAGTTACTAAGTATGTGGACGGCGTCTGTGTATACGCTCGTTCGTCTGGTTTTGAATGACACACCTACGGCTTACGGACGCATGTGAAATGTTGGACCCATGTGAAATGTTGGCCGCATGGGAGTTCAACAATCAGTTGTTGTGAGATTCACAAGGGAACGGCGCAATAACGTCTCATCCGAACTTCAGTTTGGTTCATACGTATTTCCTGTTTGGTCACATGCTAAGTTCCTTGGTGTCTACTTCGATTGCACACTCATGTTGACACGACATGTTATGAATTTTTTTTTTTTTTTGGTCATCAGTCTACTGACTGGTTTGATGCGGCCCGCCACGAATTCTTTTCCTGTGCTAACCTCTTCATCTCAGAGTAGCACTTGCAACCTACGTCCTCAATTATTTGCTTGGCGTATTCAAATCTCTGTCTTCCTCTACAGTTTTTGCCCTCTACAGCTCCCTCTAGTACCATGGAAGTCATTCCCTCATATCTTAGCAGATGTCCTATCATCCTGTCCCGTCTCCTTATCAGTGTTTTCCACATATTCCTTTCCTCTCCGATTCTGCGTAGAACCTCCTCATTCCTTACCTTATCAGTCCACCTAATTTTCAACATTCGTCTATAGCACCACATCTCAAATGCTTCGATTCTCTTCTGTTCCGGTTTTCCCACAGTCCATGTTTCACTACCATACAATGCTGTACTCCAGACGTACATCCTCAGAAATTTTTTCCTCAAATTAAGGCCGGTATCTGATATTAGTAGACTTCTCTTGGCCAGAAATGCCTTTTTTGCCATAGCGAGTCTGCTTTTGATGTCCTCCTTGCTCCGTCCGTCATTGGTTACTTTACTGCTAGCAGAATTCCTTAACTTCATTGACTTCGTGACCATCAATCCCGATGTTAAGTTTCTTGCTGTTCTCATTTATACTACTTCTCATTACCTTTATCTTTCTCCGATTTACTCTCAAACCATACTGTATACTCATTAGACTGTTCATTCCGTTCAGCAGGTCATTTAATTCTTCTTCACTTTCACTCAGGATAGCAATGTCATCAGCGAATCGTATCATTGATATCCTTTCACCTTGTATTTTAATTCCACTCCTGAACCTTTCTTTTATTTCCATCATTGCTTCCTCGATGTACAGATTGAAGAGTATGGGCGAAAGGCTACAGCCTTGTCTTACACCCTTCTTAATACGAGCACTTCGTTCTTGATCGTCCACTCTTATTATTCCCTCTTGGTTGTTGTACATATTGTATATGACCCGTCTCTCCCTATAGCTTACCCCTACTTTTTTCAGAATCTCGAACAGCTTGCACCATTTTATATTGTCGAACGCTTTTTCCAGGTCGACAAATCCTATGAACGTGTCTTGATTTTTCTTTAGCCTTGCTTCCATTATTAGCCGTAACGTCAGAATTGCCTCTCTCGTGTCTTTACCTTTCCTAAAGCCAAACTGATCGTCACCTAGCGCATTCTCAATTTTCTTTTAAATTCTTCTGTGTATTATTCTTGTAAGCAGCTTCGATGCATGAGCTGTTAAGCTGATTGTGCGATAATTCTCGCACTTGTCAGTTCTTGCCGTCTTCGGAATTGTGTGGACGATGCTTTTCCGAAAATCAGGTGGTATGTCGTCAGACTCATATATTCTACACACCAACGTTAATAGTCGTTTTGTTGCCACTTCCCCTAATGATTTTAGAAATTGTGCCTTATTTGACCGTAAGTCCTCCAAAGCCTTTTTAAATTCCGATTCTAATACTGGATCCCCTATCTCTTCTAAATCGACTTCTGTTTCTTCTTCTATCACATCAGACAAATGTTCACCCTCATAGAGGCTTTCAATGTATTGTTTCCACCTATCTGCTCTCTCCTGTGCATTTAACAGTGGAATTCCCGTTGCACTCTTAATGTTACCACCGTTGCTTTTAATGTCACCAAAGGTTGTTTTGACTTTCCTGTATGCTGAGTCTGTCCTTCCGACAATCATATCTTTTTCGATGTCTTCACATTTTTCCTGCAGCCATTTCGTCTTAGCTTCCCTGCACTTCCTATTTATTTCATTCCTCACCGACTTGTATTTCTGTATTCCTGATTTTCCCGGAACATGTTTGTACTTCCTCCTTTCATCAATCGACTGAAGTATTTCTTCTGTTACCCATGGTTTCTTTGCAGCTACCTTCTTTGTACCTTTGTTTTCCTTCCCAACTTGTTATGTACCTGATCGAAATAGCAGATAACACTGTGAATATGCTTGCCCGAGTATGGTGGGGAGTGGAACCGACACTGCTCTTGACTCTGCATGAGGTTATCATCCGTTCTGTTTTAGATTACGGTAGCACTGTCTACGGCACTGCAACGCGATCAACTTTGCACAAGCTCGATGTCATCCATTATAGAGTGCTTCGCCTTGTCCTCGGAGCCATGAGATCAATGCCCACCAGTGCCCTGCTAGTGGAAGCATCCGCAATGCTGTCGTCCATAAGATGGCAGATGTTGTCTGATATTTTTCCCCTCAGTCGATTTTCGATGTCTGATTGTGCCTCTCCTAAGGCAGTGGTTAGATTCTGGAGACTCACACAGGCACCTCACAGATGACGAATGAACAGAACTCCTTTACTAGTTCGCAGCTACGAGAAATGGCGTCATCTCTTCCTACTCGTTCTACAGGACACAAAACTCCAATGTTTTCGTTTTTCGTTTGTTTTTCACCCCAGCCGCAGTATCATGCCTGCCGCGCGGAGACCAACATCACTCGCAACCTGAAGCATTTGCTCAGCATACAATGGCCGCAGTACGCTCACATCTATATGGACGGTTCCAAATATGAGGCGGGTGTGAGATGTACCTTTTTCAGCCCTTCTAGTGGCGCCTACCAAATGTTTGCGCTTCCACCTAAATCTTCTGTCTACATGGCTGAGTTACTGGCCGTCAGGGAAGCCATTCATTGTGGTACACCTGATACTTATGGACCCTCTAAGTGTCCTGTAGAAACTGTGTGAGTGTGTGGGTTTTATTTTGTCAAGTTGCTCAATGGATTGATCCAACAAGTACCCTTTGGCACCTGCAAGAAACAATTTTCATCTCACACTACTACGGAAGTCAGGCAGACGCTCCTAATGTACCAACAAGAACTGCTCGAAAAACATTCAGCAACAAATGTCTTCTGGAGTCGTCCGCTGTAAGGAAAAGACACAAATATATTCTATATTATTATGTAACTAGTGGAATACTTGGGTACTGGAGTATTGCTTGTTAGTGTAAGTAAAACATTAAACGAGCGAAAAATATTATTTATTGCAAAAAATTCTGACAGGTCAAGTGAAACTTTTTCTTATAAATTAATAAATTTCCTGGGTTCTTTTTGGAACAGTAGATTGGCTCTTATGGATAGGAATGCTATTATTTCACAAAGTATGGGAAGGTTCTTTTCTCCCTTTTCTTTAAGATTGTTATTTACTCGGCAGAATGGCTGAGAGCACGCGTACACGGCTTGAATAACTCTTCTAGGTATGGTCAAAGCTGTTGCATGAGAAATGTAATGGAGTGTACTGTTATGGAGGACAGATGGGGCTCACATAAGCTGTAGCGCACAATACCGTGAGCTGTGACGACTGCTGCCGTGTCGCTCACTGCTGACAAATAACACAACTATCTCTTTCTATCTGGATTGACCTTCCCTATGCCTTGATGAAGTCAAGTACTGCTATCCGCCCCTAGTCTAACTATTGGTGGGTACACCGATCAGATAACCAGTCCACCTCAATGACATTCAATATTCGCTCGCAGGCGTTTAACTAGTACTCAGTCCATGCACACACCACACAATAAGTGTGCCGGCCAACACAGTGAACAACGCTTAATTGCGAGCGACTCAGTATAGAGTATCACTCGGATTCGCTAACGACAGAGGTGCTCTCCCAGTGAAGTACTGAGGAGAGACTTTGTTTCTCACTCTTTGTGTACACATACGAGCACACTCGCTCTCGTTACGTGTTCCCGCTCCAAGAGCGACAACAGAACGGCTCCTTTTTCTGGAAAAATTGCAAGGGTATATCATTCGCTATCTTCCCTGACTCATCTTGCTCTTTGCGTCAGAAATAATCCACCAATCAGCGTTTGCTCTTTTAAGTGGGAGAATGACATTTTGTTTAAGTCGTCCAATGCAGAAATCTGTAGCATCTCCATTAGGCATATACTGTCCTCCTGTGAGAACTCTGTAACTATGCAGTCAGTCCATCAAAAAATGTGTCTTCTGGGCGCCCCACACAGTGTAGTGGAATTTGCTTTGAAGTCGAACATGGGGATTGTTATCCCTTCACTCTGGAAAAAGATGTCGTCTCTCTGGGTGGTGGCTCACCCCTCTGAAGGGGCAGGCCCCCCAGTGGGCTGGTTGCCTCTTTAGAACGAAAATTCCTGTGGCCGTCGTGTTGTGTACGCCAGCCTCGACTTTTCGACCTTGGTGCGCACTTGCGATTTAGTTATTAGATTTGCATATCGCTTACATGAATTCAAGCAAAATTGACTCTACCTTATCGAGTTTGGGTTTGAGTGAAGCGTCTTGATGTGCAGAATACGATTGTGAGGACGGAATATGTATGAAATGAAGGTCAGGAGACCACGCCACCTTACAACTGGAACATTCTCCATTTGAGAAGCAGACTAACAGATATGTTCTGGACGTCTCGGCGGCCATAAGAGACGCGCGGATCTTGGGCGTTGCCATCCAATTACTCTGGATTAAAGGACATCATGGCATTCTTCATCATGAAACTGTTGACCGCCATTGCAAGAGGAGTATTACAGAAGGCCAGGTACGCCCAACGCCGATCCCTTATACGGATCTCTCATGGACGATACGGAAGGTTGCTTATCATGCATGGAACTGTGAATGGCGTGTCTCTCAGCACTCTACGGGTGGCCACCTGACCGCCACACAACCGAACATCTCTTCTTGACCATGGTTCGCGTCGGTGCAGCTTGGTAGACTGTACTGCGATATCTATTATTCACACAAGGCTGGGACACGGGTGATACCCTGTGCACCTATGTCGCTTCAAGATTATCACTTCTGGACACTGCAATAAAGACTAAATGGCAGTAGCGGATATTATCAAAATCAGATTGGCATGTTGGAAGCACACGACTTCACAATCAGACTTGTATAATAAATTAGTTGGGAGAGGTCACCACCATTTTGATAAACATAACTTGCTCAGAGACGATTTGAAAGCCACCGGCATTCGGATTTAAGTTATGGGTTGACGAGGTCTTCATTTTCGCATGGCATCAGTTCAGTTCGTAATCAGGTGCTTAATTTTGTGTTTTAATTTGCGTACAGATCTCTATTTGTACATTAAATTTTCATTACTGCTCTCCTGTTCATTTTATGTCGCTGTTCTACTGGCACTATTGTACATATCGTGGGTTGTATTGCGTCTTTTTTCATTTCGGGTTTTTGTTTTACTATATGCTACACTTCTCGTTTTGTTATGTTATTTACAGTTTTGTGCTTAACCTATTATTGTAATTATTGTATGATGTTTGGTGATTGCCCTTTCAAGTTTTGTCTGTTACTTTAAGAGCATGTGGATGTTCGTCAGAAGGCTGTTTGTAATTCTGCCCCAGTGTCATTGTAATCACAGTCGCCTGCTGTCTGCTGTTTGTCTAATTGTGATTCAAATGGTTCACATGGCTCTGAGCGCCATGGGACTTAACATCTGAGGTCTTCAGTTGCTTAGAACTTAGAACTAATTAAACATAACTAACCTAAGGACATCACACACATCCGAGCCTGTTGGTATGCCAACGTCGTAATTTTGTAGTATTCTGCTTTTTTGAAATTATATTTCTTTGGCACTACATAACCGTTGCTGGATGTGTGACCTTTGTAGCCCAAAGCCAAAATAATGAAATATAAAAAAACACAGCCTGACCAGCTCTTGACGCCACTCCCCTTCACCCGTCTCCTACAACTTATCTCGATTATCACTTTAATTTATTTCAGAACAAGGAGATTACGTAATCTTTCTTTTGTGTGTTGTATAACTATTTCATGTGCGTCAACTCTAAAATTGTCGCAACAGACGGAAATGTAAGCAAGCATAAAAAATATCACTGTGCTTTCATGAATTATGAGCAAAGACTGCACGTAATAATTTACTTTTCACTCATATTATGACTAATTAATTTCTGTCCTTAGAAAATCAGACTAATTTCTACTCAAGTCAAAGTTAATGACTATCTTCGGTTTCTGTGGTTGCATTTGAAATATACACATCCAGAAAAAAATGCTACCTCCTTTTAGAGGTTTCCAATTCACTCAAGATTTAACAGGCATGTTGAGTACATGAAATGATTACGTTTACACATCAACAACCCAAGCGGTTCTGAGCTACCTGGTATCGACCCATGCTGAGATACCCACATTGGTAAGTGGTGTAGCCTTCACGGGCTGGTGTCCAGTCGATCATAGAGACGGCGAATACTGTCCTGGGATATGTTCTGCGACGCCTACTCCACTTGTTCACGTAGTTCTGTAAGAATTGTTGGTTGATGAGATGCACGAGTACTTCTCGTCCCACCATAACTACACTCAAGCTGATAATGGTGAAACAACGCTCTGGTGGGCGGTTTGCGGGCTTAAATCACCTCGGGGTATGAGCATTCGTTGCATTTGACCTGCGGTCGTCACACGGTGGCGCTGGCAGCAGTCCACATACACAGAGGTGTGTTGGTGCATGTCAGAGTACGGTGCAGCGAGTAAGTGTGCAGACGTTTTCAGGCGTGCTAATGGTGACTGTGTGTTGAATATCGCTCAAAGAACACATATTGAGGACGTTATGAGGGGTAGAGTACTAGGGCGACTGGAGGGTGGTCAAACACAGCAGGTCGTAGCACAGGCCCTCCGTGTACCACAAAGTGTGATCTCAAGATTATGGCAACGACTCCAGCAGACAGGAAACGTGTCCAGGCGCTACAGGACGGGATGTCCACAGTGTACAACACCACAAAAAGACCGATATCTCACCATCATCGCCCGCAGACAGCCACGGACTACTGCAGGTAGCCTTGCTCGGAACCCTACCCTAGCCACTGGAACAGTTGACTCCAGACACACAGTCTACAGACGGCTGAACAGATTTGGTTTATCGCCTGGACACCTGCAAGGTGTATTCCACTGACCCCTGGTCACAGAAGAGCCCATAAAGCCTGGTGTCAATAACACAGTACATGGTCATTGGAACATTGCTCCCAGGTTATGTTCACAGACGAGTCCAGGTATAGTCTGAACAGTGATTCTCGCCGGGTTTTCATCTGGCGTGAACCAGGAATCAGATACCAACTACTTAATGTCCTTGAAAGGGACCTGTATGGAGGTCGTGGTTAGATGGTGTGGGGTGGCATTATGGTTGGTTCACGTACACCCCTGCATGTCTTTTACAGAGGAACTGTAACAGGTTAGGTACCTCGGAACGTCATTTTGCACCAGTATGTGCACCTTTTCAAGGGGTGCAGTGGGTCCCACCTTCCTCCTGATAATACACAGCCCCACCAAGCTGCCATCGTGGAGGAGTACCTTGAAACAGAAGAAATCAGGCTAATGGAAGGGCCTGCCTGTTCTCCAAACCTAAACCCCGTCGATCACGTTTGGGATGCTCTCGCCGCACGTGTTCAAACCCCTAGGACATTTCAGGAGCTCCGACAGGCACTGGTGCAAGAATGGGTGGCTATACTCCAGCAGCTGCTCGACCACCTGATCCAGAGTATGCCAACCCGTTGTGCGGCCTGTGTACGTATGCATGGTGATCATATCCCATATTGATGTCGAGGTACATGCGCAGGAAACTGTGGCGTTTTGTAGCACAAGTGTTTATGGACGGTTTTCTCAACTTATCACCAATATCGTGGACTTACAGATCTGTGTCGTGTGTGTTCCCTATGTGACTATGCTATTAGCGCCAGTTTTGTGTAGTGCCACGTTGTGTGGCACCACATCCTGCAATTATTCTTAATTTATGAGCATGAGTGTAACATGTGCTCGAATGGAGACATGTCTATAGATCGCGCTGGCTAGGGAAGTTACAGCATGTCTTGTAGAGCTCGTTGAGTTTCACAGACGGTGTGTGGGCGAGAATTATCATGTTGGTACAACACATCACCTTCCAGTTGCAAGACGGCAAATGAACACGTCTAGCAACATTCTGCACGTAGCGAGAAACACCAAAGGTGAACGAGGGTTGTAGCTTACCGAACACCAGACCATATGGCCTGGGGTGGGCCCCAGTGTGTCTTCGAATACACTCTACGAGACAGTGGTCACAGGATCTACCTGCACACAATCACTTGTGCGCAGGCAGAATCTGCTTTCATCGCTGAACATCACGACGCTCCATTTCATCTTCCCGATGATTCTCTGACGGCACCAGTCGAGTCGTGTACGTCGATGCTGTGGCGTGAGTGGAAGACGGGGCTAGAGGTTCCATGCCCGTAGTCCAACGGCTAACATCCGGTTCGCAACAGTTCGTGTTGATACATGTGGGCTCACAAGCCCTCTTACCTGTGCTGTGGTAGCTGTACCGTCTGCCACTGCTGCCCTTACAATACGATGATCCTGGAGTGCATCTGTGTTTCGTGGACGTTCAGAACCTCGGCTATAGGTGCGAGAATGTTCACGTGATGACTGATACCAGCATCGTTGCATAACAGGCGCAGCGCGTCCACCTTCTTGGGCAACTCTTCACTCGAAAGCGCACAATTGGATCATTTTCAAACTCGCTAAGTTGGCTGTAGGAATCACGAGTGCGTCTCCGTTGCGTGGTTGCCTGCTGCACATTTGCAACACACAGAACCTTCTGGCTGTGAGCATTCCCTATTACAGGGTAAACACAGATGGCGTTCTGGTAGCTAAACCACTACGCTATCTGTTGGTGGACGACGCTGAAACCATTTTCACTACATCTACTATCCCCTAGGTGTCTTATGTCGTCATCCTATGAAAATCGGCGTCGTGTTTCCGCCAGTGTATTTACTGAAACTGATGTACACCGCTTAACCTAATAAAACATCGGACGTCGTAAACAAATAAACTTTGTGGAGGTTCTGTTAGACAGAGGATACAAGCAATGATTATTAAAGCTGGAAATAATTTAATGCCAATATACAAAACCACACTAGCTTCCGCTAGTACAATTGGAGTGGTCACAGGATGGTACTACAGGATGGTAAGGAATAGGAATGGACGCAAACAAGGTTTGCTGAATGTTTACAATAATTATTATATCAATCAGAACTTACACTGGTCAGCTGGAACATTATGATCACATACCTCATAACCGGTATGTCCACCTTTGGCACAGACAACAGCGGCGACGTGTTGTAGGGTGGAAGAAATGAGGCTTCGATAGGTCGCTGGGGTGAGTTGTCACTACATCTGCACACGCAAGTCGCCTAACTCCCGTAAATTCTGTAGAGGGGGCAATGAACTCTGACGTCATGTTCAGTCACACCCAGGTGTGTTCGATCGGGTTCAGATCTGGTGAGTTCAGGAGCCAGCACATCATTTGGAAATCGCCACTGTGTTCTTAGAACCATTTCATCAGACTCCTGGCTTGTGACATGGCGTATTATGTTGTTGAAAAATGCCACTGCTCTCGGGAAACATGATCGTCATGGAGGGTTGAACGTGGTCTGCAATCACTGTACAATGTTCCCTTGCACGACCCCCAGTGGACCCATGGATACCACGTGAATGTTCCCCAGAGCATAATGGATCTACCGCCATCTCGTCTCCGTTCCACAGTACAGATGTCAAGCAGTTGTTGCCCTGGAAGACGACGGATTCATGCTCACCCGTCGGCATGATGAAGAATGTATCGGATTTCATCAGTCCATGCAACGCTCTGCCAATACACCAACGTCCAGTGCCCATGGTCACATTCACACTTCAGTCGTAGTTGCTGATCTCGTGTAGTTAACTTTGACACATGCATGGGTCGTCCGTTGCTGAGGCCCGCCGATAAGAATGCTGGCGCACTGTGTGTTCAGACACACTTGTACGCTGCGCAACATTAAAAGTCTGATGTTTGTAGTTCCACCACGGTTCGCCGCCTGTTGTGTTTTAGTAACCTGTCCAGCCTACAATGTTCTACATCTGTAACGGCGGGTGGCCTTACAACCTCACGACGCCTGGACGTGGTTTCACTGAAGACACTCAACACAGAACTCGAAAACCCGATAAGTCTTGCAGTTTCCGCAATGCTCGTCCCGAGTCTCCAGGCCATGGCAATCTGCCCTCGGTCAAACCCAGATAGATCAGGTGGCTTCCCCATTTTACGCACGAACAGCATGATCACTGGTACAACATACAGAGTGCGTGTGTTTGACTAGAATCATACCTCGCCAGATGATGCCGCTATCGCCTGAACGGGTTTCAGTAGGTCGATGGTGATAATGGTCTGGCTGATCAGAACAAAGGCTGCAGTCGACAGAGGAGCATAAGATGAGGTCAGATAAGGTAGCACAATGATAAATAGTCGATTCACTGTCGTGTAATAGAACATATAATAAAACACAAACAAACCAGGAACATTAGCTCCATAATGCATGCTTATTCTTAGACAAACATGACACATTACGTAAATTACTAACACTGTGAGGTACATTTATTTTCTTCATGTATACGGAAAATGACTTTGAAAATGAGAATCTTTCATAAACTGTTTAATGATTCAAAAAGAGGCGCCAACGCCTCCGCGCATCCTTCCACAGTCGCTAACCTGTTTTCCTATCCCCCATCCCATTTATCCAATATCGAGGGCCAGCGCCAGGTGACACGTGCTACGTGCTCCCTCCGTGCTCCTGGCTCAGGAAACTGCTGTCATAGTGAAGGGAGCGAACGATTTCCCTTTCCCCTCCTTGCCCCTCGCCACAGCATAGCTTCAGCATGCCACACACAAGCGATGAATCGGCGTGATCCGTCGCATGTGATATCGCTGCATTTGCCGAGCACCTACAACCAATACTGATTTCTGAATGGATGGCTCCATATGGTTCTCAAGATGAGCAGCGACCGTAAACCATAAAATGACCAAATTAGCAGTAACCAGTCGCAAGATTATGTTTTCTTTATTTAATTTTGCAAATTGCCATCATCGGTGCTACAAATACAAGAATAAAAATAAAAATAATTAATAACAGTGACCAAATGAATAAATGTAGATTAATCAAAATTAAATGTATATAGACGCATTAAACCATTTAAAATGCACATACAAATTTACCTTTCAACGTGTATGTTTGCTGAGTAATAACACTGTCTTAAACAGACGTCAAACATGGAATGATACATAGAGAATTGACTATGACAACAAGAAAACCGAAAGTGGGCGCTGCAAAGCAAACCCACCCTCTATGCAAAAAATATAGCTAAAATAAAAATGAGAAGAAGAAATGACATACAAAGTGCGGTAAAATATAATGAAAAAATACTGAAAAATTTACAAAAATGGATACATTGACAAAGATTTTATCAATCACATAACACAGTTATATACGCCAAAAAGCGATTTTACAAATAAGTAAAAATAGGTACAAACATAGGTGAGAAGCGCACCGAATAAAAAAATTTAAAAAAACGTATTAAATTTTTTTTAAATTTTTTAAAAAATTATTTAATATTATCGAAGAGCAAAAGTTACTGATTTGCCAAGCAGTTGCAACCAATATATTACAAACGCCACTGACTCGGTAAGTGCTGCGATTGAAAATCAACAGCTATGTTTAGTGGCAGCAGTTGATCTCTGTATCCCCACGAATACTTGCAAAAAATAAAATTAAGGAAAGGGAATTGTTTGTGATTTATTAAACTTGTTTTGAAACGCTTGTCTTGGTAACTGTAGGTTACTTTACAGGTTATGTTACGTTTCTAACTAACGCCAAGTGGGTTGCAAACATCTTTCTATGATGCTAATGCGATTCGATTTTGATTTGTTAGTTCCAAACTCCCTTTCTTTATTCATTTTTCTTATACAGGGTGCTTCACAATTCATGTTACACTCTTCTGGAGATTGTAGAGGGACTTAGTAGATCAAGTTTTACATAGGAGGCACGTCCGGAAACGTCATCCAAAGACACTACAGAGCGTCATATTTAGAGGCGCTGGCGCTTGTAAATGTATATGTATACAGCGAAATTCGTTGATGATGGTGCAAACTTTCAAGGATGATGACAAGAATAAATGTATCATTTTGATGTAAGGATCTCTGTACCGGAAACAAACGAGTCGAAAGTTATGAGCCAAAACATTTGTGATGCCTCTGAGAGTTAACACATGTACCAGTGTTGTTGCTGCTAAGAATGCAGGGTGTGCAACTTTCAGAGGTGGTAGTATGGACCAAAAAAAGGAACACTGTCTGGTAAACGTGGTCTCTATAACGTATACCTTCAAAGCTATGGGCACTTTTTCGGTAGAGGAGATGTGCATCACACTAGCGAAGATGAACAAGTGCTCATAGTTCCTCAGGTATGCATTTTAGAGCTCATATTTATGAGACATTTTTCCTTCTTTTGGTCCATACTACCACCTCTGGAAGTTGCACACCCTACATTCTTAGCAGCAACAACACTGGTACATGTGTTAACTGTCAGAGGCATCACAACGGTTTTGGCTTCTAATTTTGGAATCGTTTGTTTCCTAACCAGGAAATCTCACTTCAAATTCTCACATTTATCAGTCTCCATCGCCGAAAGTTTGTAGGAGCATCACGGAATGACCCTGTATATGTACGTACATTATGTGATCAAAAAAAAAAAAAAAAAAAAAATCCGGACACCCAGCTGAAAATGGCTTACAAGCTCGTCGCGCCCTCTGTCTGTAATGCTGGGATTCAATACGGTGTTGGCCCACCCTTATCCTTGATGACAGGTTCCACTCTCTCAGGCATACGTTCAATCAGGTGCTGGAAGGTTTCTTGGAGGAATGGCAGCCCAATCTTCACGGAATGCTGCACTGAGGAGAGGTATCGACGTTGGTCGGTGAGGCCTGGCACGAAGTCGGCGAAGGTGTTCTATAGGACTCAGGTGAGGACTCTGTGCAGCAGGTCAGTCCATTACAGGGATGTTATTGTCGTGTAACCACTCTGCCAAAGGCCGTGCATTATGAACACGTGCTCGATCGCGTTGCAAGATGCAATCGCCATCCCAGAATTGCTCTTCAACAGTGGGAAGGCCCGTGCTGTGATAGTGTCACGCAAACCAACAAGGGGTGCATGCCCCCTCCATGAAAAATACGACCACACCATAACACCACTGTCTCCGAATTTGACTGTTGACACTACACACGCTGGCAGATGAGGTTCAGCGGGCATTCGCCATATCCATACCCTGCCATCGGATCGTCACATTGTGTACCGTGATTCGACACTACACAGAACGTTTTCTCACTGTACAATCGCTCCTTACACCAAGCGTGGCGTCGTTTGGCATTTAGCGGCGTGATGATGTGTGGCTTGTGAGCAGCCGCTCGACCATGAAATCCAAGCTTTCTCACCTCCCGACTAACTGTCATAGTACTTGCAGTGGATCCTGTTGCAGTTTGGAAATCCTGTGTGATGGTCTGGATAGATGTCTCCCTATTACTCATTACGACCGTCTTCACCTGTCGGTGGTCTCACACAGTCAACAGACAAGGTCGGCCTGTACGCTTTTGTGTTGTACGTGTCCCTTCACGTTTCCACTTCTCATCGGAAACAGTGGACTTAGGGATGTTTAGGGGTGTAAAAATCTCGCGTACAGACGTACGACACAAGTGACATCCAATCACGTGACCACGTTCGAAGTCCGTGAGTTCCACAGAGCGCCCCATTCTGGTCTCTCACGATGTCTAATGACTACTGAGGTCGCTGATATGGAGTACCTGGCAGTTGGTGGCAGCACAATGCACGTAATATGAAAAACGTATGTTTTGGGGGTGTCCGGATACTTTTGATCACATAGTGCTCATTTACAGGTGTCGGTTCCTGTAACTTTGACTCTCGGTAGGGTCGTTGGATGACGTTTCCGGACATGGGTCCGTGTGTAAAGCTTGTTCTACTACGTCACTTATACAACCTCTAGAACAGTGTAACACGATTTGTGAAACACTCTGCAGTTTAACGTCAAGTAGTTACAGCAGACAATCTGTTTTGAAATCTAAACGTTTCTATGGAAGTGCTGTCAATAGCAGCACTGCCGGTTACCAGAACTTTTGTTATAAACTGTAGAAGGAAGAGTATGATTATACGAAGCGACAAGGGACTTGAGCATAGCTATATAATCACTTAATATGTTGAGAAAATAAAAACTTTAATTATATGTATCATTGTTTCATAAATAACTCAAAATCATCAGATGGAGCCCGGTGTCTTGCAACTATCACTATGAACAATCAATTCTACTTCTACTTCTACAGCACAAGTTACAAAATGCTGATCACTGAAAAATCGAGGTTGTGTTTTATATTACTTCTTATTACAAATGAGAACTTCTGCGTCCACTTTTCAGAGTAGTTTCTGGTCCCTGAATAACAATTATTCTAATGCTAAGATAATAAGTAGAGAAACAAACACTACAGTGTTCAAAGTATACTGCACACAAGCAGTAATGTATTGCTCGTCTTATTATGTGCAGACAGAAGTATGTTCTCTTCCCTAATCAATGAATTTCATATATCAGAAATGAAGTTATTTAAGGAATAATGCAGTCAAGTAGCAACGAACTATATTCTATTCCAACTAAGAAGTAACAAAGATAAGTGTATTTCTCATGTGAAGCTAAAATTCATGTATTCGCCATATCCATATGTATGAAGTGCCCAATCAGCATTTAATCTGTATAATCTGTGTAAACATACATTAGCGCAAGCCATTTCAGATGAGAATAGCTCAAGGCTGTACCGAGATCTTCTCATATGAAATAGATAGAAATAGGCTATTACTAACCAACACACAACTTAGACTGTACTAATCTAAATACAGCATATCACTTCCCTCTATACATTACAAATTTTTCTTAACCACGCTCATTGTGTTACATTTTCTTTTTTTAAATTTTTCTTTGGCATTTGCATTGTATAAATTATTTTCGCAACTATGTAGTAACAAATTATATGGAACCATTTCAACAACTGTTAAGCATTCAATTCGCTGTAACCTCAGAGAAATCTTTATATATTATGTTCTTTAAATTATTAAAAAAAAGCATTAACAACTGTAAACCAATAGGACTGTAACAATGAGAAGTCTTTGCTATTAGATTCAGAAGCATCCGACCCACCTTACATTTCAAGGCAGTGGGTTACTCTGTGTTGTTAATGAAATAAATAAATAAATTTCCACAAAGAGGTGTTAGCCAACCAGGCAGCCATATTGGGTGAACGAATTGCGTGCGATCCATCAGGTTGCCTAGGATTTCCATGCGATCAGTGATCAGCGACCGATCGTTGCAATTTCACCACACAAGTGTGATATACAAAGAGATGAGTTGTCCATGCAGCGTGATCCGTCCGACATGCGTGGTGTCCTTTTAGAGCCATCTCAGGTCAGGTGTGGTGGAGAGAGCAGCTCACGTCTACCCCTCTTCCTCTGCACCATGGCGGACGCTGCTGTCTGTGTCACGTTACCTCTCTCACCTACTTGCCCACCTGTCTCCACGTCTACACTCTGTTTGGGGCCAGCCGGCTTGGGCCCATGGCCTACCTGTGGTATTCGCTGTCATATCCTTTATTGCGTTCCTTCTCCTCCCCCTATACTGACATTCATCAACGGCAAACATCGCGAACAGAGAACGTCACCATCTCTCAGCAGTGTTCCACATTCTGGTGCTGCGTGGTTGAAACTTGAGTGTTCTTACATTGATTTTGAAATCAATAAAGTAGGTTGTGTGCTGGCATATACCTTCACCAGCACACCAGTGGGCACTACGAAACGTTGTATAGCAAATGCTGAACTAAGCGCGCCTATGAAAGCGAAAACCAAGACATGCTTACAGGCATGCTCCCTGGGCAGTGTGCATATCGGTTGCCGCCGCCGACCAAACTTGTCCAGATCCTAGAGCGCCATGCACTCCTTCTCGCCTTCCATATACGCCTCCTGTCCCCCACACAGATACTCTACGACCTGCGCCTTGATCCCCCTTACCCCCTGGTTGCTCCTCTCCTCTCTAACCCCCTCCCCCCTCTGCCGTGCATCACTGTTGTTCCCCCCTACCCTCCATCTCTACACCCTTCATCTCCTTTCCTAAGGTGGCTTGCGTCAACTCCCCCTCCCGGATGATGCCCTCTCTCCCTCCATTTATCCCTCCTACTCTGATACTCACCTCCCACTCCTTACCTCAGTCGTTTAACCGGGCTCCCTCCTTCCCCCTTCCAGTTTTTTCCCTTCCTACCCTCTCTCTGCCTCCCTTCTCTCCCCAGAGTCCTTTTCATTTCCTTCCTCCGCCTTTCCCCATTCCCTCTCGTGTCTGCCCTGCTCCCCCCTTCTAAGTCCTCTCCCTCCATCGGTTCCCCCTTTTTTTCCTCTGCTCCCCCCTTTTTTCCCCTCATCTGTATAGGTACCCCCCCCCCCCCCCCCCCACCATTTGCCCTTACCTCTGGCGTGTCATCTTCATGTCGACTTTTTAGTGCAGTGTCTCAGGTGATTGTTAAGTATTGTGCGTCTTTTCCAAAGTGTTGCGAACGGACATCACACTGTCGCTGGGTGTGATTTTTATATCTCTTGCGAACAGAAACCAGACTATCGCCGTGTTTTTAATTGTCTGTCAACTATTTTACCTGTCTGCTTCCTGTGTATTTTATTATCATCGCCAACTATTTCTTTTATGTTTTAACTTTCCACAATTTACGTCACCATTTTATCACCTGCTTTTATTGTTTCTTATTTTCTTATGTTTTAAATATTATGTAGGCTGAAGAGCAGCGTAGTAAGCTGCTCCCAGCCCACCCCCTTCGAGGGGGGGGGGGGGGGAGGAATCGAAATACAATAAAGGAAAAAAAACCAAACTGGCTCAGTCCCTCAGTCTCAATCTCAGTATCACAGTACGTAGCGTCGGGACTCAGTTCGCATCGAACCTCAACACGTCACACTCTGCTCTATTCTTCCACAGTGATAGTCGTCGCCTCGCACCTTAGATAGCTATGAGGGAACGCTAGTCATTGTGCATAACTGTGACATGGACACGGACAATGGTTGGTGTCAAACACAGAACTTCAGAATGGACATCACTGAGTATAAGTACTCAACTGGTTCCTGTTCCTGTAATAAAGTATATTTTAACCACCTGTGCGTTTTGTTTTGTAGTGAGAGGAAACCGGCCACCCACCTGTCATACCACCCTCTCCTCATCCAGCCAGGAACCACAAAACATTACAAGAGGCCACAGCCACAACAGATTGTTTGTTAAAAACGTTTTTTAATTTATTAAGTGTGGCAAAGGAGCTAGAAATCAAACGATTATTTGCACCTCAGATTTCTTAATGTCTGAGCTCGGTGGAAAGAAGAACAGAACTTTCTGGAGTGCATGATTCTGGTTGCTTGTGTGATTTGGGGTAGGGGACCAAACAGCGAGGTCATCGGCTCTATCGGATTAGGTAAGGATGGGGAAAAAGTCGGTCGTGGCCTGCCAAAAGAAACCATCTCGGCATTTGCCTGAAGCGATTTAGGGAAATCGCCGGAAAGCTAAATCAGGATGATTCTGCAAAAGTCGTGGTTAGCAGTAACTGAAGAGAAACGAAAGTTATTTTTTTCTATTGTGTGTTATTTTGTGGTGAAGAGTTGTGGACAACAGTCAGATGTGGGGAACTATAGATTTAATTGTATGAATTAAGAAACATGAGGAAAGTGGGCTACATTTAGAAAATGTTTGTAGACAATAATATTTGATACCATTAAAATTGCTGTTCAGATTGATTCAGCGTATAAAATGTCAGTACAGAAGCATAATGAATTAGCTACGAAGAATAGACACATATTAACAAGAATAGTTCAGTGCTTAACGTTTTATGGAACTCATGGCTCTAAATGGCTCTGAGCACTATGCTCCTTAACTTCTGAGGTCATCAGTTGCCTAGAACTTAGAACTACTTAAACCTAACTAACCTAAGGACACCACACACATCCATGCCCGAGGCAGGATTCGAACATGTGATCGTAGCGGTCACTCGGCTCCAGACTGGAGCGCCTAAAACCGCACGGCCACTCCGACCGGCTATGGAACTCATGATTTAGGACCAAGTGTTCATAATGAAAAACGGGAGTCAGAAAACTGTGAGAATTTCTTAGATTTGTCATCTCTTCTAGGAAATCTTGGCAGTGTGTTACAAGGCCACTTAAAAGGCTCTAGTACTTCCATCCGTAAATATACGTCGAATTTGTCACCACAGCGTAACTTCAGACAAATACAAAAGTACCGGAAAACCAGCGAAGCTGGTGGACATGACCAGCTACAATACTACACCCACACAAACACACATACACACACACACACACACAATATATATATATATATATATAAGCTACAATATTTTGTGGATAATATTTATAACTGTTTAATTGTCATCTTTATTGTTTTTCTGGTGTTTCTTAAGAAGTGTGACACAAATGAAAGTTATATGACAAACAGTTCGAAACATTTCCGTTACAAAGTTGATTGACGTTTCACCTGGGGCCTGCCACCGAAAATGAACCACTGATCTCAACTAGACACAGAGATTTTCTCCCACAGATAGGTCACTAGAGAGGGAGAACAAAATTCGAGAGGTCCGAGAAAGGTGCTAAGCTCTCTTTCGAAGTTGCTTGTCGTGACAATCAAAACCTTTGTAACAGTAATAGCGTGTGTTTTGAGAGTTCCAGGAGTAACGCTGCTGTTTTTCCGCCTAATAGTTGAGACCAGTTTTAATAGTTACAACAATTCTGGACCTGTAGCCGTTAATATGACAATTTCTCCCCAGTGAAAGCCTGCCAGTCGTAGAGAAAGTAATTGAGAGTACACATCTTTAATAGGTGTATTGAATACATCCCCTTATTGTGGGCGTGATTATTCCAAATAGGGACGATAAGGGTCAGCAGTGTTTCAAAGGAGAGATAAAAATAATTGTTACAACATTCATAAAAATAGTTATTTAACTAAAACGTCATTTTCCAATATAACAGCCGGCCGCGGTGGCCGTGCGGTTCTGTCGCTGCAGTCCGGAACCGCGGGGCTGCTACGGTCGCAGGTTCGAATCCTGCCTCGGGCATGGGTGTGTGTGATGTCCTTAGGTTAGTTAGGTTTAAGTAGTTCTAAGTTCTAGGGGAGATGTTGAGTCCCATAGTGCTCAGAGCCATTTGAACCATTTGAACCAATATAACACGTTCTCAAATCAGACTAGAAACTATAAAATAATTTATCTTAGCCCCATACAGATTTCTAAGTCCAAACAGATTCTTTAATAGCAGTTCTAAGAGTCGAGGGGCATGAAAGGGAAGCAGTGGTTGAGAGGGGAGTTAGACAGGGCTGTAGCCTTCCCCTATCTTATCCAATCTGTGCACTGAACAAGCAGTAAAGTAAACCTAAGAACAATTTGGAGTAGGAATTAAAGTTCAGGAAGAAGGAATAAAAACTTTGAAGTTACTCGATGACACTGCAATTCTGTCAGAGACAGAAAATGGCCTAGAAGAGCAGTTGAACTGAACGGACAGTGTCTTGAAAGGAGAATGTAAGACGAACATCAACAAAACCAAAACAAGGGTAAAGGAATGTGGTCGAATTAATTCAGATAATGCTGAGGGAATTACACTAAAACGCCAAAGAAACACGATATTCTGCAGGCGTACCAGTTTCTTTGGCTCTTCAGTGTGTTACCACGTTTTTATGGAGTTGAGTTCTTGTCTGTATGATTGTCTGCTCGGTATAAATGTTGTAACTGATTTTAAACTAGCTTTCCGACTAGCAACATACTTGAAACTTTCAACTTAGCTGAGAACGCGATGACAATGCAATACTAACTCGCTTCCTTGTATGGTGTGTGGAGGGAGGCTTCTTTGTGTACCACTGCGCTTTCCCCGTTTACCTGTTGGACTTGCGAATGGTTGGTCGAAAGAACGATTGCTGTTAAGCCTATATGTGAATTGTCTACATCTGAGTTGGGACCTCTCTAACTTTTGCCTTAACGGTCTTTTCGCCAGATATATCTAGGGGGAAGCAATATATTGGTTGGCAAAGATGAACAGACGCGTAATAAACGTGAAATTTACCATATGTCTCTGTTGTAATCTCATCAAAATGTTTGAAATCAACTGAAAAATTTGACGCACACACAGGACTAAAATGCAGTCCCTCTCTTTTTAGCCACCACGCTTCCCTCGAGTACCAAATTGGTGATCCCTTGATGTCTCAAAATGTGTTCAGTCAAGTGATTGCTTGTTACACTCAGGTCGTGCCACAAATTTCTTGTCTCCCCAATTCTATTCACTACCTCCTCAATAGTTACGTGATCTACCTATGTAAACTTTAGCATTCTTCTAAAGCACCACATTTCAAAATCTTCTATTCTCTTTTTGTCTAAACTGTTTAACGTCCATGTTTCGCCTCTATACATGGCAACACCGCATAACAATCTTTTCAGAAAAGACATCTTAACATTCAAACCAATGTAAGATGTTAAAAAATTTCTCTTCTTCAGGAACGCTTTCTTAACATTGCCGGTCTACATTTTATAGCCTCTCTAATTCGGCTATCATCAGTTATATTGCTGCCCAAATAGCAAACCTCATCTACTACTTTAAGAATTTCATTTCCTAATCTACACTGGCGAGCAAAAGAATCTGGTACACTTGCCCATTATCGTGTAGGACCCCCGCGAGAACGCAGAAGTGCCACAACACTACGTGCCATGGAATAGACAAATGTCTAAAGCAGTGCTGGAGGAAACTGACACCATGTATCCTGCTGGGCTGTCCGTAAGTACTAAGGGGTGGAGATCTCTTCTGAACAGCACGTTGCAAGGCATCCCAGATATGCTCAATAATGTTCATGTCTGGGGAGTTTGGTGGCCAGCGGAAGTATTTAAACTCAGAAGAGTGTTCATGGAGCCACTCTGTAACAATTCTGGACGTGGGGGTGTCGCACTGTATTGCTGGAATTGCCCACCTCCATCGGAATGCACAATGGACATGAATGGATGCACGTGATCAGACAGGATGCTTACGTACGCGTCACCTGTCAGAGTCGTATCTAGACGTATCAGGGGTCCCATGTCACTAAAACTGCACACACCTCACATGATTACAGAGCTTCCGCCAGCTTGAACAGTGCACTGCTGACATCCAGGGTTCATGGATTCATGGGGTTATGTTCATACCCATACATGTCCATCTGCTTGATAAAATTTGAAATGAGACTCGTCCGACCAGGCAACATGTTTCCACTCATCAACAGTCCAATGTCGGTGTTCAAAAATGGTTCAAATGGCTCTGAGCACTATGGGACTTAACATCTGAGGTCATCAGTCCGCTAGAACTTAGAACTCCTTAAACCTAACTAACCTAAGTACATCACACACATCTATGCCCGAGGCAGTATTCGAACCTGTGACCGTAGCGGTTGCGCGGTTTGGGACTGAAGCGCCTAGAACCGCTCAGCCACACAGACCGCCTATGTCGATATTGACGGGCCCAGACGAGGGGTAAAGGTTTGTGTCGTGCAGTCATCAAGGGTACACAAGTGGGCCTTCTGCTCCGAAAGCCCACATCGATGATGTTTCGTTGAATGGTTCGCACGCTGACACTTGTTGGTGGCCCAATATTGAAATTAGAAACAATTTGCGGGAGGGTTACACTTTTGTCACGTTCAACGATTCTCTTCAGTCGTCGTTGGTCTCGTTCTTGCAGGATCTTTTTCCGGCCGCAGTAAATGTCGATGTTTTACGGGATTCCTGATATTCACGGTACACTTGTGAAATAGTCGTACGGGAAAATCCCCACTTCATCGCTACCTCGGTGATGCTACGTCCCATAACTCGTGCGCCGACTCTAACTCCATGTTCAAACTCATTTAAATATTGATAAGCTCACATTGTAGCAGCAGTAGCCGATCTAACAACTGCGTCAGACACTTGTCGTGTTATATAGGCGTTGCCGACCGCAGCGCCGTATTAGCTCAAATGGCTCTGAGCACTATGGGACTTAACATCTGAGGTCATCAGTCTCCTAGAACATAGAACTACTTAAACCTAAGTAACCTAAGGACATCACACACATCCATGCCCGAGGCAGGATTTGAACCTGCGACCGCAGCAGTCGCACGGTTCCGGACTGAAAGCGCCGTATTCTGCCTGTTTATATATCTCTGCATTTGAATACGCATGCCTATACCCGTTTCTTTGGCACTTCAGTGTATATAATCGGTCCGTGCACGACACTGCTCGGCACTAACATTTTCCAAAAACCCGCGTGCGAAAATGCGACTTTCAGGGTGTCACATAAAAAATAATCAGCAACGGCGGCCGAAGACTTCTCGCACAATAATCACCCTTATTCTGCCAACAGCCTTGTGAAAGAGGGCGAGGAGCGTTCAGGGCACTCGCTTACCCTTGGGATGGGAAACTGGCCCTGAAAGGCGGAGGAATCAGCAATGAGCAACGGCATGAGAATACAGAAGGCAATAGAAACCACTGCATTATAGACACTTAACGTCTATCCACAGGACATGTGGCCTGTAACTGATAAAGTATCGTGATGATGTCTTCATTGACAAAAGGCTTTCAGGCTAGTCCCCCATTCAGATCTCAGTGAGCAGACAGGCAAGTTGACGTGGAGGAGGGGGAGGGGGGGGGGGGGGTGAGCGGGAGGTGACCATGAGAAAATGACTGTACGACCAAAGAAAGGATAAAAGGATAACGCATGGAATGTCAGAAGTTTGAACGTAGTAGGGAAGCTAGAGAAGCTGAGAAGGGAAATGCAGAGGTTCAGTTTAGGTACAGTGCCGATCAGTGAAGTGAAATGGAAAGAAGACAAGGATTTTCGGTCGGACGAGTAAGAGGTAATATCAGCAGCAGCGTTGCTGATGGAATTAGATAACGAAATGAGATACTAAAAGCAGATGAGTTTTGCTATTTGACGAGCAAAATGACTGACGGCGCAAAAGTACAAAGTGCAGTTTGGCAAAAGGAAGAAAAGCGTTTCTGAAAAACGGCATTTGTTAAGCTCAAATATAAACTTAAGCGTTAGAAAGTTTTTTCTGACTTACTTGTCTCAAGTGTAGCCTTGCACGGAAGTGATAATGCACGACAAACACAAAAAAAGAGAACTGTTTGTTTTTGAAATATGGTGCTATGCTGAAACTTATGGGTAGGTCGAATTACTATTGAGGAGGTACTAAATAGATTTGGGAGAAATTTTTTTTTTTTGCACAACCTGACCAAAAAGTAAGATCAGTTGTAGGGACAAGGAATCGTCAATTAGATAATGGAGGAAGTGTGGGGTAAAAATTTCGTAATGTATTTTACTGCTGTCAAATCTTAGGCAATGACAGTTCTTGATAAACAGTTTTTGATGTTGCTGAGCAACAGTCATATAGTATTTTTTAAAGGAACACATCGCCATTTGACTGTTTTAATGTTCAGTTAAGTACAACCAAGGTTTCGGCATTTTGCGCCATTTTCAAGTATTTGATTTAATATATGTTGCAGGATACTTTACACGTTGTTAAGTTAAAAGTTGTTACTTCGTGGGGAACCAATATTTTTTTTAATTTTTGGCCAACTTTGAGCTTGACATCATGTTGAGTGCTCCAAACTATGTATTAAAGACGTAAAATCAAGTACTTGAAAATGGCATAAAAGGTCGAAACCTAGTTGCACTTAATGAACAATAAAACAGTGAAATGGAGGTGTGTTCCTTTAAAAAAATTGTTGATGACGTTTGACATAATTGCCGTATTGAGTAAACATGAAACTGACAGGTCAAAGAGTCTACATTACCTGTCTTTTGGTTTTTTTAAGAATATATATTGAGAATATGTGTGTTTGTGTGTATGTGCGTATGTGTATGTGTGGCGTGCATTCATGTAATTACATAGATTACATTTTTTTTACAACTTGCGTATGAAGGTAGAATATATAAAAGGTATGAAATTGTCTAATTTCGCGTGATATGTTGGATTATTTTGCAATTTATATAATTATATGAACGCAAATAACGCACGTGATAAATTGTGTGCTATGTTGTAGAACACATTTCAGTTCATACTGTTAAAAACTGATGAGAATATCATTGCTATAGAAGTACATAATGTTAGTAGACTTACATTACTGCTACTATATATACAGTTATCGTTTTATAGAATTCGATGTACATACAGTTGGTTGTCCCTCTGTATTAGATGCCACTGGTGATGGGTTATAAACCCGAAAACCGATTTTGTCAAATAAAATATTTGTAGTGTAACTCATGGTGTATAGAAAACGTCCTTTAATGAACACTTAAATATTTTTGGTCTACGTGCTTGTCATTAGAAGTGGCCCATTTTCTCAGAAAGTGTCAACTTAGTAGCCTAATGCGTTTACAGGTTCCTCCACAATCGTCGCAAAACTATGGCTCTACACGCAGTGAATGTATATACAACAGGGGTTCTTGTATGTAAACTGACATTGTTAAAACGGCAATAAAATATCGTTGCGAAATAAGTCTTCTTATTGGTACAGGATGCTTCATTGTAAATCAGTAAATTTCAGTTTCCTATCTTCAGTGGTATCTGAGATAATCAGTCATGTCTGTCGGTAAGATGTCCTCTTCTCTAATCTCGATGTTACAAACAGGATGGGCTGTGTGTAAGAGGAATGCGTGAAAAATAAAACAGTAGTGGAGTAGATACACTGAGCAATTATACGTTTTGATTCTGAAATTCAATCTCGTCAAATGACCTGTGACGGAATCGGAAATGGCCCAGTGCGGTTGCTTCATGGGTTGAACACCAACTTTCCAGGTGGAGGAGCGTATCATGGAGGTAGGGAACGACAGAAAAAGTATCACAAGCCCTCTTTATCCGTAATGGAATTACCTAGCCAGTAATTTCCGCAGAGGTCATAATACCGCTCTGGCTAATCTCATCTAACGGGAAAGCAGCTTCCTGCCGACGAAACACCACTGCAGTATGCTACATCTCTTGCTGGACACAAATACAACAGCGAAATCAAAAATTATCATTGTTCTACGCGTATCCATACATGTTATAAAAATGTATGCATGTATGTGGGTATGTATGCTCCATATCTCCTAAATCATTTCACCGATTTCAACCAAACTTGATATATATATGTCTTACTGTCAGGCAACAGTCGTTGCTTGAAGAACCACTTACCTTTCGTAGTTCAGGAGATATGGTGTCATTAAGCATGAGATACGCGTAAACCTTCCGCGTCATGCGTTTCATTTAAATTTATTATTTCTGTGCTACTCATTCTGTGCGAGATAAATTTCTCAGGCAGTATCCACATGTGCGCTAAAGCATCCATAAAATTATATCATGGTACCACACAAAGTTCAGGAGATATGACGTCATAAACACTGGGATACTTGGAAAACTGCTAGATTGTGCATGACTTATATATTTATTATTTCTTTGGTGCTAAGTATATTCGCAACACATTTTGCAGACAGTATCCACAAATGCCGCTGAATGTACCTACAAAACTATGTCATTGTATGACGCATAGACAAGTATTATGACGGCATAAACTCTGAGATGCTTAAAAAACTGCCGCGTTAAGCCTGATGTTTTAATACAGTTGTTGAAACTTCCTGGCAGACTAAAACTGTATGCCAGACCGAGACTCGAATTCGAAAATACATTTGTTCTTTACTACGAAGACATTCCTTCAGCCGTGTCATCTTAGGGAAACCAATGACACATGGCGGCGTTTTTGGTTTTCTTTCAACTGCGAATCGCAAACGGCTGCAGGCGAAAACAATAACTGTCTACAGGGCTATGAAGACATACGCGAAGTAGCTGCTCCCAGCTTACAGAAAATGTTCCATAATTTCAAAAGTTGTAGTTGTTGTGGTCTTCAGTCCTGAGACTGGTTTGATGCAGCTCTCCATGCTGCTCTATCCTGTGCAAGCTTCATCATCTCTCAGTACGTACTGCAACCTACATCCTTCGGAATCTGTTTAGTGTATTCATCTCTTGTTCTCCCTCTACGATTTTTACCCTCCACGCTGCCCTCCAACACTAAACTTGTGATCCCTTGATGCCTCAGAATATGCCCTACCAACCGATCCCTTCTTCTAGCCAAGTTGTGCCACAAATTTCTCTTCTCTCCAATTCTACTCAGTACCTCCTCATTAGTTATGTGATCTACCCATAAAATCTTCAGCATTCTTCTGTAGCATCACATTTCGAAAGCTTCTATTCTCTTTTCGTCCAAACTATTTATCGTCTTAAGTTTCAGTTCCATACATGGCTACACTCCATACAAATTCTTTCAGAAACTACTTCCTGACACTTAAATCTATACTTGATGTTAACAAATTTCTCTTCTTTAGAAACGCTATCCTTGCCATTGCCAGTCTACATTTTATATCCTCTCTACTTCGACCATCATCAGTTATTTTGCTCCAAAACTCTACTTTAAGTGCCTCATTTCCTAATCTACTTCCCTCAGCATCACCCGATTTAATTCGACTGTATTCCATTATTCTCGTTTTGCTTCTGTTGATGTTCATCTTATATCCTCTTTTCAAAACACTCTCCATTCCGTTCAGCTACACTTCCAGGTCCTTTGCTGTCTCTGACAGAATTACAATGTCATCGGCGAACCTCAAAGTTTTTATTCCTTCTCCATCGATTTCAATTATTAGTCCGAATTTTTCTTTTGTTTCCTTGACTGCTTGCTCAATATACAGATTGAGCAACATAGAGGATAGGCTACAAGCCTGTCTCACTCCCTTCCCAACCACTGCCGTACCGTAGGTGCAACCACAACGGAGGGGTATTTGTTGAGAGCCCAGACAAACGTGTGGTTCCTGAAGAGGGGCAGCAGCCTTTTCAGTAGTTGCGGGGGCAACTCTCTGGCTGATTGACTGATCTGGCCTTGTGAAACTAACCAAAACGGCCTTGATGAGCTGGTACTGCGAACGGCTGAAAGCAAGAGGAAACTACTGCCGTAATTTTTCCACAGGGCATGCGGTTTTACTGATTTCAAAAGTGTTTTCACCAAAACATGGAAATGAAATTTTTTTGTTATTACCCTACAAACAAAGTGCTTCTCTTGATTTGGTTTCTGATATAAATGTGGCAAATGAATACCTCGGCAATTCTGAGTTGGTCAGCTAGTGTAGCTGGATTTTTAGACAAGTTTTTCGATCGATTGAACCACAGAACATCCATCTTATGTCACCTGCATCTGTTTTCAGCAGAATAATGTACCATATTCTGCGTTCAAACATTATGAGGTGCCTGGAACATACATGTCTGTGCCTGGAGCGAACTTTCTCAACGACAGTCGATGGAAATCAGAATGGATTTGGGAAACATCGACCATTCGAAACATCACACATGGTAGGGCTATCCGCAGTACCATGGGCAGAGGAAAGCAGGTTGATGCGGTTAAAATTGCAGTAATGCCCTGTTATATGTGGACGAAATGCAAAGATTGGGAACTAGCTCTGAAGCTAGAGAAATGCGAATCATTATATGTCAAGAATTGTAAATGCGTAGTATGGTTTGGCCACGGGATTAATCCTGAATTGCAACTAGTCGCTTATGTCTTACATATTGCAACATCCCCTTAGAAAAGTTTTATAAATGACAGTGCTGGAAAACCTCTACGTTATTTGATTTTCAAACAGCTGAGCAAAATTGAACGTTCTCAGACATTTCTCTCTTTACTTATTGTGATCATCACTAAACTGACGCACAATATTATTTTTAGCGCAATGCAATCTGACTTTCAATAAACCCTACAAAAGAATGGCTCTGACTAACAATAACATATACCTTTCATGAATCACTTACCTCACAAAAATCTTCGTTACCTAAACTACTGCAATAAAATATTCTAACTGCTGAAGGCACTAACTACCGATAGGCATAGTTAGCAAATGAAAGATTTTGATAGAGAACAAACAATATATTTACTTTAATAATTTTCAAAAGTCGTCATATATATATATCAGTTCATGATATCCAATATTACAGATTTACTCTTTCTGGCTGACACACGTCCAGATCGTCCGCTCTTAAAATTCTGCCATCTCTCTCCCCACATCCACCACTACTGGCGGCTCACCCCCAACTGCACAACACTACGAGCTGTTCACATCCAACTGCCCAACACTACAATAGCAAATATTCCAACAATGCAAACCATCCACAGATTGCACACAGCACAGTCAGTGATTTTCATACAGAGCGCTACGTGGCTTTACCAATATAAAAACCTAAAGAGCCTACTTCAATATAGGGCAGCAGGAATTTATAGAGATCTGAAGAGAAAGGACGTTAATGGCTAAGATTCAGGCTAAGGTTCATTGATAGGACAAACGGAATTTGCTGTTTACTTAGAAAAGAGACTGAATGCGAAACAGTTACATGGCTTATGACGGCTCCCTTTCTCAAATATTTGAGTATTGAAACGCGAGCGCTAAGGATTATATAATTTGAGTTATTACAGTTTGTCTTGGGCGAACTTCTGCTATAAGAAGCCTAAAATGAAATTTGCTTGGGTTAATTAACTTACCAATATAAAAAGCGGAAATTCGTATCTCTCTACTTTCAATAATGTTTCACCGCGCTATGCGTCGGTAACCAACAAAGAATATTAAATGATTAAACAAGGAATAAATGACTATCGTCGCTTGACGCAGGGAATTAAAAATTGTGTGTTACGCAAACTGATTGAAGATGGAAAGTAGTCTTACTTCCATGTCAGTACATTTTCTAAAGGAGGCGCAGGGCCGCTGAAAATAAAACAGAATATGTTTTGGAAATGTGGGAACGTGGGAGTAGCCAGTGATGTGTGCTTCGTTTACTCAATGCAAGTGCAGCGAACGTTAGATATAAGTTTTTACTCTTTGATTGTTAGTTCAGTTAGTTTTTCTTTTCTGAGCTGGAGAAATAAAGTATTTTGTGCAAAACTGTATGTGGGTTTAATTTGTTGCCTACATAATTGGCGACCCTGGGAAAAATGAGAAGAGCTCTCGCAAATTAATACTGCCCAGCAGTTTCGCCAAAGATGGAAGAATGTAACAAAATTCTGCAAACAACAAACGACGAGATACGACGGCTAAAGCAAAAACTGGGCTTTTGAAGCTTGCAACGCGGAAGAATGATAGCAAAACGGAATCCAACCATTTGCAAACTTCGCTAGTAGCAGCCACACCACTACCAAACTCACAAAAATTGGTTCAAATGGCTCTGAGCACTATGGGACTTAACTTCTGACGTCATCAGTCCCCTAGAACTTAGAATTACTTAAACCTAAGGACATCACACACATCCAAGCCCGAGGCAGGATTCGAAACTGCGACGGTAGCGGTCGCGTGGTTCCAGACTGTAGCGCCTAGAACCGCTCGGCCACACCGACCGGCCAGCAAACTCACACGCCGAAGATTTTTCGCGCACGAATGCGTCTTTATCAACTGCGCCACGGTTGCAGTTTCGAGCGCCTCCATTCACGCCTACGCAGCCAGACTTATGGTTGCGATGATAGAGAATGTCTTCGAGCAAAAACGCATAACAGAAGACCGCGAAAAAATCACTCTCGCAATTAGCAACCTGGGTCAGAGGGCAACAGCGATAGTCTCTGATATGATCATTCATCCGCCGCTCCAACAATCATACACCACACTTAAAATGGCCTTGATCGCTCTCCGCATGAAAGTACCTGAACTGCGCCTTTCCCAAGTGATGTAACAGGAGAAACGCAGGGACAGAAGTCCATCTGAAATTTGGAAGCCGGCCGATGTGGCCGAGCCGTCCTAGGCGCTTCTGTGTGGAACCTCGCGACCGCTAAAGTCGCAGGTTCGAATGCTGCCTCGGGCATGGATGTGTGCGATGTCCTTAGGTTAGTTAGGTTGAAGCAGTTCTAAGTTCTAGGGGAGTGATGACCTAAGATGCAAGTCCCATTGTCCTTAGAGCCATTTGAACATTTTTTTTTGAAATTTGGAGACATTTGTGCACTATAGTCGACGCAAGCATGACATCTATTGAACTGTTACTGCACCCCTGGCAACAGCAGCTTCCTCATCGAGTTCAACTGACGTTGATCGCGTATGAAAGTAGTGTTACTTTCATGTCAGTACATTTTCTAAAGGAGGTGATGGACCGATGAAAATAAAGCAGAATATGCTTTGGAAATGTGGGAACGCGGGAGTAGCCAGTGACGCGTTCTTGTCTCTGGTTCCTCGTTCGCTACGTCTGTTCCTGTAGTAGTGTCTCTTTGCTCCCTAGTTCTGCACGACACATATTGGCACAAATCGATTGTCTCCGTTTTCAACTACTGCCAGTCACAACGTCCAAACAGCTGCGCTGAAGTTGCTCAGTGAACGCGTGTCCAGTATTAACTGAAAACGCATCTAGAAATGAATGACGATGAAGGTACTCCCGGCGCATCTGCGTTACGTAGAATTATGACTTTCCGAAGAGTTAGGAAACACAAAGTACGGCGTGACGTGAAGCACGATGTTATACACACATCAAAAAAATAAGTTTCGCATCACCCCACTTCCCAGAACTCTTGAAGACAGACATTGACTGTGGATGTTTTATCACAGACACAGTCGCTTTGACGGTTCAGAGATGTCACTAAACGCGTCCAAACATGTACGCAATCATGCATGAGCAGCGCCTATTAGACGGAAGGGTCCGACAGCCGATCAGTTCCAGTCATTCCACCAGGAAGGATGTAGACATGTCTGTAGTTCAACGTTGCCTAGACGGTCAATACCACGGTTCGATCGCGTTCGCATTTTTACTTTGTGCCAGGAAGGGCCCTCAACAAGGAAAGTGTCCAGGCGTCTCGGAGTGAACCAAAGCGATGTTGTTCGGAGATGGAAGAGATACAGGAGCTGTCGATGAGATTCCTCGCTCAGGCTGCCCACGGGCTACTACTGCAGTGGATGACCGCTACCTACGGATTATGGAGTACAGCAACGCCACCATGTTGAAATATGCTATTCGTGCAGCCACAAGACTCTAACTAATACTGATTATATAAGTTATCAATAATTACTTTTTTTCTAGTAGTAGCATTAATGTGGTGGAGGTTACAGGTTCCTCACACAGTCCACCCCCCCAATACACATATGTTGTGCCCTGTCACATACATCGTTGATGATAAAAGTGATACGTACACGTAACAAATACCTCAAGAAAATGTCTTCTCCAAGTTGTAGATAGTGCCTGAAGTAGTCCATAAATTGCTTCATCATTCACTTCGAAGCAGAGAAATGAATTAATTGACATCACGGCACGTCAGGGCTACTATAGTGCGGTACACAGTTTTGTTATTATTATTATTATTATTATTATTATTAGAATGGTTAGCTACACAGCATTAACAGCCTTAAGTCTTCCAATTCCTGCCAGTCCAGAAGTAAGGAGTACAGCAGTGATGTGATTTACGAACAGTAAGTATAATGCAGACATCTGAACTAGTTTGATTTTAGATGGGGTTGCAGTGTGCAGATCAAGCAAGTGCCACAATGGAGAGGATTAATGCAGGGGAGGTTCGTTTTGTAACAAGTGTCTACCCTCACTGTAGATAGTTAGCTTTCTTTTCTGAGAAGGATTTGTGGATAGCACTTGCGATGCACCACAAATTGGTGATAATGCGGGAAAGCGAGGAGGCAACAGATGGCAGAGGGGCGGGGGGGGGGGGGGGGGGGGGAGGGAGCTATCCTAGGCGTTCGGATAGATAGTAAGCTGTTGTGGAAAGCCAATGTTCAGGATCTTGTTCAGAAACTAAATGCTGCTTTATTTACCATTAGAACAGTATCTGAAATAAGTGGCAGTTCAACACGAAAAGTAGTCTACTTCGCATATTTTCATACGCTTATGTCGTTTGGTATTATTTGGTGGGATAATTCTTCTGATTCAAAAAGGGTATTTTTGACTCAAAAACGGGCTGTTCGTGCTATATGTGGTGTAAGTTCGAGAACCTCTTCTCGACCCCTATTCAATAGTCTGGGAATTCTGACATTGTCCTCGCAGTATATATTTTTTTTAACCCATTGAGTACCAGTGTCCTATTTTGAGGACAGAGCACATATTTATTTATAAATACACAATAAATTATTAATTTACAACTATTACTGTTCTGCGTGATTTGTTGATGCTTTTTATAACAAATGTATGCTTACAGAAAATTAAAAGCAATAAATCCTACCATTAATTGATTATTGAGTACTAAGGCACACTTTTGTTATTACAGGTATTTACTTCATCGACAATTTAGTAATATTTGAAATATGTGACAAAGATATTTTTATGATTATTTATAGTCAACAATGTGTCTTTTAAACTACTTGCATCGTTAACTCAATTGGAGCTATATTCATTGTTTTCCATTGTTATAAAATTTGGTGTACTCTTAATAGGACACTGGGACTTGGTGTTATCATTTCAGTTATTTGTATAGCTACACGTTAGAATATGAAACTCTGCTACTGCTGATGTATTTTCTTTTTAGAACATGATAATTTACCAGATTTTGTTGCTGAGGTACCTAACGACCCCTCTTATGTAATTGGAAAAAGACACTTCCAGTTTGTACAAAGCTGTCTCAAACTAGTGAGCATGACATTAGAACAAAGAGAGAGGAACTGAAGGAACAACTTTCTTCCTTGACTCCGAAGGAGATGTTTGAAGAACTGATGAACGAAAACATATACGAGTTCATAGTGAAAGAAACTGTGAGATATGCAGTAAATATGAAGAATATGTAGGATTTTATCCTCACAGTTGAAGAAGTGTAGGTCTTTGTCGGATTTCTTCTTTTTGCTGGCTACCCTAAGCTCCCTGCTGAGAAACTATACTGGTCTGAAGATGAAGATGTTGACATACCAGTTATAAAGACAGCTATGTCATGGAATAAATATCAGAAGTTGAAAACATTGTTTCATTTTCAAGATAATGACTTAGCCAATGAAAACAAACACGATCGCTGATTTAAAAGTAGAGAGATCTTCTGATTCATCTGAGAAATTTGGGTTTTCGAGCAACTGGGACTGTCAGAGAGAATCGAGTTGGTGACTGTCCACTACTGAGCAGCAACGAACTGAAACAGACAGTTCGAGAAAAATATAACTACCAGTTCGACAGGAATGGTGAAGTCTTATTTGTTCGATGGCACGACAACAGATGCGTTACAATTGGTACAAATTTTCACAAAGTTGAAACTTTGAGAGCAGCTACACAGTACAGTAGACAAGCAAGTAAGAAGACACAAATGCAAGAAGCTGCCGTTTTGAAGTCGTATAACGCGTACATGGGAGGTGTTAACGACCATGACTGGTTAGTTGAAAAATATGCGATGGTAATTAGAGGGAAAAATGGTACTGGGTCCTATTTACACTTATGCTGGAAATGGCCCTCGTAAATGCCTGGCTCTTCTACAGACTATACATGGGAAAAATGCACTGGATTTACTGGATTTCAGACGTGCTCTTACAGTTACATACCCGAAATTTGACACTGGAAGACCGAATATTGGACGTCCAATGGAATAGCCATCAAGCCAATTGAGAATGGTACCAGACATCAGGTTTGCTGGAACTGGTCATATGGTTGACAAAAGAAGCACGCAAAGAAGATGTGTAAGAGCTAAATGCAACGGGAAACCAAAAACATATTGCGTTAAATGCCGTGTAACACTGTGTGTAAAGTGTTTTGTCCAATTCACAAGAAATAAATAGTTAAGACTTGAATACAGTTTAGTATGTCATATGATACTGTTAGATCCCAGCGACCTATTTTGAGGACGGCCTTATATCAGCATGTATAAATATTCTTTGGCTATTTTTGTACTTATTGTGGTTCATACACTATGTACATTATAACTAAGGAATAAAAAAAATCAATTTTGAAAAAAAATTAATTTGGGACTTAATGGGTTAATGTCGTTTGTTGTTAGCAATATTAGCTTATTCCCAAGAGTTAGCAGCTTTCACTCAGTTAATACTCTGCAGAAATAAAATCTGCATGTGGAATGCACTTCCTTGACTCTAGCGCAGAAAGGAGTACAGTATTCTGCTGCATCCATTTTCAATAAGCTACCACAAGAACTCAAAAATCTTAGCAATAGCCCAAACACTTTTAAGTGTAAACTGAAGAGTTTCCCCATGGCTCTGTCTAGGGGCTCCTGGAAGAGCTGAAAAATTTAGCAAATTCCAGTGTTCCATTGTTGATTTTCTGTGGTGTCACCGCGAGACACCACACTTGCTAGGTGGTAGCCTTTAAATCGGCTGCGGTCCGGTAGTATACGTCGGACCCGCGTGTCGCCACTATCAGTGATTGCAGACCGAGCGCCGCCACACGGCAGGTCTGGAGAGACTTCCTAGCACTCGCCCCAGTTGTACAGCCGACTTTGCTAACGATGTTCACTGCCTACTTACGTTCTCATTTGCCGAGAAGATAGTTTAGCATAGCCTTCAGCTACGTCATTTGCTACGACCTAGCAAGGCGCCATTATCAGTTACTATTGATATTGTGAACTATGTACCGTCAAGAGCGACGTTCATCATTAATGGATTAAAGTTAAGTATTCCACGAGCTACGTCTGTTGTTTCTAAATTCTAATTTCCTTGTCCCGTTCCAGACCTCACGCCAGCCTGCGTGAGCTAAATAGCGTGCCTTTCGGCCTCCTCTGGTAACACGGTGGTGGCTCTCCTGCCAACCACAAAATTTTCTTTATTTAAACTTACGACTTGTCGCCTGAATATGTTTCTTATATTTCATTTTATCTGTTTCTACTATCGTGTTATAATTTCATGTATACGGAAAAATAAATAAATAAAAGCACCACCCAAGGGTCTAAGGAAAGGTGGGAACAACTGCTCTACGAGAATTCTGGACGGTCGAGCTGAGGAGTGGTGGTGAGGATCTGTGTCACAACTAAGGCGTCAATGCGACAGCGCCAATTTAAGGTCCAATTTATTGCTAAGGGTGTTACAGCGATCCAGTCTCCTCCCCAGTGCGGCCTGGCAACAGCCGTGCTTCGTCCATGTTGTAGGGTCGCGCCGAATTGCACGTCATTACCCGTTCTGCGGTCGTGGCCCCTGATGTTGTCCTTTGTCAGTTCCGAGCTCTCAGTGGCGGTCGGCAGCAAGAGTGGCTGTCGATGTTTGCTGATGCCTAAGCACTCTCGTTGCGCATAGCTGCGTTTAGGCGTGCCCCCAGAAATCTATGTAACCTTGGTGATGGCGAGTAGGTGGAAGTCTCAACAGCGACACAGAGGCCAGAACAAAGGGCAGCCTCAGCGTACAGGTGGTAAAGCGGTACACGCTCTGTCAAGGAATGGTGGCACCAAGCGACCTGCTACCAAGTTGAGCAGCTTGCAGTCAGACACATTAGTTCTTCATCTACAGAATATCTGGCCAGCCCTCATCTTCAATCAGTCACCATTGTGACTAGCAGGAATGACAGCTCGCTGAGTTGAAGTCCTCCCTCATCTCCCCCCCCCCCCCCCCCCCCCACACACGCGAGACAGATACAGCTGAATGTCTGCGGATTCACAGGATGGGACTCCAAACTGGCAACACTTCACCATATGTCGACAGGTTATCCTGCAACTAATAGAGCAGCCTCTGAGCTCTTAGTGGAATGAAGGAAACTGCTGTGCAGTGGTCGATGACGTGATTCACGCACATAGTGGTCGAATATGCTCTAGTTTTAAGAGCCCTTCAGTGTTCTCTGCCGGACTAATGTTTAGTTTCAGAGCTTCAGGACGGTCTTTTAAGCAAGGTTTGCAAGTGAAAGGCTTTCCTGCATAGTCATTAGGTGTAGTTATGCCACACAGCCTCGTTATCAGAGTAACGCTATGCCTCCTTTGCAGTGAGTCACGGTGCTGAATCAGATATCCCCGATGCTCTGTCTCGCCCAGTTTGTGGCAGTGTGTTCCTTGCTTGTTTGTGTTCCGGCACTCCCCACCCCCGAGTATCTGTACTTGTTACGCAACTATTGTGTACTGGACATGTGTGTAACACCTGAACTTCCTTCTGGACAGCTCAAAAATTTTATTCTTCGGTTTAATACTGTTTTGAAGTGGAACTTCATGTTTAGAATTTTTAGTGAACATTCCACTTTAAATTCTCAAAATGTGGTAAGATTTCAACGTATGTGAGAGAATAAGACAGAGGTCAGGAATGGATTGAGTGCACAAAAAACCAGAACATTAAGGGGGATAGGACGTGAAACGGGCAGACTTGGAGCAGAAGAGACACCACAGGACATTTTAATTTCCACTGACTAAACGTTTACAAATAAATTCATAAAACTTTGCAGCACGACCAAGAAGGATTCAGGATTCGTATTCATAGCAGTGGACGTTCAAAAACATAACAAAATATTTTTTTTAATGTGAAATTTCATCATTTTTCACTTATCACTGGCCGCATTTGTTGCTATAGGTACACTTTTCTTTATAAGTAACAGAGATTCTTCGATGAATTTTGCATAGCATACAAAACATAGTTATAGGTGTGTGAAACTCTAGAATTTTCCAAATCTATTGAAAACTGTGGTAAAAATTGAGTTAATTAATTATAAAATTTGAGTTTTTTCTAAACATAAAGTTTAAAATGTAACAGGTTATTCATTTTTCATAAATTAGATAAATTCTAGACTTCTGTAAGTATGAAACTTCCTGGCAGATTAAAACTGTGTGCCGACCAAGACTCGAACTCGGGACCTTTGCCTTTCGCGGACAAGTGCTCTACCATCTTTTTTTTTTTTTCATTTTGTTCGTTGTGTTTGGTCGTTGCGGACGTCGCAAGACATCCTGTTCAAGTTCGGTGGTTGATCCTTCCACTCAGTTTTTTTACTGCAGAGGCCAACCGGCTCTCTGACAGAACACGCTGAGCTACCGTGCCGGCGAGACTCGAACTCGGGACGTTTGCCTTTCGCGGGCAAGTGCTCTACCGACTGAGCTACCCAAGCACGACTCACGCCCCGTCCTCACAGCTTTACTTCTGCCAGTACCTCGTCTCCTACCTGCCAAACTTTACAGAAGCTCTCCTGCGCTCCTTGCAGAACTAGCACTCCTGAAAGAAAGGTTATTGTGGAGACATGGCTCAGCCACAGCCTGGGGGATATTTCCAGAATGAGATTTTCACTCTGCAGCGGAGTGAAAATCTCATTACGTAAGCAACGTGACTGATCACTTGCATCCACTAATGTCCACTGTGCATTCTGACAGACTTGGACAATTCCAGCATGATAATGCGACACCCCGCACGTCCAGAATTGTTACAGAGTTGCTCCAGCAACACTCTTCTGAGTTGAAACACCGGGCGAGATCTGGATCTGTAATTATGGTTTGTATGCTGTGCAACATTCACCAAAGAATCTCTCTTACTTATGAAGAAAAGTGTACCTATAGCAATAAATGCAGCCAATAGTAAGTGAAAAAATGATGAAATTTCACATGTGAAAAAAATTAATTTGTTATGTTTCTGAACTTCCACTGTTATGAGTGTGGATCCTGAATCTATTCTGGTCATTCTGGCAAAGCTTTATTGCTGTATTTGTAAAATTATAGACAGTGTAAACCAAAATGTCCTGTGGTGCCTCTCCTGCTCCAAGTCGGCCGTTTGACGTCCTACCCCCCTTAAGATAAAAAACCTGTTTTCCATTGCTCGACTGCACATCTAAGTGATTTATTGTTTCTAAACTGAAAGTTCAGGATTTCGTACGCTGTCAATTCTCTTGCCCTTCATTAATGCTCTAAACGTTTTAAACAACGAGACTCTCTTGTCTTTTCAATGTTACGCCTCCTACCAGCCCCAGTAATCGTTTATTCGACGAAGGTTTTATGTTTGCCTATCCCCACATTTACGCTAACTACTTCGAAGCGGTCAGGCTGATCTATTGCCAGCTTGCTCCTGTTCGCCATTAAATCACCTGTTCGAGATAATTACCCAATAACGAGCTTAGCGGTGATTCACACAGTTCTTTATTCCGGTGCACCGCGCTAAACGATTGTGTACCCTAGTCAACATGTAGCAAATTGAAATTAGCCAATTAGTATAACACCGCCAGTATATCTGAGGTAAATGTTATTGGGCTTCCGCCGAAGAGGGCTACAACTTCCACCGGTGTAACGAGAAACCATAATAGCCAATCTGTCGGTGCTAGTTAACTGCACCCAGCCTAATTTGTCTTCTGAATCTCTATTGACACAATTTCACGTAATAGAGTTTTAAACAACAACAGGTACACCACTTCTCACTGCGTACGCCTGACCTATTGTAATTACATTCCTCTTCCAAAAATGGTTCAAATGGCTCTGAGCACTATGGGACTTAACTTCTAAGGTCATCAGTCCCCTAGAACTTAGAACTACTTAATCCTAACTAACCTAAGGACATTACACACATCCATGCCCGAGGCAGGATTCGAACCTGCGGCCGTGGCGGTCGCGTGGTTCCAGACTGTAGCGCCTAGAACCACTCGGCCACCCTGGCCGGCATACCTCTTCCAATTGGTGATTTAGTTGCTAGAAATCGGATTTTCATATCGCGTCTAGTACGAAATTAACGCTTGTGATGTAGATAACTAACACTTTATTTCATGATGGTGATATGAGATAAATGCTACACTTAACGGAATATGGCCGATACGAACGAAAACTACTTTTATGTGTTACATCCTGCCTGAAAGACCAAATTTTATGCCTCAGAAGCGGTTGTTAGAACTGATCGTAACCACAGAGCGAATCAAGCAGCCTGAAATTACTGACATCTGGACAAAGAAGCTGCTGTGTTTTCAGCACACGATATCTTGCTTTACACATGAACATGTATCGTAGGCAGTTTCTATGACTGTCTCTGTAAAACAAAATTAAGAAAACCCCACCTAATGAATTACATAATTTTGTTTTTATTTAAGAGGCTTTACAGAGATTTTGCTGCATCGTCAGGTGACAGTTTCGGCGTTCAGCTCAGGTGCATCGATACTAGGAAACCAACATAGTCTAAGTATTGAATATTTAAAGTTCATCACTTTGTTTGCAGAATGCTTTTGATTAATTAGTAAGCAGAAATTTTGTGGAACTGATGTAACATATGTCCAGTCCTGTGTATCTTCTTTCTGTACTTTCAACTCACGGTTTACAGACTTTACCATAATGTTACAGGCGGCTAACACCTCTTGCCCTAAAGAGATTATATACGTTTTTCCCGTCTTATCATGTGCTAAGATTATCACAAACACCAGTGGATATTATTTTCACACATTGGTTCAAATGGCTCTGAGCACTATGGGACTTAACATCTTAGGTCATGAGTCCCCTAGAACTTAGAACTACTTACACCTAACTAACCTAAGGACATCACACAACACCCAGCCATCACGAGCCAGAGAGAATCCCTGACCCCGCCGGGAATCGAACCCGGGAACCCGGGCGTGGGAAGCGAGAACGCTACCGCACGACCACGAGATGCGGGCAGTTCACACATTCCAGCAGAATTTCTACATAGTTCTACATAAATGAGAATGATGGTTAGTTTAATCTGCAAGTATGTCATCCATATAATTAAAAAAAAGCGTAAGTCACTTCATTACGTGCCATTTTAGCTTAAGTATCCATCAATATTATCGGATATAAGGTCCGGCCGTTACGCAAAACGCTATGACGACTAGATTTCAAATAGTAAAAAACTTCATACTTATCTTCATTACTATACGTATGCCTACGTTTCCTGTCAATTATTGTGATATTTTGGAATCGATAATAGGCCTGTGACGATGCAGCAGCTAAAAACCCACGGCAAGATGTTTCTTCATTTTGTGAATTGTAAAGGAAAATGTAGGTACATTACACACAAATAAAATCCTTTTCTTCAGAAATAAAAAAAGACGTATATACTTTTTATTGTAATAGGCTGCATAAATCTTCTGCAATGTTTGCTTACTCGCTGGGTACGTAAGTACAATTCCTAATCCTAAAAACTTCATGATATTACTAATCAGATCCAAATTATGCATTTCATACTAAAATTTAAGATTTCGTTTGATTGCAGATATTAGAGCAAACGTGTATGCTTGCCAAGTAATATTCAATAAACACTGCTAGCATAAGGCGCATCACTCACATTCTTCGCAAATTGAACTTCCATGTGGCTGCAGTCCCCTTTACGAGAAATGGTTTAACTGATGCACCTTTTTACCTCATTTGGTTTTGGTTTTACTTGTGTCGAAGGCCATAAAGGGAAAAGTCGGCAAGTTAGTGAAGCGGATGCGTAATATCTGCTTTTCTTTTCAACGTATCTCTTTTTTAGGCATAAGACGAATTAAAACAAATGTGGATGCCTTTATATTGTGAAAATATATATTTCTATAACGTTCTACTTCTAGGACATTAGTTTTCTCGCGACACCAAGACATTTATGTGAAAACCGGGACTGACCCGCCAAAACCAGGACGTATGGTCAGTCTACAAATCATTGTTTCTTCATGTGACCCAAACATGTTCCAGATTCTTTGTGCCGTCGTCGGTGTTTTTTTATTTAATCAGTAAAATAAGAACGTATTTTAAGTGATAAGTAGTCTAGAAAAATTAGACCTAAAGACAGTTGATCTGTTGTTTCTGTCATTACCTTATGCTGTTATGTATGTCTATTTGTACTGGTAGTTTTTCATCTGCAACCAAAAGATTTTAATATGGATTTTATTGGCGACTTAACACATCACATTACCTTAAAACGCAATTTTGTTGTGTCATGATTTTTCGCCCATGTATTTGTTATTACTTACGTTTTGCTTTGACGTATTCTTTTTCTTTTGCGTTCTCTTGAGTTATTGAGAACCTTAGACAAATATTGCGCATTCTGTTTGTAGGAAATATCTTTGATTTTGCAAAACGCTGAAAAACGTTGTTACTGAGTGCCATACCAATCGGTGTTCACTTGTTCTCCACTGAGTTTAGCGTGTAATTTTGATTTTGTTTAGTTTCTCTCTCTCTCTCTCTCTCTCTCTCTCTCTCTCTCTCTCTCTCTGTGTGTGTGTGTGTGTGTGTGTGTGTGTGTGTGCTTTTTAGCGGTTTCTGTTGTCTTTTCTTTAAAGTGCGCCTTTGCAAGTTGTGGTGCATTTATTTATAACCTGGTTCCCTTCTTCTGTCGCCTTCTGTATGAGGAAGTTTTCTTCTGTTGTTAGTTTATAGTACAGGTTTTTTTTAGAATTTATTAATCTGCTTTCACTGTAGTTTAGTGATGGTAGAGGGCTACTACATGGTCAGCAGATGTGCCGTGGGCGCTGTTACTGGTTAGGTCTCTGAGGTGCTCTGAGTGTCTTGTTTTAAAGTCCTGCATGTTGGTCCGATGTATATTCACTGACAAGTGCTGAAAGTGAGTTCGTATGCGCATGATCTGTTGAATTTATGTATGGGTGTTTCTCGTTTTCTGAGTTTTTATGTGTATTGTTTTACCTGTACTGTATCCTATTAGAATCCCTGTTCCTTTGTTGCCTGTTCTGTGAACAAATAAACAGATACTTCAGATATGATACTGGATAGTTAACACGACACAGAGAAAGCCAAGAACACTGGAAACACGCATAGATAATTTGAACAGATCACGCATATACGAACTCACATGCAACACTTGTCAGACAATATACATAGGTCAAACATGCGGAAACTATAAAACAAGATATTCTGAAGACCTCGGAGGCCCTAAAAAGGAACAGCTTCCATAGCACATTTTGTTACCACCTAATAGCCCACAACCACCACCCAACAACAATAGAAGCGGATTTAAAAATAGTAAAACAGTCATATAAAAACCTGTATAAACTATCAACACAAGAAAACTTCCACCTATGGAAGGCAATAGCAAAAGGAAACAAAGTTATAAATGAATACACTATACTCTGGAAAGGTACAGTGAAGTGACTTTAGCGAGAAGACAGCACAAACAGCTAAAAAGCACACGCACACATACACACACACAGAAAGAGAGAGACAGAAAGTAAACAAAATTCGAATTCGGCGCCAAGTTCACTTGACAACAAGTGAAATCCGACTGGTATGGGAAACACAATTAAAAACTTTTACACTGTGTTTGGATGAAGTGAAAAGTGTTAGTTAAAAACAAAATCCTACAAAATATACGTAGTATTTGTGTATGGTTCTAGTCCTCCCTCAGGCAAGGGTGTGTATGTTGTCCTTAGCCTAAGTTAGTTTAAGTTAGATTAAGTAGTGCGTAAGCTTCGGGACCGATGACGTCAGCAGTTTGGTCCCATAAAACATTATCGCAAATTTCCAAGATTTCGAAACGCAAAAGAAAAAAGGAGAAGCCAAAGCAAAAATAACTAACAGCAAATAGATGCGCGAAATATCGTGACAGAACAAAATTACTTTTAAACGCAAACTGAAGTGTTAACTCGCCAACACAAAATTCACGTCAACATTGTTTGGTTGCAGGTGACAAGTTACCAGAACAGGACAGTGTACAAATGGATCTTCATAACCGTACGATGTAGAGTTTAGGCAATGAGAAAAGCAAACAAAAACTGTCTTTAGGCTTAATTTTCATAGACTATTTATCACTTAAAATCATCTACATCTACATAGATACGCCGCAAACCACCGCACGGTGCATGGCGGAGAGTACCCTGCACCACAACTTCTCGTTTCCCTTTCTGTCCCACTTACCAAATAGAGTGAGGGAAAAAAATTATCTGTATGCCTCCGTATGAGCCCTAATTTCTCGTATTTCATCTTACGCGCAGTGTGTGTGGCTGCAGTAGAATCGTTCGGCAGTCAGCGTCAGATGTTGACAATATGCTCACATTTCACACATTTGAATAAAGAAAGCCCATTGATGATGGCACAGAGGTGTTGAAACATGTCTGGATGAGATGAAAAGCAATATTTTCCTAACAGGTTGGTACGACCATCGACCTAATGTAACAAGGCCAATCATGATGATCGCTTGTCCACTCTAGTCAAAATTGACGATGTCGTCAGGTTAGTGTGGCAACACGTAGAAGTCGTCTGCTGAGAAGCAACAGTGTGCGCTGAATCGGGTGCTGCGAAACACGTGTGCACCCACCAGCGTCCTACTGTGTTGATGGTGTTGGGGCAGCAACCAGCCACAAATTTACTTTCAGTTCCTTTATTCAAAGGGTAACGTTACCGGTTTTAAATCGTTGTGATTCATCCTCAGACGGTTTACACACTTTCTTTATGACATGTGGTGAGTTTTTTACAGATTAATTGCCCTCAAATATAAATAATACATAATTATAAACAAGCCACACACAGATGGTTGCGTTACAGATTTTAGTTGCATGTGATTTACGTCCAATGTCCTTTTGGAGTGTTTGTTTTCATAACATTCGTCCAACAGATGTGAATACATTCCCACTGCATTCATATTGTAGCACACGTAAATTTTTCTCACTGAACACTTTAAATTTATCACTGAGACGATTTCTACCACAGAGCTTACAAACATATGAGTATCAAAGATGCTATGATATATCGTAACATTTGACGATAATGCCCTATGTTTGGGATGGATCATATATTCATTTTCGCAACTGTAATGCCTTTTACAATAGTACAGAGACATTGATTTTTTGAGTTGATATTGTTACATTAATTATAAAGTTGTTTTGTATAGGTAAAGTGGTACATTATTTAATCACATTTAGCATCATGAGAATTATAGTAACATATAAATTTGCTACTTGTTCTGCAGATAGGTGTACTAATATTATTTGCTTTGTAGGTTGGAAAATAATTTTTGGAAATTTTTCAGGAAAGGGGTGTTAGCTAACTCTGTTTGTTCATTAAGGATATAGTCTGGGGTGCTGTTTTTGTGTGTGTGTATTTCTATTTCTTCTAATATATTCATAGTGCCTCCTTTTTGTACTATAAGTAAAATTTTTAATTTGTCCTTAATGTTTCCCACTGAATGGTCTTTTTCAGCAAGATGGGCTGCAAATGCAGATTTGTTCAAGTTACCAAGTCTTGAACAGTAAACGTATTATGGGGAAACTGTTAGTTCGCCTAGATTTTTTTTTAATGGTGGACAACAGATGTAATCTTTAGTGATGTTTCCGTGCAGTTAACATACTTTGTGTCTAAATGTGGAATTGATCTGTGAAAATTAATGAATGGAAGTGTGCAAAATCGATTAACATCTGCCGGACTCATCACTAAAATTAGCACTTCCAGCCAGAGCAGCATTTGAGATGATATATAGTAAATAGTTGTCAGTTCAAATACTGATAACTATGCAAAATCAGGAGTTTTGAACATCTTCTTTTAATGGCTCTAAGCACTATGGGATTTAACATCTGAGGTCATCAGTCCCCTACACTTAGAACTACTTAAGCCTAACCTACCTAAGGAGATCACACACAGCGATGCCCGAGGAAGGAGTCGAACCTGCGACCGTAGCAGCAGCGCGGTTCCGGACTGAAGCGCCTAGAACCGCTCGGCCACCGCGGCCAGCTACGTATCTTTTTTACTTTGTGCTCTTAGGTTATTGAGTATGGTATATCCTGTGTTTTCTAAATTGATGTACCATTTACTGAGAACCAATTAATTGTTCTCTGAATATTACGTTTATTTTTGCTTGCTTTGTTGTAACTCGTCTGATCTTCTTTGTCTACATCTGGAAAGACCACTATTTTTGATTTGTAAGTGTAAATTGGAAGGTCAATTGTACTTCATGAAAACGGGAGCGCTCCCAGGATTGAACGTTGTGGGATACTAACAGCAGTTAGTCGTTACTCAGAATGAGATTAAGATGTGCCATTAAAAACTGTGTGTAATAGCGCTTCGAGGTTCTGATTGCCATAGTCTGAAACCCAGTTATTAAAATATTGATATATTGACATTTCTCGAAAGGCATCGATAGATAAGAGATTTATATTTTCCAACGATATATCGATACATCGAAGTAAGTATGGCAATATGTAGTGCGGATATTTTTATTTTATATTATATTATTTCGCAATTTTCGGTAAATATTTGAACCTGTTCCTTTGAAACTGTAGTAAAACCTAATTTTACCCTCACTGTGTGATGGAGTCTTACTACTTTTGTATCACATCCAATCTTTCTCTTTGACTGTACGAAGCAAGTATACGTGGCACAACAGAAGTCCGATTGTACTGGAGGTGGCTGTGTGAATGGAGTAACAAGATTTTCGATGTGAAGAAATAGCACACCATTTACCGTCAAAAAAAATTTTTAATGCACTTTCTTCACATTGGCATTGTTGAAAAACAGTTCCTGAAGCAGACGACCATAATCTAAATGACACTGTTCCTTTTGCGGTGGGCAGAGGATTGCGAGGGGATATGCTGAGGTGACCGGCAACAGAAACTGCAACGTGTAGCTTCACCTCGCAATTTTGACACGGCAACTACTACGTCGCTGGCGTTGACAGAAATGAAAAAAAAGTGAAGCCAACATGAAGTGATCAGCAAAAATGTGTGGCTAAACCTAACGACGGACCCATCGGACACTTTTTATTGTTCCGCTCACATGCTGTTACCAATCTAAGCAAAGCGGTTATCGCCAAGCGTGAACGTGCATCATTTCCCTGTCAGTTCTTGCTCTAAGGAGGACAGGCAAGCTGCTATCTTGTTGGTGTATAGAATATTTAATAATAAATCAGTACTTCAGTATACATCCCTAAAACCGGCAGTATAGTTACGATATGCAACCGATATTTTTATAACCAGGTACGTCGATATTCTTTCCGTCGATATATAAATAGTTTTCATCGATATCTCGAGAAACACGTAAAGATATTTTTTTAAATATCGATATTTTGGATCCCCGCTATTTTTAAAAATATCAGCATTTCTAATTTCGAGTTGTTATGCCATGATATCAGGGGAGTTGTAACTTTTTCAAGGGTGCCATACACACACATTGATTCCCTACTGCCTGAAATAAACTTCTGATTCCACCTGCTCCACACACAGAGGCTTGACGTCAAGTTTTGAAAGCTTGAGCGCAATCGGCCGTTGTTGGTTACTGGCGTGCGTTGTTCTGTCACACTATGGCGGAAGACTGATTCTCATCTTCAATACTGGAATCTAGACAACACTCAATTACACACCTTCCTCCTTCCAATTACAGTTTTTGAAGTTTTCAGTAAAGTATACCGCCTCTGTGCATAACCTTTCATAACATCCCTTTGTGGCTGCCTGTGTCTGAGTGCTACCAAACCGAATTAGGCGGCCTGCAAGTCATATTCTGCAATAGCTGGTCTGTCTATTTCTCCCGTTCTACAGTTGCCCTTGTGTTCTTCTAGTATTTGTTTGACGGTTCTTTTAGGATACACGTCTCTAAAACTACAAAATATTCATGCTTTTCCCAGCAGTTTACGAGCATCTTTAGCCACCTTTAGGTGTACCTGCATCTTTTGGGCGGGTTTGTAGAACATAGCCCTACTCATTTCCGTCAAGATATTCGCTATGCGGTTTCTAACGTTTTTAATGAACAGCAGGAGAAAAACGCCTATGCATTGCTGTGATCATTTAGTAGATGTCTAAACACTCGTTTTATCTCAGCGGACGAATATCCATTCTTCGGCAACGGACAACCGAGTATTTTCCAATTCCACGTCGAGCGGTTATAGTTTACAGATGTCGCTAGATCTATGCCCCCTATCCGCAGATGGGAGCGAAGTATTGGATTTCAACAGGAAGTTTTATCGGACCACGACACAGTGTAGGGAAATAATCCCTCGCTTTTAAGTCGCTCGGCCGAGATCAGGCCAACAAGTAGCTCAGCACATGCCGTGAGGCACTAACACAGTAATCGCACCATAGTCTTATATAATACTCGGATGTAGAAGAATGGTTTCAAAACTTGCTCATATTATGTAAGACTCTGAAAATGTTAAATATTGTGAATCTCAACATGACTCACCTATTAGTTGCTTCAAAAATCAACTTTTTGTAAAAAATTTAGAGGCACTTCATATTAAAGCTAGAAAATTCTGCTTCTGGATTTAGTTGCAGATTCTCATAAAAACACATGGTAGAAGTTTCCGTGAAGATGTCTCGTCTACCTATTGATTTGTTAAGAAAAAAAACAATTTTGTATCAACGTTTTGTAAGACGAGTTAGATTAACTAATCTTTCTTATTAAGCTACAAAGCTAAAAGCGCAGCATTGTATTTGAGATATGTAAATATGCTGCAATACCAAGTTTGAAGGCAATATGGTAATTGTTAAAAGATACATAAGTCAAGAAGTGACAGTTCAGAGCCGACCATTTACCATCTGTTCCGTTTGAAGATTTTACAGTTATCGGGGTAAGGATTTTATAGAACATAAATAATATAGAAATTTACTTATAGAAAAATTGCGATCGTTGTTAGCCTACAACCAACAACGTTATAAATAATTCAGTAGTCATAAGGGTTGCTGGATACTAGAGTTGAAAATTTGAAGAGTTATCGGGGCAAGAATTATGTAGAACATAAATAATATACAAATTTACATATAGAAAAATGGCGATCGTTGTTAGCCTAGAACTAACAACGTTATAAATAATTCAATAGCCATAAAGTTTGCTAGATACTAGAGTTGAAAATTTAAAGAGTTATCAGGGAAAAATTATATAGAACATAAATAATACACAGATTTAGTTATAGAAAAATTGGGATTGTTGTTAGCCTAGAACCAGCAACGTTATAAATAATTCAGTACTCATAAAGGTTGCTGGGCACTAGAGCTGAAAATTTAAAGAGTTATTGGGGTAAGAATTATATAGAACAGGGGTTCCCAACAATATTTTCTCGAGAACCCCCTCATCGAGCATGATTGTTACCTTGTCATATTACAGTATTAAGTACCTAAAATAACCAAATGAAGAGTATTTTTATACCTTTTCTATTTTTGATACTCAGAAAAAAATTGACATATTCATTATTGAAAAAATATTGAGCTTAAAAGTTTTTCAATTTAGCCATCATTGTTATTAACTACTTGCCTCGATCTAATTCTAGTTTTGCGCTAGAGCGTGCTAGTGTCAGTTGGCTCTAGGAAGACGCTAGACGCAGACGTTAGCGTTCGCTAAAACTCTGCTCATGCAGGAAGCGGCCAAAACAAAAAGAATCTGTTATCATACGAAATATATTTGATATATTTTTTATTCTAATAGCATCTTGCGCACCCCTCTGGCATAGCTCGCGGACCCGCAGACCACCTGTTGGGAACCACTGATATAGAACATAAATAATGAACAGATTCATTTATAGAAAATTTGGAGTCGTTGTTAGTCTACAACCAACAACGATATAAATAATTTATTAGTCATAAAGGTTGCTGGATGCGTATTGCTCCTAAGGCTGGAAGAGTTTTGGAGTAAGTGTTCCATACTCCATCCACACCGAGCATATATAAATAACGAGAAGCCTGCACCTGTAACATTCATTATTCAATCAGTGTCAGTCTTACAGGAGTGTGCTACGATCCACTGTGAATATGTTCGAGTCCTCTTGTGCCTCAGATGGCGTTAATAATGGCCGACCCCCCCATGAACCATGGACCTTGCCGTTGGTGGGGAGGCTTGCGTGCCTCAGCGATACAGATAGCAGTACCGTAGGTACAACCGCAACGGAGGGGTATCTGTTGAGAGGCCAGACAAACGCGTGGTTCTTGAAGAGGGGCAGCAGCCTTTTCAGTAGTTGCAAGGGCAACAGTCTGGATGATTGACTGATCTGGCCTTGTAACAATAACCAAAACGGCTGAAAGCAAGGGGAAACTACGGACGTAATTTTTCCAGAGGCCATGCAGCTTTACTGTATGATTAAATGATGAAGGCGTCCTCTTGGGTAAAATATTCCGGAGGCAAAATAGTCCCCCATTCGGATCTCCGGGCGGGGACTACTCAAGAGGATGTCGTTGTCAGGAGAAAGAAAACTGGTGTTCTACGGATCGGAGCGTGGAATGTCAGATCCCTTAATCGGGCAGGTAGGTTAGAAAATTTAAAAAGGGAAATGGATAGGTTAAAGTTAGATATAGTGGGAATTAGTGAAGTTCGGTGGCAGGAGGAACAAGACTTCTGGTCAGGTGACTACAGGATTACAAACACAAAATCAAATAGGAGTAATGCAGGAGTAGCTTTAATAATGAATAGGAAAATAGGAATGGGGGTAAGCTACTACAAACAGCACAGTGAGCGCATTATTGTGGCCAAGATAGATACGAAGCCCACACCTACTACAGTAGTACAAGTTTATATGCCAACTAGCTATGCAGATGATGAAGAAATTGAAGAAATGTATGATGAAATAAAAGAAATTATTCAGATAGTGAAGGGAGACGAAAATTTAATAGTCATGGGTGACTGGAATTTAGTAGTAGGAAAAAGGAGAGAAGGAAACGTAGTAAGTGAATATGGATTGGGGCTAAGAAATGAAAGAGGAAGCCGCCTGGTAGAATTTTGCACAGAGCACAACTTAATCATAGCTAACACTTGGTTCAAGAATCATAAAAGAAGGCTGTATACATGGTAGAAGCGTGGAGATACTGACAGCTTTAAGATAGATTATATAATGGTAAGACAGAGATTTAGGAACCAGATTTTAAATTGTAAAACACTTCTAGGGGCAGATGTGGACTCTGGCCACAATCTGTTGGTTATGACATGTAGATTAAAACTGAAGAAACTGCAATAAAGGTGGGAATTTAAGAAGATGGGACCTGGATAAACTGAAAGAACCAGAGGTTGTACAGAGTTTCAGGGAGAGCATAAGGGAACATTTGACAGGAATTGGAGAAAGAAATACAGTAGAAGAAGAATGGCTAGCTTTGAGGGATGAAGTAGTGAAGGCAGCAGAGGATCAAGTAGGTAAAAAGACGAGGGCTAGTAGAAAGCCTTGGGTAACAGATGAAATATTGAATTTAACTGATGAAAGGAGAAAATACAAAAATGCAGTAAATGAAGCAGGCAAAAAGGAATACAAACGTCTCAAAAATGAGATCGACAGGAAATGCAAAATGGCTAAGCAGGGATGGCTAGAGGACAAACGTATTGATGTAGAGGCTTATCTCACTAGGGGTAAGATAGATACTGCCTACAGGAAAATTAAAGAGACCTTTGGAGATAAGTGAACCACTTGTATGAACACCAAGAGCTCAGATGGAAACCCAGTTCTAAGCAAAGAAGGGAAAGCAGAAAAATGGAAGGAGTATATAGAGGGTCTATACAAGGGCGTTGTACTTGAGGACAATATTATGGAATTGGAAGAGGATGTAGATGAAGATGAAATGGGAGATACGATACTGCGTGAAGAGTTTGACAGAGCACTGAAAGACCTGAGTAGAAACAAGGCCCCCGGAGTAGACAACATTCCATTGGAACTACTGACGGCCTTGGGAGAGCCAGTCCTGACAAAACTCTACCATCTGGTGAGCAAGATGTATGAAACAGGCGAAATACCCTCCAAGAAGAATATAATAATTCCAATCCCAAAGAAAGCAGGCGTTGACAGATGTGAAAATTACCGAACTATCAGTTTAATAAGTCACAGCTGCAAAATACTATCGCGAATTCTTTACAGACGAATGGAAAAACTAGTAGAAGCCGACCTCGGGGAAGATCAGTTTGGATTCCGTAGAAATATTGGAACACGTAAGGCAATACTGTCCCTTCGACTTATCTTAGAAGCTAGATTAAAGAAGGGCAAACCTACATTTCTAGCATTTGTAGACTTGGAGAAAGCTTTTGACAATGTTGACTGGAATACTCTCTTTCAAATTCTAAAGGTGGCAGGGGTAAAATACAGGGAGCGAAAGGCTATTAACAATTTGTACAGAAACCAGATAGTAGTTATAAGAGTCGAGGGGCATGAAAGGGAAGCAGCGGTTGGGAAGGGAGTGAGACAGGGTTGTAGCCTCTCCCCGATGTTACTCAATCTGTATATTGAGAAAGCAGTAAAGGAAACAAAAGAAAAATTCGGAGTAGGTATTAAAGACCACGGAGAAGAAATAAAAACTTTGAGGTTCGCCGATGACATTGTAATTCTGTCAGAGACAGCAAAGGACTTGGAAGAGCTGTTGAACGGAATGGACAGTGTCTTGAAAGGAGGATATAAGATGAACATCAACAAAAGCAAAATGAGGATAATTGAATGTAGTCGAATTAAGTCGGGTGATGCTGAGGGAATTAGATTAGGAAATGAGACACTTAAAGTAGTAAAGGAGTTTTGCTATTTGGGGAGCAAAATAACTGATGATGGTCGAAGCAGAGAGAATATAAAATGTAGACTGGCAATGGCAAGGAAAGCGTCTCTGAAGAAGAGAAATTTGTTAACATCGAGTATAGATTTAAGTGTGAGGAAGACGTTTCTGAAAGTATTTGTATGGAATGTAGCCATGTATGGAAGTGAAACATGGGCGATAAATAGTTTGGACAAGAAGAGAATAGAAGCTTTCGAAATGCGGTGCTACAGAAGAATGCTGAAGATTAGATGGGTAGATCACATAACTAATGTGGAGGTATTGAATAGAATTGGGGAGAAGAGGAGTTGGTGGCACAACTTCACAAGAAGAAGGGACCGGTTGGTAGGAAATGTTCTGAGGCAATTGGGATCACAAATTTAGCATTGGAGGGCAGCGTGGAGGGTAAAAATCGTACAGGGAGACCAAGACATGAATACACTAAGCAGATTCAGAAGGATGTAGGTTGCAATAAGTATGGGGAGATGAAGAAGTTTTGCACAGGATAGAGTAGCATGGAGAGCTGCATCAAACCAGTCTCAGGACTGAAGACCACAACAACAACAATGGCCGACATTTTTGTGTTTCAGTCGACTGTTACATCGCGTATAAACTGATCAGTTATAACGATCACCTATTTTAAAGCACGTTGGTCCACCACTGGAACGCAAGGATTTGACAAGTACTTGACAGGTTTCAGGAGATCTGTGGCACCGGATGCCTACCTACAGGTACCACGTTTTTCATAAGTTACGGGCGCCCTATAGCCTCCCAGGTGGGTTTCGACGTATTCCATAGAAGTCGAATTTGATGCCCAAGACACCAGTGTGCATTCACTATCATGCTCCTCGAACCATTGCTGCACGATTCTGGCCTTGTAACACGAGTAGTTGTCCCACTGTAAGATGCCATCGCTGTTGGGGAAGATATCAAGCATAAGGGTTTAAGGGCGTTCACTTACGGTAGTTAACGCTTGCAAGCCTAGCTCCTAGTCAAATGGTTCATATGGCTCTGAGCACTATGGGACTCAACTGCTCAGGTCATAAGTCCCCTAGAGCTTAGAACTACTTAAACCTAACCAACCTAGGGACATCACACACATCCGTGCCCGAGGCAGAATTCGAACCTGCGACCGTAGCGGTGGCGCGGTTCCAGACTGTAATATTGAGGCAACACCGAGCAGGAATTGTCTTTTGCCCGCCAAATAAAACACCCGCATTATTGGGAAGTGTCAAAGACGATCTCGGTTTGCGGAAGGCCGGCATATACCAGATTCCCTGTGAGTTTGGGAAGACTTACTTTGGACAGACAGTGTGCACCATCGAAGATCGTTGCCGAGAACATCAGAGGCACACTCGACTTAGGTACCGCAACAAGCCGGCATTCGCAGAGCACTGTTTGTCCGAAAATCACGAAGTGGACTACCAACACACTAGGGTCTTGGCACAGACGTCTAAATACTGGGACAGCGTCTTTAGAGATGCTATCGAAATTGGTACCAGGGGCGGACTCATCAACAGAGATTGCGGCTATAACCTCAGCAAGGCATGGGAACCAGCACTGAGGCTAATAAAAAGAGGCTCAGCAAAGAAAACGAACGAGCGACCAGGGCGGACGAGGCATTTACACCGACGCCACCCCAGACGCCGACGCCAGAGTCTCAGCGACCGCCGACGCACGGCCGCGGGCGCGGACCGCGGAGAGAACGCCTTGTGGGGAAAGGGCATTTAGGACGGCCGCCCGCCCTCAGGAGTTCGTCAGCGCAACTGACGATGTCGACATGTCTGATCGCCGAAATATTGTCCTTGTTGGACACTATGGACCGGCAGTGCACCCGTGGACTGTTCGAGCAAGAAATAAGCCGGAAGAAATTGAAGAAACACATAATTGAAGATGTTGTTGGGTCGACATGGGAACACGTAGGCTTCCTCTGCTGTGGAATATCATGTTGAACACTGTGCGCTGAACAGTGAACTCCGAAACACTGGTGCCTGCGCCGGCACCGTACTCTACTATCAGATCTGCCACAGGTCGCCGCCTATCCTGCTTTGGAGAACAGGCAGGCCTCCGATCCTTGTGTTCTGTGATGAAGTATGGACGTCCAACTTCTTGTCGCCTACTCGTGGTTTTAGCACTTCATCTACTTTCCACAGAGGCTCACGACAGTAGTACTCGAACAGCCGACCAGCATCGACGATTCTGAGATGCCCTCTCTCAGACACTGGGCCATCGCAGGCTGGGTTTTGTCAAATTCGCTAAAGTTGGCGGATTTCCGCATTGGCGCCACTAATCATCGGTAGAATGATTCCCCATTCGCCTCTGCTCCGCTCATATACTTCTGAAACTTGCTGGCAGATTAAAACTGTGTGCCGGACCCGAGACTCGAGCTCGGGACCTTTGCCTCATTCGGGAAACATACCCCAGGCTGTGGCTAAGCCATGTCTCCGCAATATCCTTTCTTTCAGGAATGCTAGTTCAGCAAGGTTCGCAGGAGAGCTTCTGTAAAGTTTGGAAGGTAGGAGACGAGATACTGGTAGAAGTACAGCTGTGAGGACGGGGCGTGAGTCATGCTTGGGTTGCTGAGATTACCATCTGAGCAATTGCCCGCGAAAGGCAAAGGTCCCGATTTCGAGTCTCGGCCCCGCACACAGATTTAATCTGCCAGGAAGTTTCATATCAGCGCACACTCCGCTGCAGAGTGAAAATCTCATTCTGGAATCATATACTTCTCTTACTACGTCATGTGGCCTCAGCGCCACCAGGCAGCATACAGCGATGGGTAGAGGTTAGTTGGTTTATTGGTTGGTTGGTTTGAGGTAGGGTACCAAACAGCTAGGTTATCGCACGCATCGTACGAGGCGCGTTTTTTAAGTAAGTACCGTTTTGAAATTAAAAGAAGGCGTGCTAAATGTGGTGTCACCGCCAGACACCACACTTGCTAGGTGGTAGCATTTCAATCGGCCGCGGTCCGTTGGTATACGTCGGACCCGCGTGTCGCCACTATCAGTGATTGCAGACCAATCGCCGCCACACGCCAGGTCTAGTCTAGAGAGACTCCCTAGCACTCGCCCCAGTTGTACAGCCGACTTTTCTAGAGATGGTTCACTGTCTGCATACACTCTCATCTGCAGAGACGACAGCTTAGTATAGCCTTCAGCTACGTCATTTGCTACGACCTAGCAAGGCGCCATATTCAATTACTATAATTACTTCAAGAATGTATTCTGAATAGATAATATTGTGAATCGTGTACCGTCAAGAGCGACGTTCATCATTAATGCATTAAAGTTATCAAACTAATTACGTCCGCTTTCTGAATTCTCATTCCTTGTCATGTTCCAGACCTCACGTTCTTCCCTCCTCACGCCAGCCTGCGTGAACTAGAACGAGTGCATTTCGGCCTCCACTCGTAACACGGTGTTGGCTCTTCAGCTAACACAAAACTAAGATATCTCAATAATTTTATTTTTACATGAAAGCTTGTACCTTAATCTACTTTTCTACATAATTTCCGTCACTATTGAGGCACTTGTTATAACGTTGTACCAGTTTTTGAATACCATCTTCATAGAAGTCTGCCGCCTGATTTGTTAACCACTGCATCACCACTGTTTTGACTTCGTTATCGTCTTGAAGACGCTGACCGCCCAGTTGTTTCTTCAAGTGGAGGATCGGGGCTGTACGGAGGATTATCTTGAGTTTCCCATAGAAAAGATGTAATGATGAGATCTTTGTTCTGATTCGTCCGCATGTGGACGGGCATTGTCTTGCAGCAAAACGATGCCCTTGCTCAACTTCCATGGACTGTTGCTTTGATTCTGGTGTGACGTAGGCCATCCATATTTCATCACCCGTAACAATTTGGCTTAAGAAATCATCACCGGTCGGTGTGGTAACGCTCAAGGAAAGTCAATGCACTGTCTAAACGTTTGATTTTGTGCACATCCGTCAACGTTTTCGGTAATTCAAGTGCTCGGTCACAATACCATACAAAACACTACGAGGGACATTAGGAAAGTCATCCCGCAAGGAGGAAATCGTAAAGCGTCTGTTTTCTCTCACCTTATTGTCCGCTTCCTGCACCAAACTTTCATTAACGACCGAAGGACGCCCACTCCGTTGTTTATCACGCACATTTGTGCTGCCATCTTTAAATCCTCTCACCCACTTTCTTACCATTTCGTCATTCATAATGTTTTCTCCGTAAACTGCACAGATCTCACGATGAATATCGATCGCTTTTAGGCCTTTAGCACTAAGACATGTTATAACAGCCCGTACTTCACAGTCGGCGGGACTCATGATCATTGGAGGTATCTTAAACACTCAGTACACAACGTAAACAAGGAAGAATCAGACTGTAATGGCACCAGTGCGTAGGTTAAGACACAGGCTTTCATGTAAAAATAAAATTATTGAAATATCTTAGCACGTCTTTTTTTTAATTTCAAAACGGTTGTTACTTAAAAAACACCGTTCGTATTAGGGAAGGGTGGGGAAGGAAGTCAGCCGTGCCCTTTCAATGGAACCATCCCGGTATTTGCTTGAAGCGATTTATGGAAGTCACGGAAAACCTAAATCAGGTTGGCCGGACGCGGGCTTGAACCGTTGTCCCCCCGATGCGAGTCCAGTGTGCTAACCACTGCGCCGCCTCGCTCAGTGTGAGTAGTGGTCGTAATTCTTTGATTTACGTGTGTAATTGGTGAAACTTCGTGAACTTACTTGGATTATGGATTTGTCTGGACAACCTATGTTTCGGTCTCTTCGAGTTCTGTTTTCTGTGCCGCCCGATATATTATAGAAAGTAGCGTCGCAAATGTCCTACATTATCCTCCAATTTCAAGGCGAGCAGTTAATTTTTCGTATATGGTAACAAAGATTACAAATCGTCTCTGAATTGTTTATAAGACTGATTTCGATAGACAAGCTTTCATAGCTTTCATATAGTTATTCTTGCGCGTGTGAACATTGATTGTCATATACGGTTTCGTTGAACGACAGTAGACTTTCATTTATCGTTGTAATTTTCTTAGAGAGTCAGAACATTTTACTTCCGTTAAGACGAGCTAAGAAGTGGACCTGTCGAATGAAGACTATGGATGGTAAGTTTCACATCGCTTTCTGACAGGTCGCTCAAATACTATGAAGCGCCAAAGAAACTGGCATAGGCACGCTTATTCAAATACAGAAATATCTAAACAGGCAGAATACGGCGCTGCGGTCGGCAAAGCCTATAGGACAACAGGTGTCTGGCGCTGTTGTTAGATCGGTTCCTGCTAGTGCATTGGCAAGTTATCAAGATTTAAGAGAGTTTGAACGTTGTGTTATAGTCGGCGTACGAGCAGTGAGACATAGCATCTCCGAGGTAGCGATGAAGTGGGGTTTTCCCGTACGACCATTTAACGAGTGTGCCGTGAATGTCAGGAATCCAGTGAAACATCTAATCTCCGACAGCGCTGCGGCTGGAAAAAGATCCTGCAAGAATGGGACGTGACAGAAGTGCAACCCTTCTGCAAATTGCTGCAGATTTTAATGCTGGGCCATCAGAAAGTGTCAGCGTGCGAACCATTCAACGAAACATCATCGATATGGGCTTTTCGAGCCGAAGGCCCATTCGTGTAGCCTTGATGACTGCACGACACAAAGCTCGCCTGGGCCAGGCAACACCGACATCGGACTGTTGATGACATGAAACATGTTGCCTGGTCGGACGAGTCTCATTTTAAATTGTATCGAGCGCATGGACGTGTACGGCTCTGGAGACAACCTCATGACCCAGCATGTCAGCAGTGGACTGTGCAAGTTGGTGGAGGCTCTGTAATGGTGTGGGGCGTGTTGGAGTGATATTGGACACCTGATACGTCTAGATACGACTCTGACACGTAATCGTCCTGTCCGATCACCTGTAACAATTCGTGTCCACTGTGCATTCCGGCGGACTTGGGCAATTCCATCAGGACAATGCGACACCCCACACGTCCATAATTGCTACAGAGTGTCTCCAGGAACACTATTCTGAGTTTAAACACTTCTGCTGGACGCCAAATTCCCCAGACATGAACATTATTGAGCATATCTGGGATGCCTTGCAGAAATCTCCACCCCCCGCACTCTTACGGTTTTATGTACAGCCCTGCAGGTTTTATAGTGTCAGTTGCCTCCAGTGCTACTTCAGACATTAGTCGAGTCCATCCTACCTCGTGTTGCGGCACTTCCGCGTGCTCGCAGCGGCCCTCCACGATACTAGCCAGGTGTACCAGTTTCTATGTCTCTTCATTGCCGTTTTCAGGTGCTTGTAAAAGGCTGTGTCACTTAAAAATCTCACAAGGGTACCAAAAATTAGAAACAAACAGAGAAAGAACAAACACCATAAAGATCTTGCTCGCCGCTCCACAATGGTAGCTCGGAATATTTTAATGAGCGTGACATTTCCGGCCGTGAAGGTTTAAGTTTTACAAGGACTGGTCAGATCAGCCACACAGTGGGCAGGCCGTGAGCAGAGGACCGCCGTGTTGTGGTGTGGAAGCCCGTCACACGTCAGCCGCTAATTACCGCCCTCCCACGCAGCTGGCAGCTGTCCGCCGCGGACTCACTCCTGCTGCCTTCATTCTGTCTTCGCAGCTGGCGGCTCGGACTCTGAGAGAGCCGTATGCTGTGTGTTCCCACACAGCCTGCCCAGTACGTGTGTCTCCGTCGCCCTCTACAACAGACATAAAACACCGTATGTTTCACGCACAACATAAGGGCTGTGCCTGGAACCTGTACTGGAGGGGGCGGCGATAACTAAGGCTCTTGCTCGACTGGTGGATGGTGTATCGGTTTTAGCAGAGCTCACGAGTTTGTTAATCCGAGAAAATTCTTGCGTCATTTAGCATGAAATGTTTCCTCTTTTGGCTGGGAACAAACGAAGGGCTTATTTCAATAAGGGTGCAAGTCCATTTTTGTTCATATTGAGATACAGAGTCCTAAAGGTAAATGAGCACTGAAAAATCTGCAGCTGATATACCAGAAATATTCAAGCTTATGGCTTCTAGCTGGAGATGAACCATTCCGTTTTTTTGTTTGGCTCATTAATTTCAGAAGCATTATGGGCAGAAAAGTGGAGGTAATGGACTTGTACCACTACTGAAATAGGCCCTTCAAATGGTTGAATTGAATTATCTGCTTCGTAGATTTTGCTGTTGCTGTAGGAAAGAAGTTGAAGTCCTGGTGTAACAAAGACTGACCAAGTGGGTAGTAATGCCCACATTAATTCGTGCCACACGCAATTTGGAGTTTCACCGCTGTTTATTTCTGTGCTGAAGTCATTCAAGCAATAAGACAAGCCATAATACAACAGTGCAAAGTTGGCACAGTTTGTGGCTTAAGAGAACCAACGGTACAGCTGTACAAAGTTAGCACAGCTGTAGCTTTAATAATCGACCACATACACTACTGGCCATTAAAATTGCTACACCAAGAAGAAATGCAGATGATAAACGGGTATTCATTGGACAAATATATTATACTAGAACTGACATGTGATTACATTTTCACGCAGTTTGGGTGCATAAATCCCGAGAAATCAGTACCCAGAACAACCACCACTTTCAGTAATAACGGCCTTGATACGCCTGGGCGTTGAGTCAAAAGGAGCTTGGATAGCGTGTACAGGTACAGCTGTCCATGCAGCTTCAACACGATACCACAGTTCATCAAGAGTAGTGACTGGCGTAATGTGACGAGCCAGTTGCTCGGCCACCATTAACCACACGTTTTCAATTGGTGAGAGATCTGGAGAATGTGCTGGCCAGGGCAGCAGTTGAACATTTTCTGTATCCAGAAAGGCCCGTACAGGACCTGCAACATGCCGTCGTGCATTATCCTGCTGAAATGTAGGGTTTCGCAGGGATCGAATGAAGAGTAGAACCACGGGTCGTAACACATCTGAAATGTAACGTCCACTGTTCAAAGTGCCGTCAATGCGAACAGGAGGTGACCGAGACGTGTAACCGATTGCACCCCATACCATCATGCCGAGTGATGCATCAGTATGGGGATGACGAATACACGCTTCAAATGTCGCGTAACACGGATGCGACCATCATGATACTGTAAACAGTACCTGGATTCATCCGAAAAAATGACGTTTTGCCATTCGAGAAACCAAGGTTCGTCGCTCAGTACACCATCGCAGACGCTCCTGTGATGCAGCTTCAAGGGTAACCACAGCAATGGTCTCCGAGCTGACAGTTCATGCTGCTGCAAACGTCGTCGAACTGTTCGTGCAGATGGTTGTTGTCTTGCAAACGTCCCCATCTGTTGACTCAGGGATCGAGATGTGGCTGCACGATCCGATACAGCCATGTGGATAATATGCCTGTCATGTCGACTGCTAGTGATACGAGGCCGTTGGCATCCTTCTGAACCCACCGATTCCATATTCTGCTAACAGTCATTGGCTCTCGACGAACGCGAGCAGCAATGTCGCGATACGATAAACCGGAATCGCGATATGCTACAATTCGACCTTTATGAAAGTCGGAAACATGGTGGTACGCATTTCTCCTCCTTACACGAGGCATCACAACATCGTTTTACCATGCAACGCCGGTCAAGTGCTGTTTGTGTATGAGAAATCGGTTGGGAACTTTTCTCATGTCAGCACGTTGTAGGTGCCGCCACCGGCGCCAACCTTGTGTGAACGCTCATGAAAGCTAATCATTTGCATATCGCAGCATGTTCTCCCTGTCGGTTAAATTTCGCGTCTGTAGCTAGTCATCTTTGTGGTGTAGCACTTTTAATGGCCAGTAGTGTACATGCACTGTGCATGTCTCTGACTAGCAGCCATCCATCGTCAGGTGGCGCTGCTATCGCCAAGACGGGCTTATATCGATAGTAGGTCGGTGGTCATAATGTTGTTGATGATCAGTGCATGCTGCTGTTTTACTGTTTGGCATTCACTGTCAAACAAGTATGGCGAAAGTTTTACGATGGTATAATAGTTCCAGTGAAGAAGTTAGGTCAAAGAAGGTGGACCAAATCTTTGAGAATGTATGCGTTTGCGCCGCGCCGCTCTTAACATTACAGTCGTCGCTCAGGCCTGTGTGTATCCCAGGCCATGACTCGTCCCGTGTGACGTGAGGTGTCGCCCTGCCGCTAGATGGCAGCTGTGTGTGTGTGTCTGTCAGGTGACGCAGCCCTGCCCTGACCCGCGCACTGCAACTTTGATGGCCCGTCAGCCAGCGCGACTCTGCGCCAGCTGCCAGTGGCCGCTGTATTATTCATGAGCGCTAGCTGCACGTCGAGCGGACCTCTCCGCTGCAGCCACAGATTCCGCGCTCACCGCTGCACTTTTGTCTCCACTGCCCTCCCTGCTCTGTTACCGCTGCCGCTGCACCGTTAGTTCGTGTGATACAGACGTTCGTAGCCAGCTGCACTAACATGACCTCCGTAAACCGTCGATACAGTTTCACAGTCTAGTTTTGTGAAGCAAGCGTACTGACTTGCGGAATAGCGGACTGGCTCTGTGTCACTATAAAAATTATTTGATTGTTGACGTCTGTCACTTGCCGCTCCAGTGTTGACACGTCCTCTGCCGGCTACCGCTCGGTTATAGGCGACACACAGCACAGAGACAGGGCGTGTCACGTCGCAACCACTGTTTCTATTACGTGGGGCAACAATGTTGGAAGCGGCCGTCTCGAGGTATAGCAGGAATGGGACAGCTGAATTTAAGTGATCAGTGACTGAACTGAATTTAAGCTGATATCGTAAGCTAAACACAAGCTAATGTACCCGAGAAACGGCGATCAACAATTTGTGGCAGAACTGAAATCGCGATCGGTTTCTTCGCGACGTTTTAAGCTAACCTCCACCAGCAAACTAAAGACAGAAAATCTGTAGTTTCAGTACTGAAAGCAAACTGTGGTTTCTTGCTATCATTGGTTACTTGAAACTATCCTCGTACTGGGTACAGGGGCTGCCATCTTACCAACCAATGAACAGTCTTGGTTGGCACTCGATTATAGCGACACAAGCACATTCCAAACGAAAAAATAATAACCGGAACAAAAATAAGAGCAAATAAAAAAGTCAGTACGATTACGAAAATCGTATTAGAAATAATAACAATTACGATTAAATCAGTTAATTGTATAAAAATAATAATAGTCTTTTGATTACATTTAAAAATATAAAAATTTTCGCTGCATTTGCTGAGATTCAAATCCAGGATCTTCCATACATCAGGTTTGTACACTAACCACTACATTATTAAACTCTGGAACGCTCTTGTATTTACGACTGTAGCAGCCTTCAGAAATTTGGCTTCACACAATCTCGTGCGAAACTCATATAATGTAAACTGATCTCTGTGATTATAATAGCTGCTTTGGAACCACGCGACCGCTACTGTTGCAGGTTCGAATCCTGCCTCGGGCATGGATGTGTGTGATGTCCTTAGGTTAGTTAGGTTTAAGTAGTTCTAAGTTCTAGATGGCTGATGACCTCAGAAGTAAGTCCCATAGTGCTCAGAGCCGTTTGAACCATTTTGAACCAACAGCTGTTTGCCACGCTGAATCACGCCTTGTGCGGAAAGATCCGCGTATGAAACGTGTATATTTCATTACCATCGTTGTGTGTGTGTGTGTGTGTGTGTGTGTGTGTTCTTTTCGTGTAGTTATCGTGTGTGATGAAATACGAAATAAAATGACCAGACCCAGCGTTCGGGATCCAGATGAATCAATAAAGAAAGCTAGACAAAGTGTTGGAAGTGGACTAAGTGCTATAGCAGTTTGGCAACGGCGAACGGTTCAGTGTGACGTTGAGCGCTCTATCAACTATCAGGTAATCTTAATCGGACTATAGTGATTGCGAAAATTGTAGCACCAAGGAGACATGTGACTAAAATGAAATTTATTCCACAGTTTATATTCAACAATGCACAAGTCATAAGAATTGCAGAACTATACATTGACTTTGACTGCGAGAATTCAGTGCAGTATTAAGCCATCATGTGCTTCAAAAATGTTCAAATATGTGTGAAATCTTAAGCGACTTTAATGCTAAGGTCATCAGTCCCTAAGCTTACGCACTACTTAACATAAACTATCCTAAGAACGAACACACACACCCATGCCCGATGGAGAACCTCCGGCGGGAGCAGCCGCACAGTTCCTGACAGCAGCGCCCCAGACCGCTCGGCTAATCCCGCGCGGCCATCAGAACCTGCAGACGTTCAAAGAGGGCGTTGATTTGCTGCTGGAGAACACTCTGGTATGTAGATGCGTCCACAAAACATTGACAGTGGTTGTAAGGGGACAAGTTGCCAACCGACCGTATCCCAAACGTGTTCGAGAGCGACCATATCAGGCGAACGTGTAGGCTGGGGAAGAAGTAGTACTTGCCGTTTTTCGAAAAAGGCGTCCATATTTTCTCACCACGTATGCCTGGACATTCTTCTGCTGATACGGTACGCGGAGCTGCTTGCTGGTGAGTCTTGGGCTTTAAATGTTTTGACCTGACGTAGATGTGGGATGTTTGATTGCTCTGGGAGATGGCTGATTGGAACTACAACGTATGAAACATTAGATCACTTTATTTGTTGTTGTTGTTGTGGTCTTCAGTCCTGAGACTGGTTTGATGAAGCTCTCCATGCTGCTCTATCCTGTGCAAGCTTCTTCATCTCCCAGTATCTACTGCAACCTACATCCTTCTGAATCTGCTTAGTGTATTCATCTCTTGGTCTCCCTGTGCGATTTTTTCCCTCCACGCTGCCCTCCAGTACTAAATTGGTGATCCCTTGATGCCTCAGAACCTGTCCTACCAACCGATCCCTTCTTCTAGTCAAGTTGTGCCACAAACTCCTCTTCTCCCCAATTCTATTCAATACCTCCTCATTAGTTATGTGATCTACCCATCTAATATTCAGCATCCTTCGTAGCACCACATTTCGAAAGCTTCTGTTCTCTTCTTGTCCAAACTACACTCCTGGAAATTGAAATAAGAACACCGTGAATTCATTGTCCCAGGAAGGGGAAACTTTATTGACACATTCCTGGGGTCAGATACATCACATGATCACACTGACAGAACCACAGGCACATAGACACAGGCAACAGAGCATGCACAATGTCGGCACTAGTAGAGTGTATATCCACCTTTCGCAGCAATGCAGGCTGCTATTCTCCCATGGAGACGATCGTAGAGATGCTGGATGTAGTCCTGTGGAACGCCTCGCCATGCCATTTCCACCTGGCGCCTCAGTTGGACCAGCGTTCGTGCTGGACGTGCAGACCGCGTGAGACGACGCTTCATCCAGTCCCAAACATGCTCAATGGGGGACAGATCCGGAGATCTTGCTGGCCAGGGTAGTTGACTTACACCTTCTAGAGCACGTTGGGTGGCACGGGATACATGCGGACGTGCATTGTCCTGTTGGAACAGCAAGTTCCCTCGCCGGTCTAGGAATGGTAGAACGATGGGTTCGATGACGGTTTGGATGTACCGTGCACTATTCAGTGTCCCCTCGACGATCACCAGAGGTGTACGGCCAGTGTAGGAGATCGCTCCCCACACCATGATGCCGGGTGTTGGCCCTGTGTGCCTTGGTCGTATGCACTCCTGATTGTGGTGCTCACCTGCACGGCGCCAAACACGCATACGACCATCATTGGCACCAAGGCAGAAGCGACTCTCATTGCTGAAGACGACACGTCTCCATTCGTCCCTCCATTCACGCCTGTCGCGACACCACTGGAGGCGGGCTGCACGATGTTGGGGCGTGACCGGAAGACGGCCTAACGGTGTGCGGGACCGTAGCCCAGCTTCGTGGAGACGGTTGCGAATGGTCCTCGCCGATACCCCAGGAGCCACAGTGTCCCTAATTTGCTGGGAAGTGGTGGTGCGGTCCCCTACGGCAGTGCGTAGGATCCTACGGTCTTGGCGTGCATCCGTGCGTCGCTGCGGTCCGGTCCCAGGTCGACGGGCACGTGAACCTTCCGCCGACCACTGGCGACAACATCGATGTACTGTGGAGACCTCACGCCCCACGTGTTGAGCAATTCGGCGGTACGTCCACCCGGCCTCCCGCATGCCCACTATACGCCCTCGCTCAAAGTCCATCAACTGCACATACGGTTCACGTCCACGCTGTCGCGGCATGCTACCAGTGTCAAAGACTGCGATGGAGCTCCGTATGCCACGGCAAACTGGCTGACACTGACGGCGGCGGTGCACAAATGCTGCGCAGCTAGCGCCATTCGACGGCCAACACCGCGGTTCCTGGTGTGTCCGCTGTGCCGTGCGTGTGATCATTGCTTGTACAGCCCTCTCGCAGTGTCCGGAGCAAGTATGGTGGGTCTGACTGACACACCGGTGTCAATGTGTTCTTTTTTCCATTTCCAGGAGTGTATTTATTGCAGTGTTTATATCATCAGTAAACAAAACAAAATTAGCATCTGGCAATGTATCAGATGAGAGGTTATTTATATACTAAAGAAAAGGCAACGGACCCAAGATGGAACATTGAGGAACATCACATGTAATTAATTCCCATTCACTTGAAGACTGACTACGTACTGCACAGATATTTCGCAACAATACCCTTTGTTTCTTGTTAGTTATGTAAGACTCGAACCATTTCCTACCACTGCCGGTGACACCACGGTACTCTAATTTACTTAAGAGAATGCTATGAGTCACACAATCAAATACTTTTGATAGGTCCCAGAAAATACCAGTAGCCTCTAATTTGTTATCTATTGAATTAAGTACATTCTTACTATATGTGTAAATATCTTTCTCTATATCAGAACCCTTAAGGAACCCAAACTGTGAGTTGGACAATATACTGTTTGCACTTAAGGAGACGCTTGAACACAACCTTTCAAATACTTTTCAAAAACGCAGCAAAAGTGAAATTCATCGATGGTTTGATGGTATCTCTTTATCCCCCTTCTTATAAAGAGGCTTAACTTCAGCATATCTCAGCTAGTCTGGAGATGTATGTATGAAAGTTTCGTGGGTTTATGCACTACATGACCCGTCATAAGACAATTGTAAATCTGTTTTTTGTCACTGCTTGTTCAATTGCTTGTTAATAATCAGCAATTTCACTAAAACAGCCTCGATTTATTTTCATCCCCCAGTCATTCATGCAGTGTGTACAATTTTAAACTGTTTGCACGTGATTCTAATTTCATACTTGAGAGAGTACTTGACTTGAGAACATGTTATTCAGTGCACTGTGCTTCGCTTAATTATTAGTCAATGTGGAAGAGCTTGCCATCAGCAGAAATAATTAAAACTCTTTGCATGCTTTTACTGCCTGCAAGGTAAGTCAATGTAGGCGAGACATCTGCTGCTCCTGGCCATGTTCGACGTGACTGTTGTATTGCGTGTTATTCTGTCATTAGGAGTTAGACTTTCAGTGCGAGGTAGCAGAGGCTCTCTCCGCGTGCCTAACGGGGCTCACGCTTACACTTATGGATCAGGTGTAATCGTGTATCAGTCATTCTGGCTCCCCTTTTCTTTTTCGTTGCGCAATGAAAGCATCTCCTACTCTTGTGTATTCCAACTAAGCAGTGTCCAGATAGCGTTTGTAACTATTCTTGATCAAAATTTTTTGTAAATAGGGCGATATTTTGAGAGCAGTTTACTGAAGTCTTATACCTTGTGCACTCAGTTCAAGGAGAAGGAAATAGGAGGCTTCCAGCTGACGACAATCCTACTCGCCAGCTTCACAGCAGGGATACCAATAAAACAATTATTTATTTCGCCAATTGTACAGAGGCAAGAGTGAGTGGTAAGGGGACTTCTCGGACATCCTTTTATAGATCATCTGCTGGATAAAGTCGGAATCTCTGAGAAGCTGTTCACGAATTGTGTAGGAAAGCTGTGACGCTAGAAAACTGCAGCAAAATCAGCGAGACCTGCGGAGACTGACAATTTGTGCATGGATCAACAATTGATCCTCTAAGTAAATAAATAACATGGATTGTGCATGAAAAGGGGGAAAGGTCAGTTGCTGTTATATCACGCTATTCTTACCCGAAACAGTTATAAACGTAAAATGCCTTGCACTATTTGTCTGAAGCGTTCTAAAGTGAAAGACTATTTCAAATCAGTGGTAGGAAAAGCAGACTGTGGCGTAGTAATCTTCATACGTTGACAACTTTTATAGCCACATCTGAATTACAGTGATAGCATCCTAAGCAGACTCTGAAGGTGTCGGAGGTAGTTCTATATAAAGTTCTTAATGTTAACTGAGACTGAGATGTCAAAAGACGTTGGATACCTCCTAATATCATGTCGGACCACCTTAACTGTCGAGAATGTTCTTCAAACCATCAGCGAACAAAATTGTGGCCTGGTGACATGGCGCATTGTCACCCACAAAAATTCCATCGTTGTTTTGGAACATGAAGTTCATGAATGGTTCTAAATAGACTTCGAGCAGCCGAACATCCAGGGGATCCCGTCCATTCCACGTAAACACGGCCCACACCGTCATGGAGCCACCACCAGCTCGTACAGTGCCTTGTTGACAACTAGCGTCCACGGCTTCGTGGTGTTTGCGCCACTCTCGAACCCTACAATCAGTTCTTTACAACTGAAACTGGGATGCATCTGACCAGGTCACGATTTTTCAGTGGTCTAAGATGTCACCGATGCGGTTACGACTCCAGGACAGGCACTGCAGGCGATTTCAAGCTGTTAGTAAAGGCATTCGCGTCGGTCATCTGCTGCCATAGCGCATGAACGCCGTATTTCGTTACAATATGCTAACGCATACTTTCGTTGTATATCGCACATTGATTTCTGCGATTATTTCACGCAGGGTTTCTTGTCTGTTATCACTGACATCTCTACACAAACGGCGCTGCTCTCGGTCGTTAAGTGAAGGCCGTTGGCCCCTGCGTTGTCCGTGGTGTTATTGTATTAAATTCGGTATTCTCTTCACACTGTTGACTTTGTGGATCAAGGAATACTGAATTCCGTAAAGATTCCCGCTTCTAGCTCCAAGTGCCATTCCGCGTTTCAAGTCTGTTATTTCCCGTCGTGCGACCACAGTCAGATCGGAAAGTTTTTCACATGAATGATCTGAGTAGAAATGATAGCTCCGCCACCGCACTGCCCTTTTATACTTTGTCTACCACCATCTGAATATGTATATACCGCTGTCCCATGACAGTGTACGTAAGATATTAATGTTAATTATAATTTATTTGTGATTTTATATGTATTGTCAGGGCTGATAAGAGCTACCAGACATCAGTGATGATCCCACGGTATAAGATTATTCCCCATAAATTTTGCTGGTCGTGGTTACTGATAATTCAAGAGTTCGCAAATTTGGCCATGATGGCGTTTTTCGTTGGAAGGTAGCTCTTTGTGCTTAGTTCGATCGATCGTCCTCGCAGTGATACAGCAGAGGGGTGCCAGAGCAGCGATCCAGCCCTTTAGAAGATGGCAATACTAGCGACACTACCTTAATTTGTGGCTTGTCCAATACTGTGCGTATGAGCACTATTACTTTGGCTATGAATAGTGGAGCCTTCCGTGCAGTCGGTAGTTTTCTCCGGAACCCGGGGTGTTGAGTAACTCCCACAGCAAGATTTCTGTCTTATTTGGACCAGGTTTCTTGTGCATTCCAGACGCGTTTCCTTACGAGGTACAGTCAGTCTCCAACCAGGTCCTACCGTTTCAGTGCTACAGGTTACAGGCAACTTTTTTTTTTATATAGGATGGGGCCCCTCCACGCCCGCACCAACGTGGTGACCAAACCAAAAGTTCTACTGTCACCTCCGTAAGCATGTTAGTTTTGAATCAGGCGTCACAGGATGCAGGCTGTGATGTTGTCCATGCGTCTGGGTAAGATTACTCATTTACATGGTCCATCAGGAGATAGAAGTGGTCGAAAGCGATCGAAGGGTAGCGGTTGTAAGGGCAGAGGGAAAAAAGTGCCAAGGCCAGCGCCAAGGGGAAAAAAACCTCTGCGACAGTAGGACGGGTAGTAAGGGCAGTAGCGGCTTGCTAGCTGCGATAGAGCATGCAAGGTGAGGTCGTTTAGCGTGAGGTATCGTGCATCGTTACCTGTGTGCTGCGTGTCCGTCCGCTGGGTCAGTCCGGGTGCTGCGGCTGGGCTCGCTTGTAGTCTCCTGGGCCGGCCGCAGTGGCTTCCTCCATGTAACATAAGAGTTCGGCGCGGCAACGCATGCGTTGCTGTTAGGCCCTCTGCTGCGCCTTGTCGTCGGAGACTTGGTGCAGCTTCATCAGGCTGGTGCAGAACGGCAGCGAGGCTACCGTTCAGCGTCCTCCTCTACTGCACGCCGCAGCCCTTTCGCAATGTAGCTTCAAAGAGCTCCGTTTGTTCGAAGAGCTGCGTCAGTTGAGCGTCAGAGGAAGTTTTGCCGTTCGCTCGCAACTCGGCGATAAAGGCTGCCCTTTTGGCTTCTCGATCCCTTGCGGGACCCGCTCCCATAGCGGTCGGCGTTGCCACCGGTTCAGCTGGAGCGACGGTTTTCTTCTTAGCACCTTTCACCTGCGGTGCTGCTGGGGCAACCGCTGGCTCAGGCGCGCGGACGTCCTTCTGCGAGGTCGCAGGAGTGTTCGCAGGTACTACTGCGCTGGAGCCTCGGGCGAAGACTGCTCGCAGCTGGCTTAAGGCCTCTTCTTTCTCTGCAGCCACGGCGGCTGCGAAGGCAGCCCTCTCTGCCGCGAAGACGGCTCTGAGGGCTGCAGTGGCCTCCTTCACGGCGGTGCCGAGTTCAAGGTCACGCACCTTCTCGGGAGCGCGGGCTGCGTCCTGGCCGCTCATTTCCAAGCGGTCTTCCCCGCTCCTGGCAGGTGGGACTGCTGCTGCGCCGTCCCTCTGCTGCTCCGGGCTGTTGTGCGCCCTACGCCGTTTCCGACGTCGTCTTCGCTTCTTCCGCTGCGTCGGTGCGGCCGCGGCCGCCTCGCCGCCCCCGGCACGGCTGCGGCTTGCGAAAGCAGCAAAACCGCGCCAACTGGCGACGTGCGGGCCGCCACACCGGACACAGGTCGGCAGAACGTTGCTGCCGCGGTCGCAGGCGCGGCTGTCGTGCTCCCCTGAGCACTTGACGCACCGCACCGCGTTGCGGCAATACTTCGCAACATGGCCCTCGCCCTGGCACCTGAAGCACTGGGGCTGGGGGTCCATGGCGGTCGGGAGAGCCTCTGACGTCAGCGGGAAGCCCAGCAGCTTCCGCAAGTCGAAGATGTCGTTCCAGCCGTCGACCGTATGCACGGTCACGGCATAGAGCGGCGCCCTCTTCTTGTTGGTCCGGTTGTGCAGCCTTGCGGTTACACCACCAAACCCGGCTCGCAGCAGCCCTTCCCGGACCGCTGCCTCGTCACAGCACCAAGGTAGCCCCCTGAGGAGTGCCTTGGTCGTCTTCATCCTTCCTGCGGAAGGTGCCTTCTCACGCGCCGGCGGCGCGTCGACGATGTGGTTTCCTCTGCGCACCCTTCTTTCCCATGCTGTGAGGCGCGGAACACGACAATCTGCACGCGTTGTGAAAACAACGCACGACAATTTGCTCTGCGCGGCTGCCACAGCACAGAAACCTCTTCACGAGCTCTCAACGGCCGAGTTAGCGTAGCGCGCAACGGCAGCGATGCGCTCGCCTCGCTAGCTCAGGCCGCTCTGCGCGCACAGGCACCAGGAAAACGATCTACATTGGAGAGTCAAATAAACTGGTACAACTGCCTAATATCGTGTAGGGCCCCTGCAAGAACGCAGTAGTGCCGCAGCACGACGTGGCATGGACTCGAGTAATGTCCAAAGTAGTGCTGGAGGGAACTGACACCATGAATCCCGCTCGGCTGTCCATAAATCCGTAAAAGGGGTGGAGATCTCCTCTGAACGGCACGTTGCAAGGCGTCGCAGATATGCTCAATAGTGTCCATGTCTGGGGAGTTTGGTGGCCAGTGGAAGTGTTTAAAAGCAGAAGACTATTCCTGGAGACACTCTATAGCAATTCTGGACGTGTGGGGTCTCACAGTGTCCTGCTGGAATTGCCCAAGTGCGTCGGAATGCACAATGTACACGAATGGATGCGACAGGATGCTTACGTGCGTGTCACCTGAGAGTCGTATCCAGACGTATCAGGGGTCCCATATCACTCCAACTGCACACTCCCAACACCTCTACAGAGTCTCCACCAGCTTGAACAGTCCCATGCTGACATTCAGGTTCCATGGATTCATGAGGTTGTCTCCGTAGCCGTACACCATCCATGCACTCGATACAATTTGAAACGAGACTCGTCCGACCAGGCAACATGTTTCCAGTCATCAGCAGCCCAATGTTGGCACTGACAGGCGCTGGCGAGGCATAAAGCTTTGTGTTGTGCAGTTATCAAATGTAGACGATTTCACCTTCGGTTCTGGCTCAGTACTGATATCTGCAGCAAATTGCGGAAGTGTTCTTCTTCTGTCATGTTGGACTATTCCCCTCAGTCGTCGTTGGTCCTGTTCTTGCAGGATCTTTTTCCAGCCTCAGTGATGTCGGAGATTTGATGTTTTACCGGATTCCTGATATTCACGGTGCGCTCGTGAAATGGTCGTACGGGAAAATCCCCACTTCGTCGCTACCTGGGGGACTGATGACCTTAGCTGTTTAGTCCCCCTTAAACATCCCAACAACCACCACCATCGCTACCTCGGTGATGCTTTATGCCATCGCTCGTGCGCCGACTGTAACACCACGTTCAAACTCACTTAAATCTTGGTAACCTGTCATTGTAGCTGCGTTAACCGATCTGACAATTGCTTCAGACCTTTGTTGTCTTATATAGGCGTTCCCGACCGCAGATTCGTATTCTGGCCGTTTCCATATCTCTGTATTTGAATACGCATGCCTATACCAGTATTTTGGGCGCCTCAATGTAATATTGTCGGTTACTCGGAAGGCAGATTCATTGTCTTGTGTCCGCTAATAACGACATTCTGACCATCTGAAACTGCGATGGCGGCTCATAAATACGATGGCCTGCACGCCACCGTAAGGTAATCTGCCTCGTTCTGTAGCCGTGTGCCATCATCAGACTGTACCTCTCTCGCTCTCCCTCGGCTATATGTTTCATTTCTCCCCTTGTAAGTCTTCTTCATTTATGTATGTGCGCAATTTACCTTGACTGACGAGCATTGTCTCCTGGTCCTGTAATCACTACCATGTATCCAGGCACTTTTGCCACGGATCTCAGAGCCTTTTATTTTTTAACATTGAGTGAGTTACATTATCGATGTAACTGTGGCAATGTTTAATAAAAACCAACTCATGTATAGGGGTGGTCCACTGATCGCGACCGGGCCAAATATTTCACGAAATACGCGACAAACGAATAAATTACAAAGAACGAAACTCCTCTACCTTGAAGGGGGAAACCAGATGGCGCTGTGGTTGGCCCGCTAGATGGCGCTGCCATAGGTCAAACGGATATCAACTGCGTTTTTTTTTTTAAATTGGAACCCCCATTTTTATTACGTATTCGTGTAGTACGTATAGAAAAATGAATGTTTCCGTTGGACCACTTTTTTCACTTTGTGATAGATGACGCTGTAATAGTCACAAACATATGCCTCACAATCTTAGACGAACAGTTGGTAACAGGTAGGTTTTTCAAATTAAAATACAGAACGTAGGTACGTTTGAACATTTTATTTCGGTTGTTCCACTGTGATACATGTACCTATTTTAATCTGACAGGAAGTTTCATACCTTTGTTAACTTATCACTTCTGAGAACGCATGCTGTTACAGCGTGATTACCTGTAAATACCACATTAATGCAATAAATGCTCAAAATTATGTCCGTCAATCTCAATGCATTTGGCAATATGTGTAACGACGTTCCTCTCAACAGCGAGTAGTTCGCCTTCCGTAATGTTCGCACAGCCATTGACAATGCGCTGACGCATGTTGTCAGGCGTCGTCGGTGGGTCACGATAGCAAATGTTCTTCAACTTTCCCCACAGAAAGAAATCCGGGAACGTCAGATCCTGTGAAGGTGCAGGCCATGGTATGGTGCTTCGACGACCAATCCACCTGTCATGAAATATGCTATTCAATACCGCTTCAACCTCACGCGAGCTATGTGCCGGACATCCATCATGTTGGAAGTACATCGCCATTTTGTCATGCAGTGAAACATTTTGTAGTAACATCGGTAGAACATTACGTAGGAAATCAGTATACATTGCACCACTTAGATTGCCATCTATAAAATGGGGGCCAATTATCCTTTCTCCCATAATGCCGCACCATATATTAACCCGCCAAGGTCGCTGCTGTTCCACTTGTCGCAGCCATCGTGGATTTTCCGTTGTCCAATAGTGCATATTACGTTACCGCTGTTGGTGAATGACGCTTCGTCGCTAAATAGAACGCGTGCAAAAAAATGTGTCATCGTCCCGTAATTTCTCTTGTTGCCAGTGGCAGAACTATACACGACGTTCAAAGTCGTCGCCATGCATTCCCTGGTGCGTAGAAATATGGTACGGGTGCAATCGATGTTGATGTAGCATCATCATCAACACCGACGTTTTTGAGATTCCCGATTCTCGCGCAATTTGTCTACTACTGATGAGCGGATTAGCCGCGACAGCAGCTAAAACACCTACTTGGGCATCATCATTTGCTACAGGTCGTGGTTGACGTTTCACATGTGTCTGAACACTTCCTGTTTCCTTAAATAACGTAACTATCCGGCGAACGGTCCAGACACTTGGATGATGTCGTTCAGGATAGCGAGCAGCATACATAGCACACGCCCGTTGGGCACAATAGCTATACATCAACACGATATCGACCATCAACACGATATCGACCTTTTCTGCAATTGGTAAACGGTCCATTTTAACACGGGTAATGTATAACGAAGCAAATTCCGTCCGCACTGGTGGAATGTTAGGTGATACCACGTACTTATACGTTTGTGACTATTACAGCGCCATCTATCAGAAAGCAAAAAAGGTGGTCCAGCTAAAACATTTATATTTATTTACGTACTACACGAATATGTAATAAAAAATGGGGTTTCTATTTTTCTAAAAAAAAACCGCAGTTGTTATCCGTTTGACCTAGGGCAGCGCGATCTAGCGAGCCAACCATAGCGCCATCTGGTTTCCCCCCTCAAGCTAGACGAGTTTCGTTCTTTGTAGTTTTTTCCGTTTGATGCTTATTTCGTGAGTTATTTGGCCCGGTCGCTATCAATGGACCACCCTGTATGATTTAACGTTTGTTGTGTTACAGCTGGTTTCGTTCGTTGAGCCTCTTTAGGTTGCCTGCTGTTGAACAAAACAGGTAATTAGGCTGAAGCTACAGCGTTTTAAACAGTTAAGTCCGCGTGCGAATTGTGCTAAAGTTACGACACGAATGGTCTGGTTGTCGTATTTAATGTTAAAGACTAAAACCTAAAAACAGTGGTCTTCATTCTGTCGACCGTTTGGAGGTAGTAGGGTGAGCAGATATGGCATGCTGCGTGTGGTGCCGTCCAGAAACCGTGGTGCCACGTCAGAGTCGGCAACGCACATCGATACTGCAGACTTTAGTGACGTCTCGCTGCAGTCGGCAGCGACGAATGGGAGAGGCTGAAGAAGACACGCCCCCTCTCTCTCAGCACAGCAGCGCCCTCGCACGGAGGTCAATATAGAGCAAAGCATGAAAGCACTCAGCCCGAGTTCGTGACAGCTGAAACAGTCAACATAATCGAGTAGGACTAAAGAATTATTCAATTCTCAGATAGAAATATGATTTTGTAAATGTTGAATGTTTTACTTCAACACAACAGTTTGTTAAATTCCACATCGAGTGATACTTTAATAAACAGTAACAGTTACAGATGATTACGAACTACTGTGGCAAAGGACTGTACCAGCTTAAATGAATCTCTTTGCCATTCATGTAATACAGTCAACTAATATTTCATTTATTGTAGTTCCCAGAACAATCACAGAACCCACAGTTATGGCTGGACGATTGTACACCGAAGCGCCAAATAAACTGTAATAGGTACGCGTATTCAAAATACAGCGATATGTAAACTTGCATAATACAGCCCCGCGGTCGGCAATGCCTATATAAGACATCAAGTGCCTGGTGCACTTGTTAGATCGGTCACTGCTACTACAGAGGAAGGTTATCAAGATTTCAGTGAGTTTGAAAGTGGTGTTACAGTCGGGGCACGAGAGATGGCTCACAGCATGTCCGAGGTAGTGATGAAGTGGGAATTTTCCCGTACGACTATTTCACAAGTGTACCGTGAATATCAGGAATCCTATAAAACATCAGATCTCCAACATCGCTGCGGCCGGAAAAAGATCCTGCAGGAACGAGGCCAAAGTCGACTGACGAGAATCGTTCAACGTGACTGAAGTGCAGCCCCTCCGCAAATTGCTGCAGATTTCAATGTTGGGCCATCAACAAGAGTCACCATGCGAACCATTCAAAGAAACATTATCGATATTGCCTTTCGGAGCTGAAGCCCCACTCGTGTTGAAACTTGTTTATTATGATTTTTACTTACTTGGACTGAAATAAATGGGACAGTGAAACTTCTACGTTTTACTTAAATTCCTTAATGCAACTGAACCTGATTAAGCAGCTGAGTGAAACTGAATGCATTGTCTCTTTGCTTCACTTTATTATTACATTTCTGACCTACAGAACTGTTCCTGACAAATACATCTCAAACTTGCCCTACATATTTATTGTCCACAACAGACAAGCGCAACGCAATCTGACTGCTAAAAAAAAACCTGACTTCAAATAATTAATACAAAAGAATGGCTCTGAATTAGAAGAAATCCTAACAATAACCTACACATTTCATAAGTCACTTACCTCGCAGAAAATTTTCATTACACAGCAATGCAGCAAACTGCAATAAAGCCAGTTAAATAAAAGATTGTAACTACTGAAGGATCTGACTACTAATAAAAAATTATGCAATCATCAGTAATATATCTCCATGACGGATACACATTCAGACCACCCATTCGTGCTAATCCTTCAAGCCTCGAAGACTGCTAATTAATAACCTTTAATCTCCATCACTGCTGACTACTCACACCCAACTGCCATCACTGCTGGCTCTTCACCTCCAGCTGCTATCACTGCTGACTATTCACCTCTAACAGTGAGTCAGACCAGCCACAGAGTCTCTTACAGAGTGCACACAGCGCTGTCAGAGTTATTAATGCAGAGTGCTACATAGTGCTGCCGACATACAAACACATAAACAGTCTACTTACATAGCCTCCTTGCTCCTCCCAAAAAATTTAGAAAATAGTTTGTGCTTTGGTCAAGGTTAATTTGTTAAAAAAAATTTTCATATTAACAATATCAAATAGATCCTATGCACACAATTTGTAATATACTGTTGGTCAATAAATCAAAAAATTCAACTCACAGTCCCTGAAGATAGTCCGTATCATTCATCAGAAGAGTAGTCTATGACAGTTTTGTGCACAAAGTCTGAGCAATAGAAGAAAAATGCACACAATTAAGAAGTGAACCTTCATGCAGTCTTGAAGAAGTTGTGTTGTCCTCCCAATGGAAACACAGTGCTGACTCTTGACATGAAGACTGGTAATGGGCCACAACAGGGCAAACTCACAGCAGGGTCAGTCGAAGTCTTGCAGGACATTGGTAGAATGGGTAGGTCACCAGAGAGCAGACCCACAGTATTTATTGTAGGGATTATGGTAGTAATAGGATATGTGCAGAACTATTGTGGTCCTTTTAGAGATGGCCAGCAGCCACCCGTTGCGACTGTGTGTGTGTTCACAATCACAACTGAAGAGTCTTGACGACAATATAGCAAGTCCATGAACCACCACTTGTGCATTCACTAATGTTCCTTTTTTTGCAGTATCTTTAGAACCAGCAATGCTGTTCACCACTCCCTTCCTGAATTATGAACACATGTGGAAGCACAAACACAGTATATAGTCATATAACCTCTGACATTTGATACATATAGTATGACCAACAAAAGTATGCAGTAAAATGAATTCCTACTATTTACTTAACTTGAAGAACTGGTGTCTATACAATTACAATTTTACAGCATAAGAATACTGTGGTGTCACCGCCAGACACCACACTTGCTAGGTGGTAGCCTTTAAATCGGCCGCGGTCCTGTAGTATACGTCGGACCCGCGTGTCACCACTATCAGTGATTGCAGACCGAGCGCCGCCACACGGCAGGTCTAGAGAGACTTCCTAGCACTCCCCCCAGTTGTACAGCCGACTTTGCTAGCGATGGTTCACTGACTTCTACGCTCTCATTTGGCGAGACGATAGTTAGCATAGCCTTCAGCCACGTTATTTGCTACGACCTAGCAAGGCGCCAGTATCCGTACTATTGATATTGTGAATCATGTACCATAAAGAGCGACGTTCTCCATTAACGGATTAAAGTTAAGTATTCCACCAGCTACGTCCATTTTTCTCAATTCTAATTCCCTTGTCATGTTCCAGACCTCACGCCAGCCTGCGTGAGCTAAAACGCCTGCATTTCGGCCTCCTTTAGCAATACGATGTTGGCTCTCCTGTCAACCACAACAAATACATTTACAAAGGTAAAGAAAATGTCATTACAGTGAAAACATGATAATACAGATAACAGTGTAGTAATTTAGGCTTTACAAAAGAATAGAAATAAACATATACATGAGTATTATAGGAACTGTGACGTAAGTAAATAACTGAAGAAATTATAATATTGTTAGAAACATTAACTTGACACATGAGCATTAAAAAAACATGTCTGAACATCTTTCCAAAGTAAAAACAGGTTAGATTTGAGGATAACAGTATTCCTCATCATAGTGAAAGCAGCTTAGTATTAGAAGAAAAAACCAATCAACCAAATTTATCTTACCAGGAAAACACACAGAGACAGGAAGAACACAGACACACAAGGTGCACGTAAACAAACAGCAGAATAACACAAAAGGAAAGGACAGGGTTTGTTTTCAGTGTAACATTTACTACTGCAGTACTTGTGATACTTCATTTCCAATTGAAACTTCGTTTTTCCACAGATCTTTCTTCTTATTTCAACATTTTTTCCCACAAGAAAATCCTATTTATCTGTATTTATACTTTCATATCTTACTTACCTCATCATTTGTTTCCATGAAAATCCTACCTAACAAAATAATTGTTCCTTGTTATACAATACTTTTTGGCCAAACTTTTTTCTTATAGTTTCACAATGCCTTTCTTCTCAACGCATCATAACTAATTTTCTCGTGTAACATACCCCCTCTTAAACGAAAATCTGCTGAGCTCGGATATATAAACGAGAGAACGAGGCAATGCAGTAGCACAAGGCAATTAACGTAAACAGCAACAATAAAAAATACAACTGGGCAAAGCAAGTAGCAGTATATCTAAATTAGTAAAGAAAATGCAACATTACAACTAATATAAGGCAATATGCAGCAAACAAGAAAAGTGAATCAGTGGTAAAACTGGCTTATTAAAGTATACAAAGTAATATTCAGTAGAACAATGCCTGAAAATATCAGCAGCAAATGCAAGAACTTATACCTAAACTTGATAAAGCACAAGCATAAAAAATATTACAGTAAAGACAGCAATGCAGATAAGAGAAATGTCTGTTCAGATCTTAATGTCCATGTCTCAACTTAACACTAGAGTGGTGCACTACAACAACTTATTCCACCAAAAAATTACTAAGTCCTTGAAAATAAAATTATGTATGCAACTCCTGTTACTACCCTTCTCCTGCTTATGATTCTTTCCTTTCCTAGTGCACCGTTTTTAAGAATGGATCATAAAATTATTAGTTAATGAATCTGTTGACTGAAAGTATTTTAATTAGCAGAAGTATTAAAACCAGATATTAAATAAAATAAGCAAATATATGCAAAGCAAATCATGGAAACATCATTCAATAGCCATACAGCATTTCATGAGTCAGTAAAAATTCTCTAACTCTCATAGAGAGACACTTGTGACAATCATATGTGTAAATGTAAGAATATTTATCATCAATTCATAAGCATTTCAGTAAGAAGCACTAAGTACGAGTTCCAAAGTGTAATCATATGTTTCCAAGTAATAGTGTGTCTTGTTTGTGGTGTGTTCTGCAAAGAATTATTAGCAGCAAGGTGAATGACTTCTCTTTTCCACAGCTATGCAAGTGTTTGCAGGAGTGCGGCAAGCTTCAAATAGGCTGAAGTGGCACCAGTCCACACAACAATGCATATATTTCAAAATGGCTAGTGCGCATCTGGGTACAGCAGAGCATTACGTCAAGGTCACATATACTCTTTACCGAAATATTTATGACAGCAGTTTCAGCTACAAGAGCAGATGCATACCAATAAAAAGTCTCACAGGTCGAAAAATTACAGTAGAAGTGTGTAGAAACGAAATCTCATCGATAACAGTGTCCAAAAATTTCTATCAGCATTGTGGTACTCACATTAACATACGAGATACATACTTTTCATAACTATTAAAGTACAATTCTTGGTTTTCAACATTTTTTTCACAAACCAGAGTCCCTAACCACTACTCATTACACATTGGTTCATTACACATACATATTCGTCGTTATTTGTTCAATATTTCATCATAATAAACATGTAGCATCAACATATTCCTAATATAGCATCACCTTATGGGTTATAACCACATCTCAAAATCATAATACACATCCATGTCGTAATAATATCATCATAGCACATCAATAACATCTCAAAAACGTCGTAGATTCCCTCAATAATCTCAAAATCTCTAAAAAAATTCTCTGCTCCTTTCAATAGTGTCATCTACCTCAAACTTACTTCAAAAATTATGACCCCATACAAAATACATCATTCAGTCTCACAGTATCACAATGGTTCCGAAAATATATGAACAGTTTACAAAGTTCACACAAAGTACAATTTCCTAAAAGTGAAATAATAGAACTGTGTTATTACGTAGGTATTATGACTGACGTAGTAAATGTTCATTCTCTCATTTACATGAGCAGATAGCTGTGTAATTCTGTGTTAGAGAAATAGGGTACCAATGTGTAAAATTGTATAAGCAAATACCATATTAGCTAGGGCTCCTTGTGTTTGCCACACACATGGTACACAAAGTAAGCGTACCCCCATAAAGGAGTTCATTTCTGTCTTTTAAACGACCAGATAGCTGTGTAATTCTGTGTTAGAGAAATATCGTACCGATGTGTAAAATTATATAAGCAAATACCATAACAGCTAGGGCTCCTTGTGCGTGCCACATGCATGGTAGACAAAGTAGGTATACCCCCATGGGGATAATGTAGCTATACCCTCAAATGTTACAGATTAAAACTGCAGAATGAAATACATCGCCGAAAACCTTCTATGTATCATAGCAGTTCAAAAATATTTCTTTAAAAAACGTTCCAAGTACAAAAGGTAACCACTCAAATGAGTGTCATGTAGCACTAAACTGTGCTTCATACTGTAAGATAATTTCTGTCATTGCCTAACGGTAAAAATGTACCAAGTGTCGTAGTTATCGTCGTTCATAAACAAAATTCTCCAAAAATCAATGTACTTACCTTTGTCATACAAAAGTAAAGAGCTGTGCATATAAATGTCGTAGCTGTTATGTTCATTGCCGTGACCTTGAAAGTACTATACTGTAACGTATTGTTGTGTTACGAAAAATACCTGTCTCACTGTAGCCATGCCACGAAAGTTATTACCAAAACATATTTTACTTTCCGGAAGAACGTAGAAAAACTGCGCAGACATAAAACAGATACAGTGAAAAAGCAACAATGAAGATTGTGTCGCTCCTAAGTAGTGTCATAGTATAATCGTGTAGCTGTCAAGCAAACCAAATACTGTGTCATCTGTAATCTCTCAGAAAGTGCATTAAATACAAAATCTCTTTTCAAGTAAACCAAAGTGTTGTAGTAAACTTCATTATCAGTATATGTTCCAAGAATGTGAGCGTTATAGTCGTGACGTAATCATGATACCGACAAGCGAAAATGTACTCAGAATGAGACTGTATCGTCTGTTCCCTATAGAAGTGGACTCGTAAATTTACTGTATTAATTGATATTCATGCCAGCTACGCCGTCAGTTTCATAGGTTCTTAATTAGATAGTTAACTTCAAAAACTCGCTTTATGTTAATAGTTTCTAAATGAGACAAAGCATAACAGTACTGTAAAGTGAAAAATTTGATACCAACAACTAAGTCAGAAACCAAATTGCCTCTCAATAAACGGTTTTACATAACAAATGTGGTATAATCCTTCATTAATTTTTTTGTACTTTAATGACCAATTAGGAGGAAAGCAATAAGAAAATTGATGAAGCCAAGCCTGTAGATGTCTATCATTAATAGAATTTTTTAGTGTTCTGAATTTATGCATTCTGGTGAAGAGCTTATAATGAAAGTCATCATGACGCCGAGATGCACCTCTCATTCTTATGTCATGTTGGCGGTTCCTTCTCAAGGCTCACTGCACCTTGACAACTCCTTTCAAAATCTCCAAAATACCCTGTGTTATTATTGCATGACTTTTCCGTGATTCCAAATCCCTCTTCCCGCGTCGGAGTGCAAGTCTCCTCTGACATATGTAACTCGTGTATCACCTGTGCCAACTGATTTTGTACTTCCCGCATTTCTCTTTTGTGTTGTGTGTTAATTTGTTTCTGACTTAGGTTGAATTTCCAAATTTCCTTGCACTCCTCTGTGTCAAAGAAGGCTACTGGTCCTGTATCATTCAGATCATCATCTCCCTTCGTAGATAAATATGTTAATTGGTCCGAAAGTTTGGCTACTTTTTCCAATAATATGTTAATTTCCTCTGTGTGTTTTTCTGAACCAAATCTTAGAGTGTCAATTTGTGTTGAAATCCTATCTACTGTATCTTTTAAATTTTCCTGATTTTTTGCAAGTTGCGTAACTGTATCGGTAGATGCAGCTACGTAACTTTTGGCCTGCAAGGTGTTATGATTTTCGTGACCAATTATCTGCATTTCTTTTGTGTCAGCTTCATGATTCTGTGATGTGTCTTCATATGGCGAAAAGATAGGCTAAAAAAAGCTCAAAAATTTGCGTTTTTACATCTTCAGAAACCTTTTTACATTTCAATTTCGAATTTCTCAGTGATCAAATCCTCACGTACCTGTTCAAGTGGCTGTTCAACTGTATAAAATTTTTGGAGCTGTTGCAGTACTCGTTCCTGATGTTGCACCATTGTGTCAAACCTTTCGTTTACTTTTTTAATTACTTGCAACAACAACGCTTCAGTGACCAAAACATATTCCCCTATGCTTTTTGGCAGGGCATTTTCATTGGCAATATTTGCATTCTCAAAATCAGAGAGTGAGTCTTGACTTAATTGAGAAAAGGGTGATGACGCAAAACCTGAGTCTACAGTATTTCCAAGAATTGGTTCTGTTATTTCTCATTCCTGAGGCGAACAGTTAACGGCCGATGGATCGACTGTAGTTCCCTGTTTATTGATTGTTTCCATTTCCACACCATTATTTACTGCCTGATCCATGTTCCTATGCACGATTATCAAATTATTATGTCAGTTCATTACAAGATAGTGGTAACACCCTACTCTCATCATCACTATAATTTCTCAGTTTGCTTTCAGCCTAGTTTTGCGCCTGTCACACTCTATAATTGTTACAGTATTTCACATTATATCATACAAAACAATTTGAAAATAAAAAATAAAAAGACACACTAAATTGGCACCGAAAATAACCAATATCTAATTAATTGCAAAAGCGATTGTGAGATACTTAGTGCAAATCCACATGCATGCCACAACTGCTTTGCTAATTACAATGCAGTACAACAATAATGAACTGCAACAAAAGGAAGTTCTCTATACAATTACGTGCTAGCAGTAAACAATAACTAATTTCTAATCATGCACTAATTATTCAAACTGCAAGAAAATCAGAAGATTCCAGTGAGGTACCCTGGCAGGGTCGCCAGGTGAAACTTGTGTCTTATGAGTTTTACTTACTTGAACTGAAATAACTGAGATGGTGAAACTTCTACATTTTTACTTAAATTCTTTAATGCAACTGAACCATCTTAAACTGCTGAGTGAAACTGAATGCACTGTCTCTTTGCTTGACTTTATCATAACATTTCTAACCTACAGAATTGTTTCTAACAAATACAACTCAAACTTGTCCTATACATTTATTGTCCACAAAAGACAAGTCCACTGCAATCTGACTGCTAAAAAGAATGATAACCTGACCTAAAATAATTAATACAAAAGAATGGCCTTGAATTAGAAGAAATCCTATCAATAACCTATACATGCAGCTTTACTGTATGATTAAATGATGATGGCGTCCTCTTGGGTAAAATATTCCGGAGGTAAAATAGTCCCCCATTCGGAAATCCGGGTGGGGACTACTCATGAGGATGTCGTTATCAGGAGAAAGAAAACTGGCGTTCTACGGATCGGAGCGTGGAATGTCAGATCCCTTAATCGGGCAGGTAGGTTAGAAAAGTTAAAAAGGGAAATGGACAGGTTAATGTTAGATATAGTGGGAATTAGTAAAGTTCGGCGGCAGGAGGAACAAGACCTATGGTCAGGTGACTACAGGGTTACAAACACAAAATCAAATAGGGGTAATGCAGGAGTAGGTTTAATAATGAATAGGAAAATAGGAATGCGGGTAAGCTACTACAAACAGCATAGTGAATGCATTATTGTGGCCAAGATAGATACGAAGCCCACACCTACTACCGTAGTACAAGTTTATATGCCAACTAGCTCTGCAGATGATGAAGAAATTGAAGAAATGTATGATGAAATAAAAGAAATTATTCAGATAGTGAAGGGAGATGAAAATTTAATAGTCATGGGTGACTGGAATTCGAGTGTAGGAAAAGGAAGAGAAGGAAACGTAGTAGGTGGATATGGATTGGAGCTAAGAAATGAAAGAGGAAGCCACCTGGTAGAATTTTGCACAGAGCACAACTTAGTCATAGCTAACACTTTGTTTAAGAATCATGAACGAAGGTTGTATACATGGAAGAACTCTGGAGATACTAAAAGGTATCAGATAGATTATGTAATGGTAAGACAGAGATTTAGGAACCAGGTTTTAAATTGTAAGACATTTCCAGGGCAGATGTGGACTCTGACCACAATCTATTGGTTATGACCTGTAGATTAAAACTAAGAAACTGCAATAAAGGTGGGAATTTAAGGAGATTGGACCTGGATAAACTGAAAGAACCAGAGGTTGTACAGAGTTTCAGGGAGAGCATAAAGGAGCAATTGACAGGAATAGGGGAAAGAAATACAGTAGAAGAAGAATGGGTAGCTCTGAGGGATGAAGTAGTGAAGGCAGCAGAGGATAAAGTAGGTAAAAAGACGAGGGCTGCTAGAAATCCTTGGGTAACAGAAGAAATATTGAATTTAATTGATGAAAGGAAAAAATATAAAAATGCAGGAAATGAAGCAGGCAAAAAGGAATACAAAGGTCTCAAAAATGAGATTGACAGGAAGTGCAAAATGGCTAAGCAGGGATGGCTAGAGGACAAATGTAAGGATGTAGAGGCTTATCTCACTAGGTGTAAGATAGATACTGCCTACAGGAAAATTAAAGAGACCTTTGGAGATAAGAGAACCATTTGTATGAACATCAAGAGCTCAGATGGAAACCCAGTTCTAAGCAAAGAAGGGAAAGCAGAGAGGTGAGAGTATATAGAGGGTCTATACAAGGGCGATGTACTTGAAGACAATATTATGGAAATGGAAGAGGATGTAGATGAAGATGAAATGGGACATACAATGCGTGAAGAGTTTGACAGAGCACTGAAAGACCTGAGTCGCAACAAAGCTCTGGGGTGTAGACAACATTCCATTAGAACTACTGACAGCCTTGGGAGAGCCAGTCCTGACAAAACTCCACCATCTGGTGAGCAAGAAGTATGAAACAGGCGAAATACCCTCAGACTTCAAGAAGAATATAATAATTCCAATCCCAAAGAAAGCAGGTGTAGACAAATGTGAAAATTACCAAACAATCAGTTTTATAAGCCACAGCTGCAAAATACTATCGCGAATTCTTTACAGATAAATGGAAAAACTAGTAGAAGCCGACCTCGGAGAAGATCAGTTTGGATTCCGTAGAAATACTGGAAGATATGAGGCAATACTGACCTTACGACTTATCTTAGAAGAAAGATTAAGGAAAGGGAAACGTACGTTTCTAGCATTTGTAGACTTGGAGAAAGCTTTTGACAATGTTGACTGGAATACACTCTTTCAAATTCTGAAGGTGGCAGGGGTAAAATACAGGGAGCGAAAGGCTATTTACAATTTGTACAGAAACCAGATGGCAGTTATAAGAGTCGAGGGACATGAAAGGGAAGCAGTGGTTGGGAAGGGAGTAAGACAGGTTTGTAGCCTCTCCCCAATGTTATTCAATCTGTATATTGAGCAAGCAGTAAAGGAAAGAAAAGAAAAATTCGGAGAAGAAATTAAACTTTGAGGTTCGCCGATGACATTGTGATTCTGTCACAGACGGCAAAGGACTTGGGAGAGCAGTTGTACGGAATGGACAGTGTCTTTAAAGGAGGATATAAGATGAACACCAACAAAAGCAAAACGAGGATAATGGAATGTAGTCGAATTAAGTCGGGTGATGCTGAGGGAATTAGATTAGGAAATGAGACACCTAAAGTAGCTGAAAGTATTTGTATGGAGTGTAGCCATGTATGGAAGTGAAACATGGACGATAAATAGTTAGGACAAGAAAGGAATAGAAGCTTTGGAAATGTGGTGCTACAGAAGAATGCTGAAGATTAAATGGGTAGATCACGTAACCAATGAGGAAGTATTGAATAGGCACAGCTTGACAAGAAGAAGGGATCGGTTGGTAGGACATGTTCTGAGGTGTCAAGGGATCACCAGTTTAATATTGGAGGGCAGGGTGGGGGGTAAAAATCGTAGAGGGAGACGAAGAGATGAATACACTAAGCAGATTCAGAAGGATGTAGGTTGCAGTAGGTACTGGGAGATGAAGAAACTTGCACAGGATAGAGTAGCATGGAGAGCTGCATCAAACCAGTCTCAGGACTGAAGACCACAACAAGAACAACAACAACCTATACATTTCATAAGTCTCTTACTTCAGAAAAAAATCTTCATTACACCAACTACAGCAATGCAGCAAACTGCAATAAAGCCAGTTAAATAAAAGATTCTAACTACTGAAGGCTCTAAATACTAACAGGCATGTGGTTAGCAAAGGAAAGATTTTGTTGCAGAGCAAAGAATTTATTTTGTAGATTTTACCTTAATCCAAGTGACAACCAGGCTCAAAAAAAATTATTCAATCATCAGTACTAAATCTCCAGGACAGATACACATTCAGACCATCTGCTCGTGTTAATACTGCAAACCTCCAATACTGCTAATTATTAACCTCAGACCTCCATCAGTGCTGACTACTCAACCCAACCTCCACCACTGCTGGCTGTTCGCGTCCAACTGCTAGTCCAACCAGCTACAGTATCTCTTACAGAGTGCACAAAGCGTTGTCAGAGTTATTAATGGAGAGCTCTACATAGTGCTGCCAACATACAAACACATAAAACGCCCACTTACAGTGTATCCTTGATGACAGCAAGACACAGAGCTTTACGCCTCGTCTGTGCCCGTCAACACCAGCACTGGACTGTTTATGACTGGAAATATGTCTGGACCAACAAGTTTCGTTTCGAATTTCATCGAGCGGATGGATGTCTATGGGTAACTAGACAACCTCAAGAATCCATGGACTCCGCATGTCAGCAGGGGAGATGGAGGTTCTGCAGTGGTATGGGGCATATGTAGTTGGGTTGATATGGAACTCTTGATATGTCTAGATACGGCTCTGATGGGTGATGTGTACGTATGCATCCTGTATGATCACCTGCATCCAGTCATGTCGATTGTGCATTCCGACGGACTTGGGAAATTCCAGCAGGACAAGCGACACCTCACATGAGCAGAACTGTTATAGAGTGGCTCCTCGAACACTCTTCTGAATTTAAATGTTTCCGCTGTCCACCAAACTCCCCAGACATGAGTTGTACATAGACATATCAGTGGTCCCATATCACTCCTACTGCATACTCCCCATATCATTACAGAGCCTCCACCAGTTTGAACATACCCCTGCTGACATACTGTGTACATGGATTCATGAGGTCATCTCCATACCCATACACGCCAATCCGCTCGATATAATTTGAAACGAGACTCGTCCAACCAGGCAACATGTTTCCAGTCCTCAACAGTCCAGTGTCAGTGTTGATGGGCACAGGTGAGGCTTAAAGCTTTGTGTCGCGCAGTCATCAACGGTGCACGAGTGGGCCTTCGGTTTATAAAGCCCGTGTCGGACACTTGTTGATGGACCAGCATTGAAATGTGCAGCAATTTGCGGAGGGGTTGCACTTCTGTCACGTTGAACGACTCTCTTCAGTCGTCGTTGGTCCCATTCTTGCAGGATCTTTTCCCGGTCACAGCGTTCTGGGAGATTTGATGTTTTACCACATTCCTGATATTCACGGTAGCCGGCCACAGGCCGTATTCTGCCTATCTACAAACCTTTGTATTTGAATATGCGTGCCTATAGCAGTTTCTTTGGCGCTTCAGTGTAAAAAAAATGGCTCTGAGCACTATGGGACTCAACTGCTGTGGTCATCAGTCCCCTAGAACTTAGAACTACTTAAACCTAACTAACCTAAGGACATCACACACATCCATGCCCGAGGCAGGATTCGAACCTGCGACCGTAGCAGTCGCACGGTTCCGGACTGCGCGCTTAAAACCGCGAGACCACCGCGGCCGGCAGCTTCAGTGTAGAGTGGAAGGGAACAGACAGCAGTCGTTACACAAAGTTGAATCATCATTAAGATGATAACGCTATATGACTTACTATACAACCTATTGTGAACTAATTACAAGTAATGTTACAGAACCCACAATGGTTATCATACATAGTGATCATGGCCACAGAGTAAAAGCAGTTACAACAAACAACGTCTAGACATTGAAGTATTGTGTTTCAAAGCCATGCAACTGGGAATGCAGACCACTTTTTCGTAAGATTCCATGCTGAGATTCACTGGAAGAATGCTCCACTGTACTCTCCGAAGAATGAAGCAACTTATTCAACAGTGTTCGATCTGTTCTTAAGTAGTAGTCGCCATTCTCTGAACTTCAGTAGATAGGATTTCTAGAGAAGATGGAGAAGATACATAAGAGAGAAAGGCACTGCGTCATTGCGTACAGGACAGGCGTTGGGAATCACCGACAGTTTTATTACTCAAATTCAGAGAACATACGTTTCAGGAATATTTGGAGATCATATTTCTTCCTTCCTCGTGAAATGATTGTGAGACCTGAAGCAATCACTGGCTTAGGTCATAAGCTTGCTTGCGTAGAATACACAAAGATAACTTAGAAGGAACCCATGTTTCGCGTTATAGAGTAGAGAACAAGCTCTGTATGCAGTGTTTGGCATTGAGGTGTAGCTGTATCTACACTCTCCAAGTCTCTTAGGCATACTTCCATTCGGTTGACGGTTGTATGAGGTTTGGACAAAGCTCTTTTTTAACGAGTAAACGACTCTGAACTTAATGAAGTATTATTGTTATTATTATTATTAATATTATCTTAATATTTTAGCACTTGACTTCTCATTATTAGCCTTCTTGCTTCCAAATACAATACTGTTAAGCGTGAATTACACTGTATTAATATTCTTCTCTCATGACTGAACCAGTGTTGCGACACCGAACACCTTCTGGGAACAAGAGCAATAGGACAGAGATGTTATGCAGGTGGGAGGCCAAACAGTCATGTCCAGTTGTCAAGCGGGATATGGGTACTACTTCTCCTCTTGGTCCATCAGGAACTACTAAGTCGTCCATGATGTCTTCCAGATCTTTGTCTCCCATAATATCTAACTGAAACGTTTTAATTCATCTTGGAATATGTTGTTTCAGTGCAAAATACAAGTTGTTAGTTTTTGCAGTGTGTTCAATTTTCGTCCCCTTTTTGGCTAGAAAATCTTGTTTTTCATTACCATCTAAGCCACATTAAGATGATATCCATTGAATTGGTTGGATCAGTCGTAGACAAATACTGGATCGACAGCAACGGAAACAAGCAGAAGAGTAAAAATAATCTTAAGTGTTTTTAAATGTATAGAGAGTTCGCAAAACTAAATTTCCTGTTTGTTTGAAAAGGAAGTTTCCAATGAGTGTGTATTGCTAAATTTGATCTATGGCTAGTGAGATGTGGACTTTTAATACGAAAGCTAAGGGCTGGTGGTTGAGCAGTGCAGAGATGTTTGTCGGCAATTACTGGGAGTGGAAGGATCTAAGGAGCGTGTCAGAACTCTCCATCATATTGATTAAATGTTACCTACAGTATCAAAAACATTACAGCCAACTTAACGCTGTTCTTTGCATTGTGTAAGATTGGAAATAAATAAGTACTCAGATATCGATAGTAACATTGTCAGGGCGAAACATGGCAGCGCGATTCTAAACATTGTTGTGAGAAGAATCAGTAGTGTTGGTCGAGAGCTCGGAGACAGAAGACGTGTCACGGCGCCCACAGGTGATGGCAGGTCTTACCACACTCAAGGCCTGTTTCATTTATGTGGCCAGGAGCGATTTAGATAGCTTAATTACGCTTGAAAATGGAAATCAAAGTAAAATTCGCAAGCATAGCGTAGAGCGCAGTTGCAGGGTTAGGCTCGTGATTGTTAGTCTGAGTTTGCAATAATACTATGTTTTGCTTGTCAGTTAAAGAAGACTCCTTACCGTCCAAATAATAATAATTATTCTCCACATCTAATTCATAAATGCTTATTAAATGTTAATGCAACTTTGAAATTGAAATATTTTGTTAATCTGGCACTCATTGATACTTACGCCACTGTCAGCCATTTCGCCATTATTAGTACTTGTCACACTATTATTGGTCATGATGATTTCTGGAGTTTTTAAATAGACTTAATTTATGAAATTCCCTCTTATAAGTTATTTAGTAGTTAACAGGACCCAAGCAAACTCCTTTATATTAAATTCAGCTTTTGTCGCTACTGTTGCATGCTGCTGTGAATTGCTGTAAACCAACTGGGAAAAGGCAGTCATGTAAAGAGATGAGTGCAAAACATAGGGCCAAAACAGAGACTCACACACCACAACATGTCATGTACTCTAATCCAGTAAATTCCGTTGTACAAGTCAGATTCTGTATCACTTATAAACTATTCAAATACGCAGTCAGATAGATTATCCAAATGTTAGTTTTAAGTTTTTCATGTACCGATTTGTTGAGGGCCTAAATGACATTGAAACACACATATAAGACACACACAGTGTTATGCAGGTTGGAGTCCGATTACTGACAGCTCAGGTTGCTTATCGAGGCCATTTTCACAGATGAACATAGACAATATTTGTTATAGGTACGTTATATATTTATTGTAGGTACGTTACAAGGAAAAAAAGGCAATGGATCAGGACGAAAATGGGTTGAGCACATAGCTGGCCGGAGTGGCCGTGCGGTTCTAGGCGCTACAGTCTGGAGCCGAGCGCAGGTTCGAATCCTGCCTCGGGCATGGATGTGTTTGATGTCTTTAGGTTATTTAGGTTTAATTAGCTCTAAGTTCTAGGCGACTGATGACCCCAGAATTAAGTCGCATAGTGCTCAGAGCCATTTGAACCAGTTGAGCACATGATAGCGGGGCAGGATATGCAGGTGGATGGATGGATCGATGGTAGATGAACCGATGAAGTTCTTTGCTGAATTCCGAGAGATAATAAAAGACAAGAACGACGACATAGCGGAAGGTACGTAGATGGCATTAGAAAATCTCCAGAAAGAACTCTATTTGTAAGACTCACTAGTGTAATGCATCGAGTTTTCAGGTAGAGATCTTTTAACATGTAGAAGACATCAAAGCGCTAATGGCGATATAATGGCAGTAACGTCCCTGAGTGTTATTGTTTTTCTTCCCATAACACGTCCATTTTAGTTTGTATCTTATGCGCTTCAGGAGTGATTATTCTTCCTGGTGCTGTAATTTTACTACTAAGTCTAAAATGAGTCTGTTCGACTTCCTGATCTCTGTCTCCTTTGATCAGTTATATTGTAAATTTTAATAACGTTGTTTCTTCGACTTTCTAATTATTAGTTATGACATCGCTAAGAAATTTTACGACTGGAAGCCATGCTGCAGCAAACCAGAACACGACTTTGCTAGCGCCGATTGAACGGAGAGCTAGTGGCCCCTTTCATCACTAACGAGATTGGAGGATGGGCGATGCGGGGGCAGAGGGTGCTGGTGTGACAGACAGGTGTGTGACTTGGCGGCGTGTTATAATGTCTCGAAAACGGCGAAGCTGGTCGAATGCTCACGTGCTACTGTCGTGAGCATCTTTGGAAAGACGTAGGACAGAGGAACTACAACTAGGCGCTAAATGCTTGGACATACCAACACTCTTCACAGAACGTGGAGTTTGGAGGCTCGTCTGCTCTGTAAAGTAGGATAGATGGTGGAAGAGCACAATGTTGGTCCACGCACAAGTGTTTCGGAGCAGACCATCCATCGTACATTGTTGAACAAGGAGGTCCGCAGCGTACCACTCCTACGTGCTCACTTGTTGACCCAACGACATTGTCAATTACGGTTGCAGTTGGCCCGGGACCACCGGTATTCGACCGTTGATCAATGGACACGCGTCGGCTCTTCGGGTGAAACACATTTTTGCTACACAGGAACGGTGGTGGTCTCCTCAAACGCCGTCATCTGGGTGAACGGTGGCTCGAAACGTGCAGCACGCCAAGGAGGTTTGCGCTATGGGAGACATTCTCTTGCACTTGCATGAGACCTGTAGCAGTAATCGAAGTCACGGTGACAGCTGCGAACCACATGTATTCTTTCATGCTTGATGTCTTCCGCGACGGCGATGTCATCTTTCGGCAGTATAATAAGCCGTGTCTCGAAGCCAGAACCGCGCTACAATGGTTTGCGGAGCATTACAGTGAACCCACGTTGATATCTCGGCGACCAGATTCGCCTAATGTAAATCCTGTGGAACCCGTCTGGGTTGCTATCGGGAGTCATCTCCGCTTAAGGAAATCTACGGCCCGATATTTAGGCGAACTGCGTGACCTGTGCGTAATGCTACAACCTCCGCACACCTACCAACAAACTGCATGATACCTGATACGTAGAACCAGTGATGTATTTCGTTCCAAAAACGGACAAACGACCTAATATGCAGGTGGTCATAATCTTTTGGCTCATAAGTGTACGTACCCCTGCAGTAGACTCTGTGTGAGATGATCCCGAACAGTTTCTGTACGCTGGGTGCAGCTCTTTCGCGTGTCTACAACGCGATTTTGTAAACGTTTCTATGGCAACGCCTCTTGATAGCTTTGTAGACGGCTATTGTTTTCGCCTAAAGCCGTTTTCGCCTCCCTGTTCAAAGCTGTCCAATACGTTGCAGGTGTCAGGGATTTCTTTCAGTTGATTCGACTGTGTCTCAGTAGTAAATAACACATGTATTAAAAATTCATGAATGATGCGATATTTTTTCACGCAACTCAGTGTTTATGACGTCATATCTCTTGAAAATTCGAATTAGGTATTAAAATCCATGGAGAAGAAAAGAAAGGTTTGAGGTTCGCCGATGACATTGTAATTCTAGCAGAGACAGCAAATGACTTGGAAGAGCATTTGAACGGAATGGACAGTGTCTTAAAAGAAGAATGTAAGATTAACGTCAACAAAAGCAAAACGAGGATAATGGAATGTGGTCGAATTAAGTCGGGGGATGCTGAGGGAATTAGATTAGGAAATGAGACGCTTAAAGTAGTAAAGGAGTTTTGCTATTTGGGGAGCAAAATAACTGACGATGGTCGAAGTAGAGAAGATATAAAATGTAGACTGGCAATGGCAAGGAAAGGGTTTCTGAAGAAGAGAAATTTGTTAACATCGAGTATAGATTTAAGTGTCAGGAAGTCGTTTCTGAAAGTATTTGTATGGAGTGTAGCCATGTATAGAAGTGAAACATGGACGATAAATAGTTTGGACAAGAAGAGAATAGAAGTTTTCGAAATGTGGTGCTACAGAAGAATGCTGAAGATTAGATGGGTAGATCACATAACTAATGAGGAGGTATTGAATAGAATTGGGGAGAAGAGGAGTTTGTGGCACAACTTGACAAGAAGAAGGGACCGGTTGGTAGGACATGCTGTGAGGCATCAAGGGATCACAAATTTAATATTGGAGGACAGCGTGAAGGGTAAAAATCGTAGAGGGAGTCCAAGAGACGAATACACTAAGCAGATTCAGAAGTATGCGTTGCAGTAAGTACTGGGAGATGAAGAAGCTTGCACAGGATAGGGTAGCATGAAGAGCTACATCAAACCAGTCTCAGGACTGAAGACCACAACAACAACAGTGTGTTGTATGATGATATATTTGAGTAGGCACATTCAGCGTTATGTGTTGTTACTGTCTGTGAAAAACGTTGTGAACAGAGTTATTACAAAGAAGTATAAATTTAAACGGCATGTACGATTCGGCAGTTTTTGACAAATTTCAGTGTTTATGACGTCGTCTCCAATAAGGAACAGCGCAGTAGGCAACACAGTTGAAGAGGAATGGCCGTCTCTATAAAGGGCCATCACAGAAGTTGGGAAGGAAAACATAGGTACAAAGAAGGTAGCTGCGAAGAAACCATGGGTAACAGAAGAAATACTTCACTTGATTGATGAAAGGATGAAGTACAAACATGTTCCGGGAAAATCAGGAATACAGAAATACAAGTCGCGCAGGAATGAAATAAAAAGGAAGTGCAGGGAAGCTAAGACGAAATGGCTGCAGGAAAAATGTGAAGACATCGAAAAAGATATGATTGTCGGAAGGACAGACTCAGCATACTGTAAAGTCAAAACAACCTTTGGTGACATTAAAAGCAACGGTGGTAGCATTAAGAGTGCAACGGGAATTCCACTGTCAAATGCAGAGGAGAGAGCAGATAGGTGGAAAGAATACATTGAAAGCCTCTATGAGGGTGAAGATTTGTCTGATGTGATAGAAGAAGAAACAGGAGTCGATTTAGAAGAGATAGGGGATTCAGTATTAGAATCGGAATTTAAGAGACCTTTGGAGGACTTACGGTCAAATAAGGAAGAAGGGATAGATAACATTCCATCAGAATTTCTAAAATCATTAGGGGATGTGGCAACAAAACGACTATTCACGTTGGTGTGTAGAATATATGAGTCTGGCGACATACCATCTGGCTTTCGGAAAAGCATCATCCACACAATTCCGAAAACGGCAAGAGCTGACAAGTGCGAGAATTATCGCACAGTCAGCTTAACAGCTCATGCATCGAAGCTGCTTACAAGAATAATACACAGAAGAATGGAAAAGAAAATTGAGAATGCGCTAGGTGACGATCAGTTTGGCTTTAGGTAACGTAAAGGCACGAGAGAGGCAATTCTGACGTTACGGCTAATAATGGAAGCAAGGCTAAAGAAAAATCAAGACACGTTCATAGGATTTGTCGACCTGGAAAAGGCGTTCGACAATATAAAATGGTGCAAGCTGCTCAAGATTCTGAAAAAAAGTAGGGGTAAGCTATAGGGAGAGACGGGTCATATACAATATGTACAACAACCAAGAGTGGACGATCAAGAACAAAGTGCTCGTATTAAGAAGGGAGTAAGACAAGGCTGTAGCCTTTCGCCCCTTCTCTTCAATCTGTACATCGAGGAAGCAATGATGGAAATAAAAGAAAGGTACAGGAGTGGAATTACATTACAAGGTGAAAGGATATCAATGATACGATTCGCTGATGACATTGCTATCCTGAGTGAAAGTGAAGAAGAATTAAATGATCTGCTGAACGGAATGAACAGTCTAATGAGTACACAGTATGGTTTGAGAGTAAATCGGAGAAAGACGAAGGTAATGAGAAGTAGTAGAAATGAGAACAGCGAGAAACTTAACATCAGGATTGATGGTCACGAAGTCAATGATGTTAAGGAATTCTGCTACCTAGGCAGTAAAATAACCAATGACGGAGCAAGGAGGACATCAAAAGCAGACGCGCTATGGCAAAAAAGGCATTTCTGGCCAATAGAAGTCTACTAATATCAAATACCGGCCTTAATTTGAGGAAGAAATTTCTGAGGATGTACGTCTGGAGTACAGCATTGTATGGTAGTGAAACATGGACTGTGGGAAAACCGGAACAGAAGAGAATCGAAGCATATGAGATGTGGTGCTATAGACGAATGTTGACAATTAGGTGGACTGATAAGATAAGGAATGAGGAGGTTCTACGCAGAATCGGAGAGGAAAGGAATATGTGGAAAACACTGATAAGGAGAAGGGACAGGATGATAGGACATCTGCTAAGACATGAGGGAATGACTTCATTGGTAGTAGAGGGAGCTGTAGAGGGCAAAAACTGTAGAGGAAGACAGAGATTGGAATACGTCAAGCAAATAATTGAGGACGTAGGTTGCAAGTGCTACTCTGAGATGAAGAGGTTAGCACAAGAAAGGAATTCGTGGCGGGCCGCATCAAACCAGTCAGTAGACTGATAACCAAAAAAAAAAAAAAAATCGTGGGAGACAAAGACCTGGAAAACCTCACGGACGACTGAGTAGTTCCTGATGGACCAAGAGGAGTAGTACCCATATCCCGCTTGACTAGTGGACATGACTGTTTCGCCGCCCACCTGGATAACATCTCTATCCAATTGCTCTTGTTCCCAGAAGGCGTTCGGTGTCGCAACACTGGTTCAGTCATGAGAGAAGAATATTAATACAGTGTAATTAACGCTTAACAGTATTGTATTTGGAAGCAAGAAGGCTAATCATGAGAAGTCACGTGCCAAAATATTAAGATAATAATAATAATAATAATAATAATAGCAATAATACTTCATTAAGTTCAGAGCATTGTCCAAACCTCATACAACCGTCAACCGAATGGAAGTATGCCTGAGAGACTTGGAGAGTGTAGATACAGCTACACCTCAATGCCAAACACTGCATACAGGGCTTGCTCTCTACTGTATATAGCGAAACATGGGTTCCTTCTAAGTTATCTCTGTGTATTCTACGCAAGCAAGCTTATGACCCAAGCCAGTGATTGCTTCAGGTCTCACAATCATTTCACGGGGAAGGAAGAAATATGATCTTCAAATATTCCTGAAACGTATGTTCTCTGAATTTGAGTAATAAAACTGTCGGTGATTCCCAACGCCTGTCCTGAACTTTCTGCCACTGTATTGTCATCAGCGTCTCCATAATCTATTAGACTTAGTAAACGACCCCAAGACGCAGTGCCATTCTCTTATGCATATTCTCCATCTCCTCTAACACTACTATCTACTGACGACCAGAGAATGGCTACTGCTACTTAAGAACTGATCGACCAGTGTTGAATAAGCTGCTTCATTTTTCGTAGAGATACAGTGGAGCATTCTTCCACTGAATTTCAGACTGGAATCTTGTGAAAAAATGGTCCGCATTCCCAGTTGCATGGCTTTGAAACACCATACTTCAATGTCTAGACGTTGTTTGTTGTAACTGCTTTTATTCTGTGGTCATGATCACTTTGTATGATCACTATTGTCGGTTCTGTAACATTATTTGTAATTAGTTCACAATCGATTCTATCGTAAGTCGTATAGCGTTATCAGGTTAATGATGATTCAGCTTTGTGTTGCGACTGCTGTCCGTTCCCTTTCATTCTACACCGAAGCGCCAAGGAAACTGGTATAGGCATTCGTATTGAAATTTACAGATATGTAGACATGCAGAATACGGTGCTGTGGTCGGCAACGCCTCTATAAGCTAACAAGTGTCTCGTGCCGTCGTTAGATCGGTTACTGCTGCTACAATGGCAGGTTATCAAGATTTAAGTGAGTTTGAACGTGGTGTTATAGTCGGTGCAATGGGACATAGCATCTCCGAGGTAGCGATGAAGTTGGGGTTTAACAGTACGACCATTTTACGTGAGCTGTGAACATCAAGAATCCGGCAAAATATCAAATCTCCGACATCGCTGCAGCTGGATAAAGATGCTGTAAGAATGGGAGCATCGATGACTGAATAGAATCGTTCAACCTGATACAAGTGCAACCCTTCCGCAAAGTGCTGCAGATTTCAGTGCTGGGCCATCAACTACTGTCAGCGTGCGAACCATTCAACGAAAAATCATCGATATGAGCTCTCGGAACCGAAGGCCCATTCGTGTACGCTTGATGACTGCACGACACAAGGCTTTACGTCTCGCCTGCGCCCATCAACACTGACATTGGAGTGTTGATGACTGGGAACATGTTGCCTGATCGGACGAGTCTCGTTTCTAATTGTATTGCGTGGATGGGCGTGTGCAGAAATTGAGACAACCTCGCCTGACTCCACTGACCCTGCATGTCAGCAGGGGACTGATCAAGTTGGTGGATGCTCTGTAATGGTATGGAGCGTGCGCCGTTGGAGTGATATGAGACACATGATACGTCTAGTTACGACTGTGACAGGTGACTCGTACGTAAGCATCCTGTGTCATCACCTGCACACATTCATGTGAACTGTGCATTCCGACGGGCTTCGGCAAATCCAGCAGGACTATACGATACCCCACCTGTCTGTAATTGGTACACAGTGGCTCCAGGAACACTATTCTGAATTTAAACACTTCTGCTCGACGCCAAACTCTCAACACATGATCATGATTGAGCATATCTGGAATGGCTTGCTGCGTGCCGCGTGCCGCTGTAGGGATGCTGCTCACATGTCCCACAATTATACAGAGGGGTCCAAAAATGCATTCACTGTTTAAAAGTCCATAACGTGCAAACTAATCGACGGAGTTGTCTCATTTTTGGTGAAAGTGTAGCGTAAAGGATATCACTGTAGGTGTTCGAAATGGTCAACATTAACATCCACGCATAAACGATGCCGCCTAACTGCAGCACGAACTACTGGCTGCAACGTGTTCAGTTGGATATTTGCACATGAATGTACGATGGATTCTTGAAGCTCATCCAGTGTGCGTGGCTTTTGTCGATAAACGACGTCCTTTAGTGTTCCCCATAGGTAAAGGTCAAGAGGAGTTAGGTCTGGGGAAAGTGGTGGATACTCCACAGCACCTCTACAGCCTATCCATCTTCCTGGTAGATTTTCGTCGAGATACGCGCTAACACGATTTTGGTTGAAGGCTGGTGCACCATCTTGTTGAAAGTAAACTCTTTCGTCTCCATACAAGTCTCTGATGGCGGGTAAAATGCATGTCTGAAGCTTGTGAAGGTACACCTCATCGGTAACTGTGCCGTCAAAGAATAATGACCCAATCAAGCCCCGATAAGACAACCCACACCACACATTTACTCCTGCCAAATTCACGACTTTGTCTACACGGACGTTCGGACTATGGCGATTTACTGTACCATTGAGTTTGAACTGCTCATATCTCGTGGTCGTGCGGTAGCGTTCTCGCTTCCCACGCCCGGGTTCCCGGGTTTGATTCCCGGCGGGGTCAGGGATTTTCTCTGCCTCGTGATGGCTGGGTGTTGTGTGATGTCCTTTGGTTAGTTAGGTTTAAGTAGTTCTAAGTTCTACGGGACTGATCACCATAGATGTTATGTCCCATAGTGCACAGAGCCATTTGAACCATTTTTTTTTTTTTTGAATTTGAACTGTGCCTCATCAGACCACACAATCATCTCTGCAAACTCTTCATCGTTGCGCACATGTTAGTAAACCACTCACAGTACTCCATTCTACGATCTGGGTCGTCCTCCTTCACTGCGTGTAGCAATCGTGGGATGTAACACTTCCACCTTGCTGTCTTCAAAACTCGCCGAACACTTGAGCGACTCACTTCAGTTTCACGGGCACACTGTCTCACAGACTTCTGTGCTGAGCGAGTGAAATGCTGTAACACACGACGGGAGTTCGCTGGACTTGTTACTGTTACAGGTCGTCCATATCGTTGTTTGTGTACATCTTTAACACGGCCTTCGGCTCCAAATTTGTCTCGAATGCGAAGAATAGTTAAACGTATCGGTGGCTCTGTTTGATACTCATTTCGCCATTGCCGTTGAACCTCATTAATGTTTTCATACTTAAGATACCACTTGAAAACTGATGTCGTTTCATCGAATGTAAGCCTTGCGAAAGCCATGTTTACTCGAGTAACTAGGTGCAACTAAGAACAAAACACTAACTATCTGGTGGCTGTCATCTGACAAAACAAAACAACACAATACAACGCTCGTGCGGCGATTTCCGAAACTACAAACTATTACACTGCCAAAGATGAGAAAACTCCGTCAATTAGTTTGCCAGTTGTGGACTTTTAAACAGTGGATACATTTTTTTGCACCCCTCTGTATATATTAGCTCACAAACATGGCGCTGCATGGGTACCCTTTTTACCAAATTTGTATTAGGAAGGAAAGTCTATACACTGATAGGCCAAAAAATTATGACCACTGCCCCGCCGCGACGTTGGATGGTGCCTGGTGGCGCTGCGGTCACGTGACGCGGTAACAAAAGTGTGTAAACGGAGCAGACACGGACGGGGGATCACCCTATCGAGGATATCGGCTGCATACGGGGAAATCGATTGAGATAAGCGACTTTGATAAATGGCAGGTTACTATTGTGCAGAGACTATGAACGAGTACCTCGAAAACGGCGAAGCTGGTTGAATGTTCACGTGCTACTGTCGTGAACATCTACAGAAAGAAGTGGAACAGTGAAACTAGGGGCTAAATGGATGGAAGTCGACAACTCTGCACAGAACGTGGAGTTTGGAGGCTAGTCTGCTGTGTAAAGTAGGATAGATGGTGATCTGTGGCATCTCTGCCGAAAGGACACAATGCAGGTGCACGCACAAGTGTTTCGGAGCACACCGTTCATCGTACGTTGTTGAACATGGAGCTCCACAGCAGACCACCCTTAGCCGGCCGGAGTGGCCGTGCGGTTCTAGGCGCTACAGTCTGGAACCGCGTGACCGCTACGGTCGCAGGTTCGAATCCTGCCTCGGGCATGGATGTGTGTGATGTCCTTAGGTCGGTTAGGTTTAAATAGTTCTAAGTTCTAGGGGACTGATGACCTCAGATGTTAAGCTCCATAGTGCGTAGAGCCATTTGAAAAGCCAGACCACCCTTACGTGTTCGCACCTCGACCCAAGGCACTTTATCAGTTACGGTTGCAGTTGGCACGGAACCATCGGGATTTGACCGTCGTTCAGTGGAAACGTGTCGGCTCTTCTGATGAATCACATTTTTACCGTACTAGATCGATGGTTGTCTCCTCAAACGCCACCACTGAAACATACAGCGCGGCCAGGACGCTGGCTGATGGGAGCAGTATTGCGCTATGGGAGACATTCTCTTTGCACGGGACCTGTGGCAGTAATCGAAGACACGGTGATGTCATCTTCCCGTAGTATGTCTCGGAACCAGAACCGTGCTACAGTGGTTTGAGGAGCGTTATACTCAGCTCACGTAGACGTCTGGCGACCAAATTCGCCTGATGTAAATCGTATGGAACCCATCTGGTTCGTTATCGAGCGCTATCACTGAACACGCAGATCAGCGGCCCATGATTTATGCGAATTACATGACCTGTGCGTAGACATTAAATGCCACATACCTATTCAAACCCACTAACAAACTGTCAGACACTCGATACGCAGTATCAGTGATGTATTTCGATCCAAAGATTGACAAACAAGCTATTATGCAGATGGTCATAATCTTTTGGCTCATAAGTGTACGTACCCCTGCAGTAGACTCTGTGTGAGCTGATCCCGAACAGTTTCTTTACGCTGGATGCAACTGTTTCGTGTGTCTACAACGCGATTTTGTAAAACTTTCAGTGGCAACGTCTCTTGATAGCTCCGTAGACGGCTATTGTTTTCGCCTACAGCCGTTTTCCCTGGCCGTTCACAGCTGTCAAAAGCGATGCCAGGTGTCAGGGATTTCGTTCAGTTGATTCGATTGTGTCTTAATAATAAACAATAAATGTATTAAAATTTCATGCATGATGCGACATTTTTCACGCAACGCAGTGTTTATGACGTCATATCTTTTGAAGTATGTGTCGTACAAGTATCTAGACTCAGTGTTATGTTTGGCTACTGTCAATGAAATACGTTGCGATTAGAGTTAGTAGCAAAGAAGTGCTAAATTTAGACTCCATGCATGATGCGGCAGTTTTTGACACATTTCAGTTTTTATGACATTATGTCTCCTGATCTACGTTTTTTGTATTGATATAATTTTGTAGACATATTCACGGCATATGTAGATTCACAGAATATGTTGCGAATAGTGTTAACAGAAAAAAAGTACTAAATTTAAAAGCATGCACAGTTCGGCTGTTTTCCATGCACTTCATTGTTTATGATGGCATATCTCTTAATATATATCTCATATAATGGTGGGCAAACATAATAGATAAAGAGATTAATGTGAACTGGTTTTTACCCTGAAGCACCAGAGTAACTGGTATAGGCATGTGTATTGAAATACAGAGACATGTAAACAGGCAGAATGCGGCTCTGCGTTCGGCAACGCCTATATAAGGCAACTAGTGTCTGGCGCAACTGTTAGATCGATTACTGCTGCTACAATGGCAGGTTATCATTCGAACATGGTGTTACAGTCGGCACACGAGCTATGGGACACAACATCTCGGAGGTAGCGATGAAGTACTATTACGGATTTATGTACAGCCCCGCAGGATTCATGGTGTCCGTTCCCTCCAGAAGTACTTCAGACGTAAGTCGAGGACATGCCACGTAGTGTTGCGACACTTCCGCGTCCTCGCGGGTGTCCTGCACGATATCAGGCAGGTGTACCAGTTTCTTTGGCTCTTCAGTGTACAAGCAAAGGATTTCACGGTCCCAACGTGTAAAGTCAAGTTGTTAGCATCGCTGCCCCCAGCATGGAAAGGCCTGGTTCGATTCCCAGCACCTCCTGAGATTTTGTTTGATGTTGGGAAGTCTGGTATGAGGTCATGTCAGCTTTTGTGAGGCCAAATGATGAGCTTTTCGAATAATGAAGCATGGCCAAATAAATCACGGGTGAACAGCCTGGTATTAGAGTGCATAGGACACAATATTTCGGCAATCGACCACGTTGCCATCATCATGGGGGTGATGTACATCAGCGAAATATTGTGTCCTATGCACATTCATACCAGGCTGTTCACCCGAGATTTATTTCGTCATAAAATATGCCTGGAGAAACTCAAGAATCACAAAGAAGCATGGCATTATCTAGATTTATCTACTGGTAATATTGGCTGGAGGGATTGGTGAGACGCTGGTCACATGTCCCAGTATCATAGATCTCTCCTCATACTGCCTTGTAGGCAACAATCGGCCAGTCGGTACAGGCCTGATGCCTAACTGTGAGTGGTGCTCTCTTCCTTCAAAGAGAGTGGCCTGCAAAACGGAATTTACGTTCTAAACAAAACAGCCAAAGACTACCGCATGACTATACCCACAAAGAAAATTAAAATAATTGCTTTGATACGACCGGATCCCATAACAACAAAAATTGTTGTGAACAATAAGCAGCAGAGCAGGTCAGCCATTAAAATTATCTATGATATGATTCCACATTCTGGCATGACTAAGATGTAGATTAAACAGTACCAAATTTGGAGACGTATGTGGAACAATAAACAACCCTTTAGAAACATGACACAAAGAATAATACAAAGGAAGTTCTGTAAAGTAATGGCCGTTCAAATATTACTATACAGCAGTGACTGACGACTCAATTACGTATGACAAGACAGTAATTTCGTGGCAGGTAAAAAGAAATTTTCTAAGGGCTGTGAGAGGCTGTACCAGAGTAGACAGATTAAGAAACACCGACATCAGAGAACAAATAAACGTATTTAATATAAGAAACGAAATTGAAGGCAAAAAAAAGAAAACTGAGCAAAAATCTCAACAGAATGAACACTGGAAGATACTATACCATAGGACTTCGACTTCACTGCAACACAGCCACGCTTGACGGGTTGTCGAACAACCTTACGTCAACCGCAAGTACACTGCTGGCCATTAAAATTGCTACACCACGAAGATGGCGTGCTACAGACGTGAAATTTAATCGACAGGAAGACGATGCTGTGATATGCAAATGATTAGCTTTTCAGAGCATTCACACAAGGTTGGCGCCGGTGGCGACACCTACAACGTGCTGACATGACGAAAGTTTCCAAACGATTTCTCATACACAAACAGCAGTTGACCGGCGTTGCCTGGTGAAACGCTGTTGTGATGCCTTGTGAAAGGAGGAGAAATGCGTACCATCACGTTTCCGACCTTGGTGAGATTGTAATCTCTCGAGACTGGGCTTTATCGTATCGCGACATTGCTGCTCGCGTTGGTCGAGATCCAATGACTGTTAGCAGAATATGGAATCGGTGGGTTTAGGAGGGTGATACGGAACGCCGTGCTGGATCCCAACGGCCTCGTATCACTAGCAGTCGAGATGAAAGGCGCCTTCTCCGTCTAGCTGTAACGGATCGTGCAGCCATGTCTCGATCCCTACGTCAAGAGATGGGGACGTTTGCAAGACAGCAACCGTCTGTACGAATAGTTCGACGACGTTTGCAGCAGCATGTTGCATGTTGCAGGTCCTGTACGGGCCTTTCTGGATACAGAAAATGTTCGACTGCTGCCCTGGCCAGCACATTCTCCAGATTTCTCACCAATTGAAAATCGTGTGGTCAATGGTGGCCGAGCAACTAGCTCGTCACAATACGCCAGTCACTACTCTTGATGAACTGTGGCATCGCGTCGAAGCTGCATTGGCAGCTGCACCTGTACGCGCCATCCAAGCTCTGTTTGACTCAATGTACAGGCATATCAATGCCGTTATTATGGCCAGAGGTGGTTTTTCTGGGTACTGATTTCTCAGGATCTATGCACCCAAATTGCGTGAAAATGTAATCACATGCCACTTCTAGTATAATACATTCATCCAATGAATACCCGTTTATCATCTGCATTTCTTCTTGGTGTAGCAATTTTTATGGCCAGTAGTGTAAATATAAACATGTTTTACGGCGTGCTTGTGCAAGGTTCCATACGAACCTGCGGCGCCAACATCACCACCGGCGACACTATAGCCACTGGACTATTTCTGTATGTCGGTCATGTATCCACCTGGGGACAGGATAGCTATCCTTCCTCACAACGAGTACTTAAGACGCTGCGGAGTACCTAGGTAGCCATTGCAGTTGCGGAGCCAGTCCCTGATACTCTCTACTTCAGCGAGGTAGGTTAATTAATCATTTGTTAGCTGAAACTTAACTGTTTACCTGGGGACTAAATCTAAATAATATCACTTGGAGGCAACGTCTAAATAGGAGATTAACTGTTAGTTTAGTTTCGTAGTTGCTCATTAGAGCAGCCGAGCCGTCACCAGTGTGAAGCCATCGCTTTCACCATCGACCGCTGCCTCGTTGGACTTAGTCACCAAATGAACCACAGACTTTCTACTTGGACTTGCTCCACAAGTGGTAAAGGAACTTGTATTCTGTGGACTTATCCTCCAAACAAACAGTTAATCTTCTAGCTGGATGTAGTCTCCAAGTGGTAAAGTAACCTGTACTATGTGGATTTAGTCCCCAAGTGAACAGTTAACTTTCCATTAAACTTACGAAACAAATGATTAATTAAGTTACATTAATTGGACTTGCCGACAAGTTGACTTCATTTCTCCATCTGAAGTTAGCATCAGAACGAGCAGAGATTCTCATTTAAAGTGATCATTTGATTCTGTTCCTTGGACGTTTTGTCCCACCTTCATTACTAAACTAATGCACAGAGAGCTATAAATGTATGCACCGAGAGCTATAGCCAAATGCGCTGAGAGCTAAGTAAATGTGTTTGCACGTACTTACACACCCAGGGACAACTGTTAATTGCACAAGCTTCATCACGTTCGGTGACTGCCATCACAACGAAGTCAGAATTAAAATCCAGTAGGCTGAAGAAGTCTGCAAAGGCAAAGAAAGAGATGGGCACCCGGAACTAATATTTGAAGTGCAGAAGCACAGCTGAAAATTACATTAATGTTCTTTTTCGACGAAATTATAGTAAGCATATCTTGTTTTTGATGCAGGTCCGGATGGTACTTAAACGATCGGGCCTGACTCCGTTCGTGTTCTGCGTAATTTACTCTAGCCCCTCTGGAATGCTTTCCCTTCTTTTTGATCCTCAGACTCATGTAATTTATGTGTAAATTTTCGACGCATCTGGTCTATGTTGTGGCTGTATGGCTCCATTACGTATTTACCTGACGAGGGAAGGCCGCCAATTGTGAAATTTAGATTCGATTCATACTGCGCATAATAAAAGCTCATGGCCAGAGGTGTAATGTGGCAAAGCACCAAGATGCACTTCTCAGCCGTTGTCGAGAAAATCGACAGTTAAAAGAAACCGTTGCGTTGAAATCCTCTCTACGATTAATAATTTTTCAAGAGCGTTGTGGCGCAGCGGTAAGCGCTAGGGTTCGTAATCCGAAGGTTGGTGGATCGAATTTCGCCCCATGGAACTTTTTTTTTAGTATTTAATTTTTGTAATTCAAATAATTCAAATGTGTACACACACACACACACACACACACACATATATATATATATATATATATATATATATATATATATATATATATATATATATATATATATATATATAATTCCCGGCAAATGGTTGCAACATTTATGCATATAATAAGTTGTTGAAAGTTGTTTGTCGTGAAAAAACTGACGACTTTGAACATCATTATGTTTTCCGCAAAAAAAGTTGTATTTCACAAATGTTATTAATTGTCTTCATAATGTTAATCACGTATAGTTAAAGGAAGACGTAGAAACGATATTCCGAAACGAATACGTATAGCGTAAGCCAAAGATTCGAATTAGAATAGAGACCCCACGAACACAAATTTGCTGTGGCAGGTATGAAATATAAACTCCGTTACTCGCTCGTTACACTTGAAGGACAGATGTTGAATAGGCCGAAACGAGCATAACAGCGTAGTTGCCTGCTAACTCCGAAAGAAGGTAGATGCGGTCCCTAGCGCAACTTATAACATCGTCGAAAATCAGTGCGGACGTGAGAGCTTTGGTACACCCTGTTCAACAAACGAAAAAAATGGAGGCGGTACAATTGGAGACCGATCCGCCTTCACCAACATGCATAAGCAATTCATTAATAGTTTGTGTGTGTGTGTGTGTGTGTGTGTGTGTGTGTGTGTGTGTGTGTGTATTAGTGTATATATACATTTGAATTACAAAAAGCTGGAAATTGAAATAAGAACACCGTGAATTTATTGTCCCAGGAAGGGGAAACTTTATTGACACATTCCTGGGGTCAGATACATCACATGATCACACTGACAGAACCACAGGCACATAGACACAGGCAACAGAGCATGCACAATGTCGGCACTAGTACAGTGTATATCCACCTTTCGCAGCAATGCAGGCTGCTATTCTCCCATGGAGACGATCGTAGAGATGCTGGATGTAGTCCTGTGGAACGGCTTGCCATGCCATTTCCACCTGGCGCCTCAGTTGGACCATCGTTCGTGCTGGACGTGCAGACCGCGTGAGACGACGCTTCATCCAGTCCCCAACATGCTCAATGGGGGACAGATCCGGAGATCTTGCTGGCCAGGGTAGTTGACTTACACCTTCTAGAGCACGTTGGGTGGCACGGGATACATGCGGACGTGCATTGTCCTGTTGGAACAGCAAGTTCCCTTGCCGGTCTAGGAATGGTAGAACGATGGGTTCGATGACGGTTTGGATGTACCGTGCATTATTCAGTGTCCCCTCGACGATCACCAGAGGTGTACGACCAGTGCAGGAGATCGCTCCCCACAGCATGATGCCGGGTGCTGGCCCTGTGTGCCTCGGTCGTATGCAGTCCTGATTGTGGCGCTCACCTGCACGGCGCCAAACACGCATACGACCATCATTGGCACCAAGGCAGAAGCGACTCTCATCGCTGAAGACGACACGTCTCCATTCGTCCCTCCATTCACGCCTGTCGCGACACCACTGGAGGCGGGCTGCACGATGTTGGAGCGTGAGCGGAAGACGGCCTAATGGTGTGCGGGACCGTAGCCCAGCTTCATGGAGACGGTTGCGGATGGTCCTCGCCGATACCCCAGGAGCAACAGTGTCCCTAATTTGCTGGGAAGTGGCGGTGCGGTCCCCTACGGCACTGCGTAGGATCCTACGGTCTTGGCGTGCATCCGTGCGTCGCTGCGGTCCTGTCCCAGGTCGACGGGCACGCGCACCTTCCGCCGACCACTGGCGACAACATCGATGTACTGTGGAGACCTCACGCCCCACGTGTTGAGCAATTCGGCGGTACGTCCACCCGGCCTCCCGCATGCCCACTATACGCCCTCGCTGAAAGTCCGTCAACTGCACATACGGTTCACGTCCACGCTGTCGCGGCATGCTACCAGTGTAAAGACTGCGATGGAGCTCCGTATGCCACGGCAAACTGGCTGACACTGACGGCGGCGGTGCACAAATGCTGCACAGCTAGCGCCATTCGACGGCCAACACCGCGGTTCCTGGTGTGTCCGCTGTGCCGTGCGTGTGATCATTGCTTGTACAGCCCTCTCGCAGTGTCCGGAGCAAGTATGGTGGGTCTGACACACCGGTGTCAATGTGTTCTTTTTTCCATTTCCAGGAGTGTATATATATATGAATTACAAAAATTAAATACTAAAAAAAAAGGTTGCATGGGGCGAGATTCGATTCGCCGATTTCACCGCAACGGTGTCTTTTAACTGTCGATTTTCTCGACAATGGCTGAGAAGTGCATCTTGGTGCTTTGCCACATTACACCTCTGGCCATGAGCTTTTATTATGCGCAGTATGAATCGAATCTGAATTTCACAATTGGCGGCCTCCCCTTCTGAGTACCACAGAGTAAATGATAAATGTATATTGTGTATTTAACAGCGCTCTTTACGTCTTGCCATAGCTCGGAAACCCCTTTCTGAGCATGAGGTTCCATTTAAAACACAGTGAAACAAAGAGCTGGAGATCAAAGAAAGCAACGGAATGTTGATACATGTTTCAAGCTGAGCGGGCGAAATATGCGAAAGGGCGACGTTGTAACGTCACAGATTAGACGGCTTCCGTCACTGGCTGCTGCGACTGCGCAGTAGCGGCTCGCTTTAAATTAAAATATGCGGCAGCAGCAGCAGGGCCCCAGGGGAACCGTGGATGACGGGTGCACTCCACTTTGCGGATAGCTGCAGCAAAGCACCTTCTCCTCGCCAGAGGCGCTCCCGGCATAACTTTGACGTTAAAAGTGCTGCACCGGCGGGCAGCGAAACGCGGAGTGACGTCATAGCAGTATTAAAAGTGCGTTACTCGTCTGTCATACGCATCTGCACCTGAAATCACGTGAAGTGGGTGGCAGAGGATAATTTTTATGGTACTTCACATTACGGCTCGTTCCCGTTACAACGGAGCGTGGAAAGAAAGGGTGCCCGAACTCCTTGGTGAAAGCTGCTATTTGCCTAACTTTTGTACGATCTGTGCGGGATTACACGGGAGAGGATGGGGGATCACTGCACAGTATTCGTAGTTTCTCCTCAGAAAAGAGATTCGTGTTATTATCTGAGACAGTCTCGAGAAATTTGTGATGCATTTCGTCGAGGCTTTTCCAATCAGTTTCCAATGAGTTTCCAACATTTCTGTTACATCCTCTAGTGCAGTGGTTCCCAACTTTTCTTAAATCATTACCTCTGAGTGCAATCAGACACTAGCTAGTAGCCCTCCCCCCCCCCCACCATCTGTTGCCCCCCCCTTTTCCGCAAATTATCACGAACTTTAACCCTTAATTAAATACTAGAAGTAAACTCTTTTTTTGGAATACTTTCACTTTTAAAATGATGAAACACGAATGATACTTAGTTTGTGTTTGTGTGTGTGTGTGTTACAATGAATGACGAAGGAATTCGTGAGGCATCGCAAGTGCAACCCACAATTCCTTCCCAGAAAACAAAGCCAACTATCTACAGCGAGAGAAACACTTCTTATAATACGTGCTTCCCGTGCATTACCCCTCTCCATTGGGGAACTTTGTCCGCAGGTCGTGGTCTAGTGGCTAGCGTTGCTGCCTCTGGATCGTGGGGTGCCGGGTTCGTTTTTGTTGACCTTATCATTTCATCATCATCATTCGTGACAGTGGCTAGATTGGATTGTCTAAAAATTGGACTCTGTAAAAATTGGGACGTTTGTAAGTAGTCTGTTTAGGTTTTTATGCTGGTAACGCCACCTAGCGCTCTATATGAAAATCACTGGCTGTGCTGTGTGCAGTCTGTGGCTGGTTTGCATTGTTGGAACTTTCGCTATTCTAGTGTTGGGCAGTTGGCTGTTAACAGCGCGTAGCGTTGCGCAGTTGGAGGTGAGCGCAGTGGTGGAGTTTTGATAGCGGATGATCTGGACGTGTGTCCATCAGAGACAGTAAATTTGTAAGACTGGATGTCATGAACTGGGTGGCAGTATTGGCACTCTCTGTATTGCAGTAATTCGAGTAACGAATATTTTTGTGAGGTAAGTGATTCACGAAAAGTATATGTTATTGAAAGTCAGGGCCATTCTTTTGTAGGGATTTTTGAAAGTCAGATTGCGTTGCGCTAAAAATATTGTTTTTCAGCTTAGTGTTGATCAGAATAAGTAAAGAGAGAAATGACTAAGTACGTTCAGTTTTGCTCAGCTGGTTGAAAATCAAATAATGTAAGATGTTTATCAGCACAGTAATTAATAAATTTTTCTAAGGGGATGTTTCACTTTGTATGGGCGCTGATTACTGCGCAGTTGAGCGCCCCACAGCCGACTCCATTTAAAATCAATGAGGTTCAGATGTGTGCACTATACTTACTGTTCGTAGATCACTTCACTACTGCACTCCTTCCTTCTGAACTGGTAGAAATTGCACTAATTCAGGCTGTTAATGCTTTGTGTCCAACGACTCTAGCACTAATAATAGTAAATCTGTGTGTAGCACTGTAGCAGGCCTTATGTAGTTACTGCTGTGTGTCACGCTGTCAATTAATTCGTTTATCTGTTTCGAAGCGAATAATAAATTAATTTCTGGACTACTGCAGGTACTGTCTACAACTTGGAGAGGACATTTTCTTGAGATATTTAGTATTTGTTACGTATATGTCTCACTTTTATCATCAGGGACGCACGGGACAAAGCATGACTTACGTGTGTAGTAGATGAACTATTCGAGGAATCTGTACCCTCCACCCAATTGATGCTATAATTGATAAAAGTAATTATTGATAACTTATTGAGTCGTGTGCAGCTCGCCTTGATGCCGTTCATAGCTTGGCATCTTGTAATAGCGATAGTGGGGTCTCATTTACTTAGTGTTTTCACTGGCACCCCTACATTTGTTCGCCTTGTCTGTCCCTGAGTACTTCTGAATTTCAAGGGTGAGGGTGTGGGCATCAAGGAATTTTGGATCAGGGTTGGCAAGGGCGAAGGTATACAGGGAGGGGCTGGGGAGGATGGAGATGGTGTGGTATCTATGGTGGGGTAAGAGGGAAGTCAGCCAGGCAATAGTTTTTGGGAGGAGAGGGTGGAGGAGACGTAGCCATTGATGTGTTTGGAAGATTTTTTGGTGGGTGTGGCCTGGGAGGAGGGGTGAGGGACTGGATGGATGGGGAGGTGGTGGGAGGCAGGGTCCTCCTGTGAGGCAGTGGCACTGGGTAAGAGGGTGGGGCGCTCGGTGGTGGCGACTGTGGCGCGGCGGGCGGTTACTAGGGCAGGGGAAGCAGGGGTAGTTCCAGCAGGGTGGGTGGGGAGGGGGAAAAGTCACCTTGGCGGGCGACGGAGGGGGGCAGGAGCAGGGACAGCAGCAGGGACAGGAGCAGGGGAAGGAGCGACATACAGGTGGGGATACAGGGATGAGGAGGGGATAGAAGGGAAGGAGTCTGTGAGTAGGGGAGATGGATGAGACGTGTTAATCCCAGATGAAGCACTCCACGATGTTGCAGTGGGGGCAGTTGAACGGGAGGTGTAGATGATGGTGGTAGTGAGGGTGACCATGATCGCATGCAGTGCCCACAGGCGACAGGGGTCGCCAAAGTATGAAAGGAACTAAAACGGAGGACAGAAACAAGCACTGGGCGGTGGCGAGTACTGGGAGACGGCGGCGGCGGCAGCAGTGACAGCGTGCAGATGGGTGAAAAGACGACAGCAATGGCTGGGGCTCTTCCCAGTAGACGATACATCCTGAGTGTAGCCTAGGCAGTGTAATTCCTCAACTCAGAACTGCGGGGATCCAACCCTCCAATCTGGAAGAGACTGGTCTTTTTTTTTTCGTTATTGTTATTTCATGCATCAGCTGAGGCTTGCCAGCATTGGCCTAGATACGCCACTCTTCGGCCAAGAAACACAACATATAGACATAGAGACAGCATAAAAAGTATGGTAAAAACATGATGAACATTGCACAATAAATTAGAAGTAATTCGATGGAAGTTACTGTACATTAAGTGTGTCACCAGTTGAACAAACCAAGAGAGCCAGGTGGGGATGCAAACTTAGGAGAACACTGATGAAAATATTGTAGCACAAAATGGATAAACACTGATGCACAGAAACTCTGGCGACGATCATCAGCGAAGCACGCTCAGACACACTAATGAAGGGAGAGGGGGGCTGCATCCAGTGGAAGGGAGAAGTGGGAGGGCGGGAAGGAGAGGGTTGGAGCCAGTGGGAGGAAGCAGGGAGAGTTAGGGGAGGAGTTGCAAGCCCAGAGAGGGGGATGGAAGTGGTAGACGTGGGAGAGAGGTGTGGGAACAAGCAAGGTTAGGAGAGAGAGAGGGAGCCCTGGGGGAAAGGAGGGGGAACAGGAGGGGAGAGTCAGAGTTCACAGGAGGGGTAGATGGACGAAACAAGGACATCATCAGGGAGGGGGAGTTGGCGGAGGCTACCTTGGGCAAGGGTATGGAGGGTATGAAGATGGAGAGCAGGTGGGATGTAAGAATTCAGGCATGGCTGTGGGCTAGGATGGGAGAGGATGGGAGAGACAAGAGGGTGTAGGGGGTCGAGATTTCAGGAGGTCTAAAGGAGCCGTATCCATTCAAGGAAAAGGAGAAGGTGCAGGAAGGGAATTAAGTTGTACAGGATCCGCATGTGGGGTAGGAGACAGATGCAATACACGCATGGCGTTCAAGGATTTGGAGGTGCTTATAGTAGGTGGGAGGGATGGAGATCCAGATGGGAAGGGCATAGCAGAGGATAGGGTAGATGAGGGATTTATAAGTGTGGAGGATGGTGGAGGGGCCCAGGCCCCAGAGACGAGTTTGAGGAAGAGGAGTCAGGAGCGTGATTTGGCTTGGATTGTCCGGAGATGGGAGTGTCCAAGAAAGATGATGGTAAGGGTGACACCAAGGTACTTGAGGGTGGGGGCAAGGTGAATAAGACAGCCATAGATGGTGACATAAAAACAAGGAGGTGGAAGGAAGGGGTAGTTTTGCCCACTATGATTGCCTGGGTTGACCCTGAGCAGCCACTGGTTACACTAAGTGGTGAACAGTCAAGATGGGATTGGAAAGGGTGCTGGGAGTGTTGCAGGGTAGGGGCGAGGGCAAGGAAGGCAGTGTCATCAGCATACTGGAGAAAGTGGATGGCGGGGTGAAGGCAGGAGGCATGTCCGCCGTGTAAAGAAGGTAGAGAAGAGGGGAGAGGACAGAATCTTGGGGCACACTGGCGGAGGGGTGGAATGTGTAGGAATCTGTGTTATTGATGGTGACATAGGAAGGGCGGTGAGAAAAGAAGGAGGCGACATAGGGACATAGTTAATAGGAAGGGCGAAGGTTTGGAGGTTGAAGAGGAGACCGGAATGCCATACATGGTCGTAGGCATGCTCGAGGTCGAGAGAGAGGAAGAGGGCGGAGTAACGGGAATTCAGTTGTTTGGAGAGGTGGTGAGTGAGGTAAAGGAGAAGGTCATTGGCAAAGAAGGATGGTCGATAGCCACACTGGGTATGTGGTGCTGGTGGACTTGTCAGTGGATGCATCAGTTGAGGATGGATTCCACGACCTTGCTGGAGGTAAGGCTGATGGGATGGTAGGAGGAGACAACAGATGGTGGTTTGTCGGGTTTCAGGAACATCAGGATCTGGGAGGTTTTTCACAGGGCGGGGTAGATACTGGTGGACAAGACCACATTATAGCCTAGCCAGGGTGCAGAGAAAGGAGGCAGGAGCTTCATGGAGGAGATGATAGGTAACACAGTTGTGACCGGAAGTGGTGTTGCGTTTAGTGCGTAGTGTAGCTATGATATCTTGAGTGGTGGTTCGGGTGTTGAGTTCAGCCGGCCAGGATGGCCAAGCGGTTCTAGGCGTTACAGTATGGAACTGCGCGACCGCTACAGTCGCAGGTTCGAATCCTGCCTTGGGCATGGATGTGTGTGATGTCCTTACATTAGTTAGGTTTCAGTAGTTCTAAGTTCTAGGATTCTGATGACATCAGACATTAAGTTCCATAGTGCTCAGAGCCACTTGAACAATTTTTTGTTGAGTTCAGTGTGTGTGATGTTGTCCAAGTACTGCACGCCAGGAGCGAGTGGAGGGGCAGAGGTGTCAGTTCGATCATGGACATCAGGGAAGAGAGAATAATCGAACTGAGGATCATCAGGGATGGTAAAGATATTGAATAGATTGGAAGCAAAATGGTTGGCCTTACTAAGATTATCAGGAAAGGGATGGTCATCATGAAGGAGAGGGTAGTAGGGGGTGTTTAGACCCCGTAACACGGCGGAAGCCTGACCAATGCTTAGACGGGTTAATACGCAGGGTAGCATTAAGGCGGGTGCATCTCTGTCCCAGTCCAGGCGTTTCATGGCTGCGAGCAAGTTTTGTATGTATCGTTGGAGTTGCTGGTGGCATTGTAGTGTGTCCTGGTCCCGCCTTTGAAGGAATGCACGGTAGAGACGGTGGGATTCATGAAGGAGGAGGATGGCCTGTGGAGGTGGAGCAGATGAATGGTGATGGTAAGGATGTGTGCCTCCACGGCCTCAGACAAGGTCTGCTGGAGAAAGAAGATGGCATGGGTAACATCATCGAGGTGGTGGTAGGCGAGGGGGCGATCTGGGTAGAGAAGGTATCCCAGTAGGCATTCCAGTTGGCACAGGAGTAGTCATGGACATATTTAGAGGGAGGGTCGATGCGATGGTCAAGGCAGGGAAATGGTCACTGCCAATAGTGTCCTGGATGTCTACTGTGATGCGGCCAAGGAGGTTGGGGGAGGCCAGGACAACATCAGGAGTGGTACTGGATTCAGGGTGGGCGTGTTGGGGAAGGGGAACGGTCGATGTGGGAAAGGAAGTCGAAGAGAATAGGGGCAGAGGGGCGGACATAGATGGTGGCGCAGGTAACAGTAAGGCCAGGGAAGAAGAGGCTGAGGATCAGGTGTCCTATAGGGTCAGGAATGATGGGTTGGAGCCGAACAGGGATCTGGCGGTGGTGGCCAATGGCTACCTATCGGGAGGGGATTGTCGGAGCGGTGAAGGAGGTAGGGGGACATGTGTACAGGATGTTGGGGGTGTGAGAAAGGTTTCATTCAGGAGGAAGGGAGAGACGAGAAGGGGCCGATCCTTACATTATTGGGAGTAGGTGGGGTCAGGAAGGCTACAGGTGTTGCAGGTGGGGGAGATTCGAGGTTAGGACACTGGAAGAGACCTGATGCATTCATGGTATTTATAGCGAATTCCGCACATGCGAATCGTTCTGGCGTGTTACGGCGCATGCATTACGAGGTGACATGCGCGAGGCAGCCAAGTTGTGTGTGCTGCCCTCAGTGGTGAAGTAAGAATCGCTGAGTATCGACTGAGCATGTCGATTCCACTGTGACCACATAATTTTAATAATTGGATTCCAATTTTTATCCAACTGAAAGCTGTTATCACGATTCATTGAATTGTCAGCAAGACGTATTTCCACAGATTCTTTAATTACAGAGTCCCAGAAGCTGGAAACCGGTGCTAAAATTTTTGTTTTATTGTATTCCATTGAATGTCCCATGGAAATGCAATGTTCTGCAACTGCTGATTTTAAGGGTTGCCGTAGACGGGTGTTTGTTTCGTGTTCTACACAGCCTTGCTGGACCGTTTGTGTCATCTGACCTATATACGCCGCGCCACAAGCACAGGGAATTTTATAAACGCCCACCTTCCTCAACTGTAAATCATATTGACGGATCCAACTAAGGCTCTGCTTTTTGCTGGTGGATGGAAGATGACATTGATATTGTTATTCCTAGGCAATTGCGTATTTTAGAAGATACGTCCAGGCACATGGAAGGAAAGCAGTTGATTTATATTCATCAGTCTCCTCAGAGCGTTGCTTCTTGTTATTACAATTGTGCACGGCCTTCCGTATTTGACGCGAAGTATAGCCATTCTCTTTAGAAACCTTCTCCAATTCTCTTAGTGAAGGCTATCAGCACCTGATATTACATGTGACCGAGGAATTAAAGCACTAAGAACACCGGTGGTTTGCGAGTGGTCATGGCAGCTGGACGCCTGAAGATGTAGATCTGTATGTGTGGTTTTTTTGTACACCGAATGTTCCAAAGACCCATCATTCTTAGTGCGTAGTGACAAGTCTCAATCTCCATAGTAAACTTGATGTTCTCATGCAAATAGTTTAAATGACAAAGGAATTGTTCCTGTTCTTGTCTCGCATGAGGCCATACAGCGAAAGTGTCATCTACGTGACCCTAAAAAACCGTAGACTTTAAGACGGCGAACTCAAGAACTTTCTCCTCAAAGTCTTCCATAGAAAGAGTGACCACCACAGGGGACAAGGGATTCCCCATGGCGACAACGTCAGTTTGTTCAAAAAGTTCGTTATTAAATAAAAAATAAGTTGAGGAGAGACTATGTTCAAACAAAGCCGTCAAATCATCACTGAACAAGTTACCAATAAGATGTAGCGAGTCAAATAAAGGGAATTTGGTAAAAGGTGAGACCACATCGAAGCTAACTAGTAAATCCGAGCTGCTCAGCTTAGCACTCTTCAAACGATTGGTAAAATCCTTGGAATTAAGTATATGGTGGCAGCACTTACCCACGTACGGCTCAAGTAAGGAGGCCAGATGTTGTGCAGTCGAATAAACAGAAGCACCAATGTTACTATCAATTGTAGTGGAACACCACCCTTATGAATCTTGGGCAGCCCATACTGTCTTGGTGGAACAGCATTGTGTGGTCTCAGCCTCTTAATAACTTGTGTAGGTAAAGAACTATCGTTCAAAAATGTAACAGTCTTTCTGGATATACGGCTCGTTGGGTCCTTATCGATTTTGCAGACGAAAATTCGATGGGAATCGTGTCGTGCCTTGCTGAAATGTGCGCCGCAACGGAGCAACATCTCTCCAGTGGAAAGAGCTGCTCTGCACAGTTCCCTTTAAGAAATTGGTACGGTCGTACTCCGTGCTGATAAGGGTAATGCTACGGTCCTTTTGACAAGGGAAGCCTACAACGAGAAGATATATAGTCAACTAAGTGATTCTATGAACCGGAAACTAACAATGGGAATCTTGTAGCAATCATGACATGACAGACTGCATGTATAAAATCTTGAAGTTTATCAAGAAAATAATATAATTTGTGTACAAAAAAGATCCATCTAATTTTTACATCACAAAAGAGAAAAAATATTTTGTACCGTAATGAATACATCTGTATCGAAACTGGCTTTGCAACCAGAAATTCGTAAAGAAAAAAAATGTATCAGACCAATAGTAAACTGTGTGATTACATACTAATTAAGCAAAAAAATTAAATACTTACTTAAAACTTTATGTATCATAAACAATGTACAGGAAAGAAACTAAGGGATATGATACAACATATTAAAGGTTTCTATACAGTAGACTATACAAAACTTACATGTAACAAACATGTGCCCTAAAGTAACAGTTAATGAAACCATTGACGTTATAAAACGTCAACAAACCAATACCAAACCCTTTAGTGGAAGGACCTATGAAGATTTTCAGAGGAAAATCTCTGTAGAATTAAAATGAATCATTTCCCTGCTCACTGTACAACCTTTGTAGATGATATTGCTAGCAGAAGACAGGGAGAAACCTAAGCACAAAATAGTGTACAACTTTCAGCAGTTATGAAAATGTTTGAAACTTAAATTCATGGTAAAAAACTTAATTAAGGTAGTAAGCAAATGAAAAATGAGAAAATCAAAAAAGTAAAGTCAAGGAGCTGATAAATATTGTTATTTGTGTACATTAATTACAGAAGGCAAAGGAGCAGCGTGTATATCAAAGAAAGAATTGCAGTGTGCTTTTAGCAAAAAGAGACAACTGAGTTACTGTTGACCAAGCTATTTACTACAGAAAAGGGAAAAAATAGCAATTTATCTAGATGTGTACTCCTTTAGGGCTACGAAGACTGACCGCTGTCGAAGGCTGACAGAAAACGCGCAAAAGAGATAGAAACATGGCCTCAGAGAAGGCTGACGAGGAGCTACTGGGCAGAAAAAAAACTAGTAAAGATGTTGTGAAGGAGGTCAGTGAGATAAGAAATCTCCTACTAACTAACCAAATAAGGGAAATGATACATTTTTGGTATTTATTTAGCAACAAAAAGTTTTTGATAGGTTTTTTGGAACAGGCGGATATGAACGCCAGAATGAGGCAAGGAAAAAAGTGATGGAACATCTATTGAAAGTAAGAAATTTTCAAAATTATCAGTAATTGAAGAGGACAGCATATTGTAGAGAAGAGTGGTTGTAGCGACAGTGCAAAGCCTTTAGCAGATGATGATAATACTCTGTAAAATAAAGTGGACTGCATTTTACGTTACAGATATAAAAACGTTGTCAAAAATATTGGGAAAGATGTTCCAAAGTGACAGAGGAATCCGCAGACCAGCGATAAGCAACGCCGGATCGATAATAATGTAGCTTACTGTGTGTGCAGACCTCTGTACAGTGTTCATTATACCGTCTCAGACGAGTTTCGTCCATTTTGCGCTATTGGTCGGACGTGGTATAGCATTCTGCTAGTGATGCAAACTGTTGATTACCTCATGCGGATAAGCTGCCAGTCATCTCGATTGCTAGTGATACGAGGCTGTTAGGATCCAGCACGGCGTTCCGTATTACCCTCCTGAACCTACCGATTCCATATTCTGCTAACAGTCATTGGATCTCGAACAACGCGAGCAGCAATGTCGCGATACGATAAACTGCAATCGCGATGTGCTACAATCAGACGTTTATCAAAGTCGGAAACGTGATGGTACGCATTTCTCCTCCTTACTCGAGGCATCACAACAACGTTTCACAAGGCAACGCCGGTGAGCTGTTGTTTGTGTATGCGAAATCGGTTGGTAACTTTTTTCTCTGCCCCGTGATGACTGGGTGTTGTGTGATGTCCTTCGGTTAGTTAGGTTTAAGTAGTTCTAAGTTCTAGGGGACTGATGACCATAGATGTTAAGTCCCATAGTGCTCAGAGCAATTTGAACCATTTGGTAGGTAACTTTCCTCATGTCAGCACGTTGTAGGTGTCGCCACCGGCGCCAACCTTGTGTGAATGCTCTGAAAAGCTAATCATTTGCATATCACAGCATCTTCGTGGTGTAGCAATTTTAATGGCCATTAGTGTATGTGTCCTTGTTTGTGTACTTCTTTTACCATCTCCCAGACGTCTTCATTTCTTATTCTGTCCATCCTTGTTGCTTCCAGTCTGCTTCTCTGATCGCTTGCCTGACTCTTTCTTAAACATCTCTCCTTCACTATCTATGTTTCAGACGCATACCTAAAAATAGCCACAAAGTAGGATGGACAAATTATTCCCTCATTTTTCTGCGGAACATCTTTATTTCTCATGATGTTCATTCCTCTTCTCCGAATTGCTACTGCTTGCCTCCTTTCGCCATTCTCTCTCTCATTTCTTCTTTTTGTTTCCACTACGCTTCCAGGATATTTAAAACTGTAAATTTTTGTCAGTCGCGGCAAAGTCACCTCTATACTCCTGACCACTGCAGTACGAATCCTAGTACGGTCATCTCCCTTTCCTGACCATGGTTATCAACTCACAAACTGTATGTCCCTCACATTATATGCCATACCATATGTAAGTAGGCTGTTTAGGTTTTTTTACTGGTAATGCCACGTAGCGCTCTGAAAATCACTGGCTATGCTGTGTGCAGTCTGTGGCTGGTTTGCATTGTTGTCTGCTATTGTAGTGTTGGGCAGCGGCAATTGGCTGTTAGCGGCGCGTAGCGTTGCGCAGTTGGAGGTGAGTCGCCAGCAGTGGTGGACGTGGGGAGAGAGATGGCGGAGTTTTGAAATTTGTAAGACTGGATGTCATGAAGTGCTATATATATTTTGACTATTAAGGTAAATACATTGTTTGTTCTGTATTAAAATCTTTCATTTGCTAACTATGCCTATCAGTAGTTAGTGCCTTTAGTTGTTTGAATATTTTATTTAGCTGGCAGTAGTGGCGCTCGCTGTATTGCAGTAGCTTCAGTAACGAAGATTTTTGTGAGGTAAGTGATTTGTGAAACGTATAGGTTAATGTTAGTCAGGGCCATTCTTTCGTAGGGATTTTTGGAAGTCAGATTGCGTTGCGCTAAAAATATTGTGTGTTAGTTTAAGCACGGTCTTGTATCATTTTTCTAAGGGGACGTTTCACATATAATCCAGTATCTGCCTATGTATCTAATTTCTGCTGAAATTCATGTTCTTTGCTCCCCAGTTCATTAGATCGTTAGCAACGGCTATTAACAGTCAATTGTCCTCTCCTGCTCTTTGTGCTGCCTCGAGCATTAAGTCATCTACGACAAGCAGAAAAACTAAGGGCGAAATTGCACTTCCATGCCTTAACCATTCTACCTGCTTTACTAGTCTGATCCCTTATCTTCTACTTCTCATTCACTCAGGATTACAGTTAACTAACAGAAACTTTCCTATAAATTAGTCTTGAGATAGTTCATGACAGTCCTCTTTCTGCAAAGACCACAACAGAGTGTTGTTTTGGAATAGTATTTTCTTTATGGATTGCTTTCAGATGGCTGACCAGCTTCTCACAAACAAACATTCAAAAACAGTTATGGTTTGCATACAGATTCAATGAGCCATGTGCGTACAGTCCATATTCCAGGCTTCAGGGCATTTTATGCCTAATGAAAAGGCTTATTTGTAAATTGTTCTGCGTTTGGTTGTTTGTATTTCAGGGCTTGATCATTTCCTCGTCTCTGTCCCAGAAATAAAATCTTACCCTAAAGCAGTAGTGTGTCATGGTTTTTGCGGCAAAATGTAATAGGTGAAACGGGTTTAAGAAACTTCGATATCTCTGGCTCTCGTAACATCAGACACTGCACGATGCAGACAATCAAATTTTGACTACGTTTAGATACCATCATTTCTGCCATTTAAGCGATCAGAATTCCTTTTATTTGGGCAACCTGAAGTTATACATACCTTCTAATAAGGAAATCTGAACAATATGGGTCTGCTCTGTCACTACGACATCAATCGTAACAACTGCGCAGCTTTAATATTACACTTTTTCTTATCTCTCTTTGCCTCTGGATGGAGGCGAAATGGTATTATGTTGCTTTACCTTGTCGTACCGTCGTCTTGAGAAATGTGGCCGTCATTCGTGGAGAGTGCTTCACTCATTACTTTAATGGAATACTCGTGAGAATAAAGAGACGAAGAAATCTCTCTTTCGCTACTCTTGAGGAGTTCTCTCCAACAACATAAAACTCATTTTATACTCAGTCGAAGGAAGACTATTTGTAGTAGAAGTAAACTACCGCCTGTTTGCTTAGTGCTGGCATATTCTTTTGTTTTCCATAGTATTAGTGTCTCCCAACTGCAGAGCCTGTGAGCAGTATCGCCAAGCTCCTGAATAGTGCGCTGGTGTGCAAAACATAAGGACAAAATTAGTTTTCACATGATGCGTCACTACCGAGTAGCTCGATGAAACTTCGACCATACATAGAAAGGGCTGATGCAGAACAACACAGAAGGTAACTGAAAGAAATGTGCAATGAGACGAGCAGAAATGCCACGTTTATTCATGGTTCCCTGGACTTTGCAAAAGGCGGGGCTTCGTTCTTAGTACAGTTAGTGACCTTCACAGAGTATAAATATCTATGGAGTGACCGTTCGGATGCGCAGAACGAGAATTCTGTCCGCAACGTATCCTGCAGCTCTTGAGTCACGTAATTTTGGAACGGCGCATTTTAGCACGTGTAGCTCTTAGCGTATTTTGAGTGTTGGCATTTCACTGCTACCGATAGCTGAGCTACAGAAGTACCATGAAACTTTGTATATGCATTTTACAGACATCTTAACAGTTTGATACCAGCAACTAAATTTGACCTAAAGAAGTGAAAAGCAATGGTACTGCGCTTTTTCGCCACAGTATCGTAGCTCGATTCCACTTTATTTACGCTTTTTCGGGAACGGAACAAGAAGTGACAGCCAACAATATTTTTCACATTTTCTATTGCCCTCACAAATATTGTCGAACTTCTATTCTAATTCATTATGTTACATTGACACAGAACACGATGCCAAAAGTCACGAAAAAACAACTCATTTTAAACTGTGAAATTGTTGCAGTAAATACAGTAAGCGATTTGCACCTCCTGCGTGTCCATTAGTTTCAGGTTTCCTTTATTTTATTTTTACAGACAAGTAAATTATCTACAACGTTTTTTTGCCTTCTCATCAAAAAAGTAAAAACATATCGGTATTCTGTTGCACCGATTCATTTTGTCGAATCTGTTGTAATTAATTACGCTACAATGACACCGTATCGGAAGCCGTTATTGGAAGTTGAAAGAAATTGAACCCTGAAAGCACAGTGATAAATTATATGTAGGATGTAAAGCGGAGTAGCTGTTTTGTCTTTCTAGAATAGATCCCAACCTACCACTTTTATTAATTTATACATTCTAGTTGCGTGACAGCAGCATTTCTAAATGCACCTAATATTAGCTGCATTACAGGGCCAGGTTCATATTTATCTGGAATGCCTGTTTAACACTCTGGGCTTGAGGGGACTGTTCAGATGTTTAGTACATTTGCGCGCCTCACAAGCTTAAGGGAATTTTCGTAGTGAAACAAATGATTCAGCAAAGAAAGGAACTCCATCTGGAAACTCACGTCGTCGTCATTGATTTTCAGAAGGCATTTGACAATCTGAGACGTGCTCTTGATCACAAAAGGTTTCACCAAATAATCTAATCAAGATTATCAAAAGTTTATAACAAAATGCTATTGTGTTTGTTGACACAGGGAAGCGACTGAAAGCACCATCAAAAACAAATAAGAGAATTAGACAATGTTGTTGTCTCTCCCCTACAATTTTTAATGGTCATAGGAAGATGGAAAATTCCCAAATATATATATAATGCTCTCTTTGCAGTATAGATTAAGTAGCATTTTATATGCAGACGATGTTATTATTTTGCAAAAGGCAGTAGATAATTTATAGAGGAGGCTATGCATCTTAATAAATATACAAGACGTAAATGTACTTATAATATCTCCACATAAATCAAAAGTAGTAACGGTATTATTGTGGGAAAACAAGATCCAAAGTTGATATACATGGTTGCACACTGTTGGACAAAATACGAAACAGAGAAACAAGTTGAGAGATATAGATTTTCAATTTGAAAAGCAAAATTAAAAAAAATATGAAGTCAACTGGTGTAACCATTTACAATGAACTTGGAAATATTGTCTGCCTAGGATCGCTGTTAACTACGAGAAGTGAATATGAAAATAGTGATCAAAGCTGTGGAGCACAATTTTATTTATTTCCGTATCAGAAACATACATCTTATACACACTAATAACTATATAACCTATATCCAAAATTTGGCCACTTCCTTGATAAAGTTCATCTTCTCTGCAAAAGACTGAACAGTCACACTGAATATCATCTTGATCAATGGATTACCCATATTTCCGTATCAGAAACGTACATCTTATACACACTTATAAGTATATTAATTTTGTCCAAAATTTGGCAACTTCCACTGCATTTTCTGGTCTCTGATAAAGTTCATCTTCTCTGCAAAAGACTGAACAGTCGGCAGTGAAGCATATGATGGACAGTCTTGTCTTCTTCCCAGTGACACTGAATATCATATTGATCTCAGTCTATTCAGGGACTTCCAAGTCATCCATTTCTCATCAGAGCCCGGAGCTAATGTTTCATAAACTCTTTCCCAGACGGGGTAACTGTCAATGTTTTGATTATATGACAAATGACACAAATATTTTGGAAATAATAAATTAGTTATGGTTTGACAATAGTTTGATAGTTCTCCTCTTACGACGGCGGCTGTAATAGCTTTTACACTGGCCAAACAGGAAGAAATTTTAACATCAGACGTAAGGAACACGTTAGAGACAGCGAGAATAATCAATCGAGCTTCTTTCTGCATCGGAAAATCAAAACCACACTGCTGATACAATCGAAACACACTCCAGGTCCTACACAGAATACCAAAACCTTTCGTAGTGAACACTCTTTAAGAAGTGGAAATCTATACGCACACGAGAAAATACCCGCAAGAAATATTAAATGAACATTCAGAATTTCGACATAAATACTATCTCAGGTACGTTACTGAACTTTTAGAACAAGAAATCGCATAAATCACTTCTTTACAACACATCTTACGATGGACTAAAACCGAATTTCGGAAACCGTTTTTCGCTGTCGTATTTACATGTTATGATTTAAAGCGTAATTGGCAGCCCAGTTAAATATGGCGTCTGGAAAACAGCTGTTCCAGTTTCTGATTTAACCAACCAACCGTATTTATTTTCTCTTAAATGTTAGAGATAGACAATTTTATGCTCAGTCTAATATTTCTACTTCTCCTTCAGTAAGCAATAAGTCACCTCGTCCATGTTAGACTGCCGGCAGCGGTGGTCTAGCGGTTCTAGGCGCTCAGTCAGGAAGCGCGCGACTGCTACGGTCGCAGGTTCGAATCCTACCTCGGGCATGGATGTGTGTGATGTCCTTAGGTTAGTTAGGTTTAAGTAATTCTAAGTTCTAGGGGACTTATGACCACAGATGTTGAGTCCCATAGTGCTCAGAGCCATTTGAACCATTTTTGAGCCATGTTAGACGAATATTTTGAAAACAAGACGTAACCTGACAATCCAAGCACATTTCAAAAACGGTTGTGCTTTTACATGGGAGCGAAAGTAGGTTTCGGAAGTAGAAAACTGGCAGCTAGAAACGGCTTTCTAGAATTGATTTTGAAGTATCTACGTAATCGACCAGAAACAGTGTTATGAAACCGGTTTACGAAATCCAGTTTTGGGAGCCCCGTCTAAACACAGTGAATCGTAAATAACATGTGCAACAAATGATGGATAGGGGGATTATCACCAGATATGGTGGGTGCTCGGGAAATAAAATACTCGGGGTGGACCAAAACTAGTACGAAGGGCACGGCAGTTCCACATGTCAGTGGCGGTATCCGAACAGTGCCTGTTAGTGGCGGCTGATAAAATATACCTCAGGGCTAACAACTTTGAGAGTTAACTTCGTTACCCAATAAACAAGAACAGAAGAAGAAAAGAAACGGCACTTACCTAGCTACAGTGAACATTAAATCCCTGTTAAAGGTTGGTAAAATCAAACACACCCTTGATGTGTTGGAGAAGTATAACATCAAGATAGCAGCATTACAAGGGACTTGGTTCCCAGGTGAGAATGCAATGGAATCCCAAGGATGCCGGATCTATAAAGGAAAACCAGGTGCAAGGGTGATAACACAGTTCCACACCTGGGTACTGGCTTGCTGTACATCATAGAATGGTAAAAACGATATTTTAGAAGTTACATCCCCCAATGGCAGAACCTCTTCATTATCCTTGAGGGCCCACAATAGAGATACACAACACTTAAATTTCATGCACCTACAAATGACATCAGTAGGAAAGATCTGTAAGCAGTAGGATACTACAGAAACAGCCCTGGAGAGACCCTAGGTTTGATCCCTAACCACCACACAATCATACTGATGGGTGACTTCAAAACACAAGTTGGTAAGGAAAAAAAGTACTGCAGGATAGTAGGCGGCCACCCAATCCAGAAGAGGACCAACAGAAATGGCGAGTGCCTCCTAGACCTTTGTGACAACTACATCCTAGTCCTAAAATCAACTGTGCTCAAGCGACTACCAAGGAAGGCCATGACCTGGAGGAATCCAAATCACATGTGGCTATTGGCAGGAGATGCCACAAGGTATTGAGGGGAGCAAACCTCAACTCTGACCACTATCTCACCCTTATTAAGACCAATGTACAATGTTTGAGGAGAGCTCACAATACCCCAAATGTTTCCAGAATACCAAGGTTTAACACCCACCAGCTGAGCGATAATGACTGCGGCTTCCAGACCAACCTTGAGAAGAACACACAGAAACAAGGGTGGCCAACTCTTCAAAAGGCTCTACTGGATGAAGCTCATGCAACTATACATGCTTCATCGAACAAAGACAAGCACCCCTGGTGGATCCCAGAATGTGATCAAGCTATAGAGGAAAGGCATAGAGCCTGGATCAAGTAGAAGCTGCGCAAATATGAACCCAACCATCAGGCTTTCATAGCGCAAAGAAAAACAATAGCGAGCACCATCCGCAAAACCAAGATGAACCACAACAGGTCTCAAATACTACAGGCAGAAGAAAACTTGTAGAAAAACAATTCAACAGATCTTTACAAACGACTCAAGAAACAGACTACTTCACACACAGTCCCCACCCTACATTGCTGAGGGCCAGATGGGAAACTCGAATGGATAACTGGGGCTGCACAATGCAGATTATTTCCAGAAACTCCTCAATGCAGAACAACCAAAAGAGAGAGTTGCTTTCGCCGAGCCCAGTGTCAGGAACCAGGGCTCTATACCACCCAAAAGTGAAGAAATAGAGAAGATCATTAAAGACTCTGAGAACAACATGGCCCAAGGTGAAGTTGGTAAAGTTGCAGAAATGTGGAAGCACGTAGATGACAAGTCCCTGCAGAGTATCACCCAGATCATTCAGGACATTTGGAGGTCTTGCCTGAGGGATGGACCTCAGTCGTGATCTATCCACTACACAATAAAGGTAGTAAGACTGACCTCAACAACTACAGAGGCATCGCCTTGTTGCTTATAACCTACAAGATCTTCTCTAAAGCCCTGCGAAAGAGAGTCACCATACAGCTAGACTCTCAAGTAGGTGAATAAGAGGCTGCTTTTTGTGCAAGTAGGTCCTGCACAGAACAGATTCAAAACCTGAAGGCCATCCTCTTATACAGGAGCCGATGGGGACACTACTGGGTAGCCATTATGGTAGACTTTTCTACCCTGTGGGAAATAGGCCTAGATGGGATGACTACCAGACTGGTCCAAGCTACCCTGAAGAACACCACCTCCAAAGTCCAGGGGTGAACTCTCTGCGAGATTTCCCATCCAGATAGGAGTCAAGCAGGGGGATGGCCTCTCTAGCATCCTCTTTAACTGTGTTCTGAAGAAAATCATTGGATAATGGACTTCCACATTGTTACCAGAAGCAGGACTGAGCTTGGGTACAAGAAAGAGCCTAATGTACCCTGTCTAGCCTTTGCTGATGATATCATCCTATTGGCCAACAGCATGGAGGTGGCTACTCGCCAACTAAAGAGCCTCTACACTATTGCAGCAAAAACCGGCTTGAGGGTCAACATACAGAAGACTGAGTTCATCACCAATATCAAGCAGGCTTATTCTACAGTCCCACTAGGAAGCAATACTATCTGTAAAGACCCTTCAGTCAAGTACTTGGGAGTATGGATCTCAGCAAGCGAGAGCGAAACATTGGCCATAGACGCCAGATACACCGAGAGGGCCTACCATTCCTGTAAGAACATCTATACCACCAAGTACCTATCCAAGAACATATAGCTGAAGCACTGCAACATGGTAGTAAAACCCTCTGCACTCTGTGCCTCTGAGTGCCTCTTGATGAATCGAAAGGGCCCACTCAGGCAACTAGAAAAAGAAAGGAAGATCCTGAGGAAAATACTGGGACCCATCGGAGAGGAAGACGGTAACTACAGAATCAGGCACAATAACGAGCTCTACGAACATTAGGAAAACATGTATGGACACATGACCTGCCTGAATCACTCCAGGCTCACCAACAGAATCCTCACAGTGATAAGTAGGGGAAAGGTGTCCAAAGCCAAGTGGATCATCTCTGTTAAATCAGACTTAGAGGAACTGCAGATCCCATTAAAGACAACCGAGTACCGAACTCAATACCGGCAGGCCATCCTGCAGGGAGTGTTCTCACTCTTTCTCACAAGCAAGAAGTGTACAGGCACCACCAGATCTAAGTGGACAGATGAGAGGAAGCAGGCTCACAGTCAGAAGATGAAGGCATACTGAGTCAAGAAAAAGCAGAAGACCCTCGTAAGCCGAAACGAAATAAAAAAAATGCAACAACCAAAGATAATCGTGACAAAATATAGTTAGTAAAATAATATCGCTGTTCATCTGTATAATCTTTTAAACATACAATTTCGTAAGAACAGAAGTTTCAAACTACTGTCAGACCATAATTAATGTATTATTTCCAATATACACTCCTGGAAATGGAAAAAAGAACACATTGACACCGGTGTGTCAGACCCACCATACTTGCTCCGGACACTGCGAGAGGGCTGTACAAGCAATGATCACACGCACGGCACAGCGGACACACCAGGAACCGCGGTGTTGGCCGTCGAATGGCGCTAGTTGCGCAGCATTTGTGCACCGCCACCGTCAGTGTCAGCCAGTTTGCCGTGGCATACGGAGCTCCATCGCAGTCATTAACACTGGTAGCATGCCGCGACAGCGTGGACGTGAACCGTATGTGCAGTTGACGGACTTTGAGCGAGGGCGTATAGTGGGCATGCGGGAGGCCGGGTGGACGTACCGCCGAATTGCTCAACACGTGGGGCGTGAGGTCTCCACAGTACATCGATGTTGTCGCCAGTGGTCGGCGGAAGGTGCACGTGCCCGTCGACCTGGGACCGGACCGCAGCGACGCACGGATACACGCCAAGACCGTAGGATCCTACGCAGTGCCGTAGGGGACCGCACCGCCACTTCCCAGCAAATTAGGGACACTGTTGCTCCTGGGGTAACGGCGAGGACCATTCGCAACCGTCTCCATGAAGCTGGGCTACGGTCCCGCACACCGTTAGGCCGTCTTCCGCTCACGCCCCAACATCGTGCAGCCCGCCTCCAGTGGTGTCGCGACAGGCGTGAATGGAGGGACGAATGGAGACGTGTCGTCTTCAGCGATGAGAGTCGCTTCTGCCTTGGTGCCAATGATGGTCGTATGCGTATTTGGCACCGTGCAGGTGAGCGCCACAATCAGGACTGCATACGACCGAGGCACACAGGGCCAACACCCGGCGTCATGGTGTGGGGAGCAATCTCCTACACTGGCCGTACACCTCTGGTGATCGTCGAGGGGACACTGAATAGTGCACGGTACATCCAAACCGTCATCGAACCCATCGTTCTACCATTCCTAGACCGGCAAGGGAACTTGCTGTTCCAACAGGACAATGCACGTCTGCCTGTATCCCGTGCCACCCAACGTGCTCTAGAAGGTATAAGTCAACTACCCTGGCCAGCAAGACCTCCGGATGTGTCCCCCATTGAGCATGTTTGAGACTGGATGAAGCGTCGTCTCACGCGGTCTGCACGTCCAGCACGAACGCTGGTCCAACTAAGGCGCCAGGTGGAAATGGCATGGCAAGCCGTTCCACAGGACTACATCCAGCATCTCTACGATCGTCTCCATGGGAGAATAGCAGCCTGCATTGCTGCGAAAGGTGGATATACACTGTACTAGTGCCGACATTGTGCATCCTCTGTTGCCTGTGTCTATGTGCCTGTGGTTCTGTCAGTGTGATCATGTGATGTATCTGACCCCAGGAATGTGTCAATAAAGTTTCCCCTTCCTGGGACAATGAATTCACGGTGTTCTTATTTCAATTTCCAGGAGTGTATTTACGTCATGTAATTACAAAAACAAAAAAATTTACAAGTGGCTCTGAGCACTATGGGACTCAACATCTGAGGTCATCAGTCCCCTAGAACTTAGAACTACTTAAACCTAACTAACCTAAGGACATCACACACATCCATGCCCGAGGCAGGATTCGAACCTGCGACCGTACCAGTCTCGCGGTTCCGTACTGAGCGCCTAGAACCGCTAGCCCATTTTTTTTAATTGTTCATTGTTAAAGGTCCCTTAGGTGAATATAAATTTCATACTGATTACGTAAAGAAATAAGGGGTGTTCTTTTCCAAATAATAGACGCCTTTGCGTAATCAAAACTAGCGTCCTTCTGACAACGATCTGGAGCCGACCAAAAGACGGGCGCCTTCGGCCTCTTTCGCGTTTCCTATGGGAAAGCTGTGCCAAACTGGGAACACGACATTCTAGTATGAAATGTTGTTCTTGTTGTCTCCAGTCCTGAGACTGGTTTGATCCCGCTCTCCATGCTACTCTATCCTGTGCAAGCATCTTCATCTCTCAATACTTACTGCAACCTACATCCTTCTGAATCTGCTTAGTGTATTCATCTCTTGGTCTCACTGTACGATTTTTACCCACCACGCTGCCCTCCAATGCTAAATTTGTGATCCCTAATACCTCAGAACATGTCCTACCAACCGGTCCCTTCTTCTGGTCAAGTTGTGCCACAAACTCCTCTTCTCCCCAATTCTGTTCAATACCTCCTCATTAGTTATGTGATCTACCCATCTAATCTTCAGCATTCTTCTGTAGCACCACATTTCGAAAGCTTCTATTCTCTTCTTGTCCAAACTATTTATCGTCCATGTTTCACTTCCATACATGGCTACACTCCATCCAAATACTTTCAGAAACGACTTCCTGACACTTAAATCTATACTCGATGTTAACAAATTTCTCTTCTTCAGAAACGCTTTCCTTGCCATTGCCAGTCTACATTTTATATCCTCTCTACTTCGACCATCATCAGTTATTTTGCTCCCCAAATAGCAAAACTCCTTTACTACTTGCAGTGTCTCGTTTCCTAATCTAATTCCCTCATCATCACCCGACTTAATTCGACTACATTCCATTATCCTCGTTTTGCTTTTGTTGATGTTCATCGTATATCCTTCTTTCAAGACACTGCCCATTCCGTTCAACTGCTCTTCTAAGTAATTTGCTATCTCCGACAGAATTACAATGTCATCGGCGAACCTCAACATTTTTATTTCTTCTCCATGGGTTTCAATACCTACTCCGAATTTTTCTTTTGTTTCCTTTACGGCTTGCTCAATATACAGATTGAATAACATCGGGGAGAGGCTGCAACCCTGTCTCACTCCCTTCCCAACCGCTGCTTCCCTTTCATGCCCCTCGACTCTTATAACTGCCATCTGGTTTCTGTACAAATTGTACACTCCTGGAAATTGAAATAAAAACACCGTGAATTCATTGTCCCAGGAAGGGGAAACTTTATTGACACATTCCTGGGGTCAGATACATCACATGATCACACTGACAGAACCACAGGCACATAGACACAGGCAACAGAGCATGCACAATGTCGGCACTAGTATAGTGTATATCCACCTTTCGCAGCAATGCAGGCTGCTATTCTCCCATGGAGACGATCGTAGAGATGCTGGATGTAGTCCTGTGGAACATCTTGCCATGCCATTTACACCTGGCGCCTCAGTTGGACCAGCGTTCGTGTTGGACGTGCAGACCGCGTGAGACGACGCTTCATCCAGTCCCAAACATGCTCAATGGGGGACAGATCCGGAGATCTTGCTGGCCAGGGTAGTTGACTTACACCTTCTAGAGCACGTTGGGTGGCACGGGATACATGCGGACGTGCATTGTCCTGTTGGAACAGCAAGTTCCCTTGCCGGTCTAGGAATGGTAGAACGATGGGTTCGATGGCGGTTTGGATGCACCGTGCACTATTCAGTGTCCCCTCGACGATCACCAGAGGTGTACGGCCAGTGTAGGAGATCGCTCCCCACACCATGATGCCGGGTGTTGGCCCTGTATGCCTCGGTCGTATGCAGTCCTGATTGTTGCGCTCACCTGCACGGCGCCAAACACGCATACGACTATCATTGGCACCAAGGCAGAAGCGATTCTCATCGCTGAAGACGACACGTCTCCATTCGTCCCTCCATTCACGCCTGTCGCGACACCACTGGAGGCGGGCTGCACGATGTTGGGGCGTGAGCGGAAGACGGCCTAACGGTGTGCGGGACCGTAGCCCAGCTTCATGGAGACGGTTGCGAATGGTCCTCGCCGATACCCCAGGAGCAACAGTGTCCCTAATTTGCTGGGAAGTGGCGGTGCGGTCCCCTACGGCAGTACGTAGGATCCTACGGTCTTGGCGTGCATCCGTGCGTCGCTGCGGTCCGGTCCCAGGTCGACGGGCACGTGCACCTTCCGCCGACCACTGGCGACAACATCGATGTACTGTGGAGACCTCACGCCCCACGTATTGAGCAATTCGGCGGTACGTCCACCCGGCCTCCCGCATGCCCACTATACGCCCTCGCTCAAAGTCCGTCAACTGCACATATGGTTCACGTCCACGCTGTCGCGGCATGCTACCAGTGTTAAAGACTGCGATGGAGCTCCGTATGCCACGGCAAACTGGCTGACACTGACGGTGGCGGTGCACAAATGCTGCGCAGCTAGCGCCATTCGATGGCCAACACCGCGGTTCCTGGTGTGTCCGCTGTGCCGTGCGTGTGATCATTGCTTGTACAGCCCTCCCGCAGTGTCCGGAGCAAGTATGGTGGGTCTGACACACCGGTGTCAATGTGTTCTTTTTTCCATTTCCAGGAGTGTAATTAGCCTTTCGCTCCCTGTATTTTACCCCTCCCATCCTTAGAATTTGAAAGAAAGTATTCCAGTCAACATTGTCGAAAGCTTCCTTTAAGACTATTTATGCTAGAAACGTAGGTTTGCCTTTCCTTAATCTATTTCTAAGATAAACCGTAGGGTCAGTATGCCTCACGTGTTCCAATATCTTCCCCGAGGTCGGCTTCTACCAGTTTGTCCATTCGTCTGTAAAGAATTCGTGTTAGTATTTTGCAGCTGTGACTTATTAAACTGATAGTTCGGTAATATTCACATCTGTCAACATCTGATTTCTTTGGGATTGGAATTATTACATTCTTCTGGAAGTGTGAGGGTATTTCACTTGTCTCATACATCTTGCCCACCAGATGATAGAGTTTTATCAGGACTGGCTCTGCCAAGGCCGTCAGTAGTTCCAACGGCGTGTTGTCTACTCCCGGGACCTTGTTTCGACTCAGGTCTTTCGGTGCTCTGTCAAACTGTTCACGCAGTATCCTATCTCCCATTTCATCTACATCTGCATCGTCTTCCATTTCCATAGTATTGTCCTCAAGTACATCGCCCTTGTATAGACACTCTATATACTCCTTCCACCTTTCGGTTTTCCCTTCTTTGCTTAGAACTGGGTTTCCATCTGAGGTGTTGATATTCATACAAGTGGCTGTCTTTCCCTGTAGGGAGTATGAAATACAACGCCTATATCAGTACTAGATTAAAATTGAAAAAATTGAAATATATCAATATTTAATCAATTTTGTTTATCATACTAGATGGTCGACCATACACTGAGGTATCGAAAGTCATGGCATAGCCATATGCACGTATACCAGGTATAAAACGGCAATGCATTGACGGGGTTGTAATTTGTAATCAGGTGGCTCACGTGAAAAGGTTTCCGACATGATTATGGCCGAACGACAGAAATTAACGGACTTTGAAAGCGGAATGGTAGTTGGTGGTGGACACATGGGAGATTCCATTTCGGCAACAGTTACGGAATTTAATATTCCGAGATACACAGTGTCAAGAGTGTGCCGAGAATACCAAATTTCAGGAATTACCTCTCAACGCGGACTGTTCAGTGGCCGACGGCCTTCGCTTAACGACTGAGAATAGCGACGTTTTCGTGGAGTTGTCAGTGCTAATAGACAAGCAGTACTGCGTGAAATAACCGCAGATATCAATGAGGGACGACGACGAACGTATCCGTTAGGACAGATGGGCGACATTTGGTGTTAAAGGGCTACGGCAGCAGACGACCGACGTGAGTGCCTGTGCTAACAGCACGACACTGTCTGTAGCGCCTGTCCAGAGCTCGTGACCACATCGGTTGTTCCCTACACGACGTGCGCCCGTCAGATGAGTCCCGATTTCAGTTGATGAGAACCGATGGTGGAACCAGAATGTGGACCCAGGGTGTCAACAAGGTGGCTTCATAATGGTGAGCTGTGCTTACATGGATTGGATGGAATGGACTGGGTCCTCTGGCCCAACTGAACCGATCGTGGACTGGAAATTGTTATGTTCGAATATTTGGAGTCCGTTTGCAGCCATTCATGGACTTCGTGTTCTGAAACAACCATGGAATTTTTATGGATGACAAAGCGCTATGTCACCGGACCACAGTTGTATGCGATTGATGTGCAGAACATTCTGGACAATTCGAGCTAATGGGCAGCCAGGTCACCCGATACGAATCCCATCGAACATTTATTGGACGTAATTGAGAGGTCAGTTAGTGTACCGGCAACACGTTCGGAATTATAGACGGCTAGCTACATCGAAATATGCACGATTACTGCGCAATTCACAATTAAATGCCTGGTATAGGGTTCATCAAAACAGCTTTAAAGTATTTCGCTACTGTTCCACTCTCGAACAGAGCGCGGGAGAAACGAACACTTAAATCTTCCAGTGCTTTTCTTATTTTATTATGATGATCATTTCTCCCTGTGTAGTGGAAGCCAACAAAATGTTTTCACACCCTGTGGATAAAGTTGGTGATCGAAATTTGATGACAAGATCCTGCGGCAGAGCAAAACGCCTTTGTTTCAACGACAGTCACCCCAATTAATGTGTAATGTCTGTGGAAATGTGTCCGCTATTTCGCGATAATACGAAAGAAGATGCCTTTCTATGAACTTTCTCGATGTCCTAGTGGTAGTCCTATCTCATGCGAATCCCAAACCGCACAGCAGTGCCCCAGAAGTGGGAGGACAAGATTACTGTAAGCAATCTCTTTAGAGGACCTGTTGCACTTTCTAAACGTTCTGCCAATAAATCGCAGTGTTTGGTTTGCTTTCCCCATAACATTCTATGTGATACTTCCAGTTTAAGTTGTTTGTATTCATAATTCCTAAGTATTTAGTTTTGTTAACAGGCTTTAAATTTGTGACATTTACTGTGAAACAGAAATTAGTAGATTCCTTTTATTCTTATATATGATTTCACTCTTCTCTTGATTTAGTGACAACTGGCACTTTTTGCACAACACAGATCTCTTGTCTAAATCATTTTGCAGTTCGTTTTGATCATCTGCTGACATTACATGACGGTAAATGACAGCACCATCTGCAAACAATCTAAGAGGGTTGCCCAGATTGCCTCCTAAACCGCTCATGTTCGAATGTATGTGAAATCTCATGGGACTTAACCTAAATTATCCTCAGGACAAACACACACACACACCCATGCCCGAGGGAGGACTCGAACCTCCGTCGGGGCCAGCCGCACAGTGGATGACTGCAGCGCCTAAGACCGCTCGGCTAATCCAGGGCGGCAATCGCTCATGTAGATCAGGAACAACAGACGATCTATAACACATCCTTGGGGAATGTCAGACATTAATTCTGTTTTACTCGATGACTTTCCGTCAATTATTACAAACTGTGACAACTGAAAGAAAAACAGCCCTCGGTCACTATTTTTAACAAGTTAACTGGGTTTCGAAACTGCTAGGAGTGTCTTCCCCAGAATTTGAATCAAAGAATGATCTATATTCTATAACATGGTCACAGAATTATGACTAAAAACCTATGATAGGGTGTAAGTACGGAATTATCGTGAAAGACTGGCAGTACTTATATGTCATTTATAAACCACACACAACGCAAGTAACGAGCAGCCCTTAGTAGCTCACCATCACAGTTTCCTTTATCTTAAATGTCTTTGTGACTAATGGCCTTTTGGCATATTTATTATTTCATAAATGACATGTAAGTACTGCCAGTCTTTCACGATAATTCCGTACTTATACTCTATCATACGTTTTTAGTCATAATTCTGTGACCATGTTATAGAATATAGACAATTCTTTGATTTAAATTCTGAGGAAGGCACTCCTAGCAGTGTCGAAACTCAATTCGTTAAAAATAGTGACCGAGGGCTGTTTTTCTTTCAGTTGTAACTATTCACGGTCTCTGAACATGCAGCCATTTACAAGATTTTACAAACAGTGACCTTACTGGCAGGCAGCATGGCTCAATATTTTTTCAGGGGACCTCGAACGACTTGTTGAGTCCATGCCGCATCGAGTTGCTACACTACGCCGGGCAGGAGGAGATCCGACACTGGATCGGAGCACAACTGAGAGAAGATTTTGCACTCCTCTTACTTAGCTTATAGCCGTCTAACTACTTCATTACGAAGCAATTTGAAGTAACCATGTCCTTCGCCGTTGGCACGCTAGACGTGGCAGCTGTAACAGCTCCGGCCTTCCCCGGCAGAGAATAATCGACGAGGCAGCCGAGAAAGCGGAATAGGGGCGCAGACACAACGGCGGCGTCGGCGGCGGCAGCAGAAGCGCTCTCAGCCCGCCCCGCAGCAGCCGGGCTTTAATTAACGCGTCCAGCAGCGCGGCTCCTGAGGACGGCGCCTCCCCAGCGGGCCGAAACGCTGTCAGCGTAATGCGGCTCGCCGTCCCATCTCCGTAATTGTGCCGCGCGCTCTCGCCGCCTCTGGCATTAGCGCAACCGCCGAGAAGTCTCCAACATGTACCGAGGGCGCCTTGCCCAAGTGGAGAGTTCGCGCGAACTCGGGGCGCCTCGTGTGGACTACTTGGGCAGCGACTCTGCAAAAAATCGAAACTACGTGAGACATTAATTCACACACACTGCCTGATTAACATTTCTATGTAATGCGCAGTTAACTATTAGACGTCACCAGAGCCTGACCCACTATTACAAAAGGGAGTACTGCCTTGTCAGAAGAAAAGCCGTACCAGCACAAAGGGTCGGTCACAAAGCTCAGTGACTTCGAATTTGTACTATTCATTGGATGAGACCTGAGTATGAAATCCATTAGCGACATTTCAACCCTTCTAAAGCAGTCCACGTCGGCCCTTGGTGATGTGAGACTGAAATCCAAATGCACTGGAAAAACCACAGCTAATCTAATTCCAGGGGGTGTACCAGGTGTGACAATAAAGTAATGAGACTGATTTTCTTTGCAAGATGTGGCAACCTTGCAGGCTTGCGTAGGCAGAGTATCTTTGACCTTGGTCTATAAGCTGCTTCTAGTCCAAACGACACATCGATGCAACTGCTCAGTCATGAGTTGCGCTGTAATAAGTTAACACGTGTTTGTGTCTGTCGTCACGGAAATGGAGCCGGCCGCGGTGGTCTCGCGGTTCTAGGCGCGCTGTCCGGAACCGTGCGACTGCTACAGTCGCAGGTTCGAATCCTGCCTCGGGCATGGATGTGTGTGATGTCCTTAGGTTAGTTAGGTTTAAGTAGTTCTAAGTTCTAGGGGACTGATGACCACAGCAGTTGAGTCCCATAGTGCTCAGAGCCATTTGAACCATTTGGACGGAAATGGAACCGCATAATATTGTGCAACGGTATGCCATTTCTTTTTGCCGTACATTGGGTGAAAACGTGACGTCAACTTTTGGTAAGCTTCAGAAGGCTTTTGGAGTGGAGATTATGTCCAGAGCTCAAGTTTTTCGTTGGCAGAAAATGTTTAGTGAAGGCAGAACGAATGTTGAAGATGGAGACCGCAGTGGTTGACCATCAACCTCACGGACAGATGCCAACTTGGCCAGGGTGCGGAAACTCGTACGATCTGAACGAAGATTATCCGTGAAATGATTGCAGAAGAAAGACTTCGTGAAAGATTTCTTGTGTCTGTGCCAACATTGCTGACAATTGGAGTCTGCATCACGATAATGCGCCATCCCATACTGCTCTGCCAGTACAGCAATTTTTTACCTCGAAAAAAATTTCAGTACTACCACAGCCACCTTATTCACCAGATATCGCTCCGTTCGACTTTTTTCTATTTCCAAGAGTCAAATCGGTGGTCAAGGGACACCATTTTCAAACAACACAAGATTACCAAAAAGCTGTGACGAGGCTCTTGGAGGAAATTACAGAAGATGAGTTCCAAAAATGTTACGATCAATGGCAGAAGCGCTGGAAAAAGTGTGTGCCATCAGAAGGGAACTACTTTGAAGGAGACAACACTAAAATTCAATAAAACGGTAAGCAACATTTTTTTCACACCAGTCTCATTACTTTATTGTCGCACCTCATATTTACTAACCGACAGGGACCATCCAGCATTGTGAAGGGTGGCCTCAATAGATCGGTTGAAACCAACCATAGGAATCACTCATGAGTTCCATAGTGTTTCCAGCATTACAGGTAGCAAAGTGACTGCATGTAGCGGGTTGAAAAGCTGGTGTGCAATGGTCGAGCAGTCGCTCATAAGACACACACAGCTGCAGTCGACGCTAAGCAACGCATGAGGTGGTGTAAAAAGCGACGCCGCTACACACTGGATGACTTCTTCAGTAACAGAATCCAGTATGTTGTGCTCGACGAAGAGTATTCATAAGACAGACGGGTACTGTCAGAAGCGTCCAATGAAAGTGTGATAGGACCGTTGTTATTTTCTATATACATATATGATCTGGCGTATATTGTAAGCAGCAGTCTACAGCTGTTCGCTGATGATGCACTGTTTTATGAGAAGGTGTCGAAGTTGCGTGACTGTAGGAGGTTACAAGATGACTTAGACAAAACTTCCAGTTAGTGTGGTGAATGGTAGCTAGGTCTAAACGTAGAAAGATGGAAATTGTGCAGTTGAGTAGGAAAAACAAACCCATAGTGTCAGGGTACAGCAATGGCAGTGTGCTGCGACTAAACATGGGGACTGCAAAGCAGCGTGAAACCAAATGAGCACCTGAGTATTTTAATAGGAAAGGCGAATGGTCAGCTTCGGTTCATTGTTTAGCATTCTGAGATGCAAATACCCATACATCGACTGCGACGGACTATTGATACGACGATAAGTCTAAAATACCTGAGCGAGAGATAAATACCCTGTGGAATTGAAGCATTTCCGTGCGAACTCGATAACAAAGATATACAGACTGTATTAAGCTACGGCAAAGGGATAATTATTCCATGTTGGACATTGGAAGAGAGATGTTCTATGTCGGATTGAGAGGAGATGGTTGGAAGCCGCCATTAAGGCAGTAATCCATGTTTTATGGCACTGAAAAAACAAATACCTATAAAAGCACAAAAGGAGTATCAGGTGGGTAGAGTTCATAACCCTTAATCATTTCAAAAGAAATATTCAGTGATTATAAAGACGGAAGTCGTTCGGAAGTGTTGTGTGGTTTGACGTTACGAACCAGCAGTTTTAAACGGTTTTGGGATTCGTCGAGAAAATTTCTCCGAAGACCTAAATAATTTCACAAACTAATGTTGGACGCCACATTCCATACACCCGACACAGCATAGAGCACTTGGCTGTGCCGATCGATTTCCGCAGAGTGATAAATTATCTTTAGCTATTTCAGGTGGAGAAGGTCCAGCAAGGAAACTCAACGAGATCTGCTGCTGCGAAACGAAAATGGTATTACCGAATTCTTTACCTTAAGGAGAACAGTAAGCAATATAGATTTCACAACCACTGCAAACATAATAAAAAGGACTCAAATAAAAGGAGCAAACAGAGAAAAGGAATCGCTAAACCAAACCATAAATAAAAATCAATTAATAATAATACCTAATCACATTAATAAAACGCTCATTAAATAATAGAATAAAAATAAGAACTATAAAACTGGGAGAACTTTAGGAAAGTGTGGTTCTTCTGTAAAGGAGATCGCTAAAGGACTGTTCGACTGTTTGGGATCCACACCAGGTCGGATTAAAGGAAGACATCGAAGCAATTCAGAGGCAGGCTTCTAGATTTCTTTTTGGTAGATTCGAACAACATACAAGTATTAGGGAGATGCTTCGGAAACTCAAATGCGAACCTCTGCAGAGAAGCCGACGTACTTCTCGAGGAACACTATTGACAAAATTTAGAAAACCGGAATTTGAAGCTGACTGCAGAACGATTCTTCTGGCGCTGGCGTATATTTCACTTAGAGGCATGAAGGTAAGATTAAAGACATCAGGGTTCGTACAGAGACATATAGACAGTTGTTTCTACCTCGCTCTATTTGCGAGTGAAACAGAAGAGAAAATGACTAATTGTAGTTGTGGTACACGTTGCCCTCCGCCGCGCAAAACACGGTGTCTTGCGGAGCTTGGATGCCGTGTACAGGTACAGCTGCCCATGCAAGCTTCAAGACGATACCACAGTTCATCAAGAGTAGTGACTGGCGTATTGTGACGAGCCAGTTGCTCGGCCACCATTCACCAGACGTTTTCAATGGTGAGAGATCTGGAGAATGTGCTGGTCAGGGCAGCAGTCGAACGTTTTCTGTATCCAAAAAGGCCCGTACAGGACCTGCAACATGCGGTCGTGCATTATCCTGCTGAAATGTAGGGTTTCGCAGGGATCGAGTGAAGGGTAGAGTCACGGTAACACATCTGAAATGTAACGTCTACTGTTCAAAGAGCCGCCGATGTGAACGAGAGGTGACCGAGAAGTGTAACCAATGGCAACCCATACCATCACGCCGAGTGATACGCCAGTATGGCGATGACGAATACACGCTTCGCCGGCCGCGGTGGTCTAGCGGTTCTAGGCGCTCAGTCCGGAACCGCGCGACTGCTACGGTCGCAGGTTCGAATCCTGCCTCGGGCATGGATGTGTGTGATGTCCTTAGGTTAATTGGGTTTAAGTAGTTCTAAGTTCTAGGGGACTGACGACCACAGATGTTAAGTCCCATAGTTCTCAGAGCCATTTGAACCATTTTTTTTAATACACGCTTCCAATGTGCGTTCACTGCGATGTCGCCAAACACGGATGCGACCATCATGATGCTGTAAACAGAACCTGGATTCATCCGAAAAAGTGACGTTTTGCCATTCGTGCACTCAGGTTCGTTACTGACAACACCATCGCAGTCACTCCTGTCTGTGAAACAGCGTCAAGGGTAACCGCAGCCGTGGTCTCCGAGCTGATAGTCCATGTTGCTGCAAACGTCGTTGAACTGTTCGTGCAGATGGTTGTTGTCTTGCAAACGTCCCCATCTGTTGACTCAGAGATCGAGACGTGGCTGCACTATCCGTTACAGCCATGAGGATAAGATGCCTGTCATCTCGACTGCTAGTTATACGAGGCCGTTGGGATCTAGCACGGCGTTCCGCATTACCCTCTTGAACCCACCGATTCCATATTCTGCTATTAGTCATTGGATCTCGACCAAAGCGAGCAGCAATGTTGCGATACGGTAAACCACACTCGCGATACGCTACAATCCGACCTTTATCAAAGTCGGAAACGTGGTGGTACGCATTTCTCCTCCCCACACGAGGTATCACAACAACGTTTGCCCAGGCAACGCCAGTCTACTGCTGTTTGTGTATGAGAAATAGGTTGGAAACTTTCCTCGTGTCAGCACGCTGTAGGTGTCGCTACCGACTCCAAACTTGTGTGAACACTCTGAAAAGGTCATCATTTGCATATCACAGCATCTTCTTCCTGTCGGTTAAATTTCGCGTCTGCAGCACTTCATCTTCGTGGTGTAGGAATTTTAATGGCCAGTAGTGTATACTAAAATACTAAACATAGTACACAAGCTGCTTTCTCCGATTCCACAATTGGAGACACAGCGTATTACTCTAAACTGCAATGAGAAATGAAAGATATTCTGCGGGCAGTAGAGATTTTAATAAAAAAAGGTCTGCAATTAAGAAAAATCGCAATGCTAGTCATTAGTATGATGAAAGGTTTTTTGAGTATCAGTTTACGTCGAGAGAAAATAAGGCCACAATAATTTTGAAGCCAAGCTGATGAATTTGTGTTGCTAGAGAGCAATAGCAGCCGACTGCCAGCATCAATTTCATACTCGTACAACGGCTTTCCGAGTCATAACGCTGCTGAAAGGACTCCTCATAGAGAATGAGTAATACCTCAGCAGCTGCCCAAGAAGCCCTTCAGAGACGCCGCCGCTCACGATTGTAATCCTTTCCTGCAGTATCGCCGTTCAAATATACGACTGAGCCCCCTGGTAATCTTCTCCTGTTGGCCCTCTAAAATCCTGTGCTGCTGCTTTAACTGAGTGCGTGCTCACTCAACGTATGGCTGTGTGACGTGCCACAGTACGTCTGAGATACGGCGCAGCCCAGGGGGCGGAAACAGCCGTTAGCGAAGGTAACGTTCCATGAAGCGAGCTGGCCTAACTCAGCGCCACGACGGGCACTGCCTCCTAACTCACAGCGCATGCACGCGTGCACCGCAACCAGAGAGTATAGCCCGACCTGTGGTTCGCGAACGCCCTTTTCCATAATGGCGGATTTCGAACCTAGACAAGTTGCATTCATATCAGTTACAGTTGGATTCAAATTAGGTTCTGTTTTGTCAAACGTTTCTCTAAAATGTATTGTGTTATCTATCATGTTCATTCCAATCCCCGTGTTTTTCATGTTTTTGTCAATTTAGGTGAACCAAGTGAGTTTAGATTTGTAGCTGGTTAGTGTGTTGTAGATCCTGGCTAGTCTGTTGTTATCCGTTCGTTGCATGTTCTAGCGTTGAAAGGTTTTGCTAACTATTTCTAACTATTGTAAGCGAGATGATGTGATAGAGGCGGATCTAATAGCAAAAGCAAACAGAAATTTGGAAATTAAGTTGCTTGAGGAAAAGGAAAAAGGCGTAGAGAGTGAATGTCACAAACCGACTGAATGCTCGGTACGCAAAGCTTTAAACGTAATGAAAAATCGTACTCACATTATTGTCTTGCGCGCTGCTATTTATTGCTGTTGTGAATTCTTACTGCGATTTTCTGCATATGTGTCCTTTTTTTATCAGTGTTTTTGGCTTCCAATTTTCTCCAGATGGTAGAATGAAAATAAAAAGAACAAATTAATTTTTTTGGTCGGGTCCCTGTTCGGGCGCCACATCTAGCGTTAAAAGGTTTTGCTTTTCACATTTAACCAAATATAACATTGATGATGATAATTTATGGCAATGTTTGCCGACAAGATAAATAACGCAACCTTTAACACTAGATTGCGTACTCACGGCAGTTGTCCTTGGCCGTGTTTTGGTACGACTTGGAAAGAGAGAAAAATTAATGAATGATCGGCAATGCGTCCGTTCTCGATTGTGTTCAGGAGACGTACAGATTGATTGCGCGAAAATAGTTTCTCAAATGACCCCTTAACCTGGATTGCTTTCACGGCATCAGACTCTTCAATGAAATTGCCTAAGGGGCCTATCTGAATAATTAAAAAAAATGGAAATGAATGCAAAAGAGTGAAATTTTGTAAAAAAAAGTTGTCAGATCGGAAATTGAACACATTAATGGTCTTCCAAATACAATGGAGACACCGCGATAAAAAGCGAACGTGTAACAAAGTTCATTTAAACATAAACATTATTTGTGGTTAATTTAAAGAAAAGAATAAGCGAAGATTTTCTGTACAGTGAAGCATCAATATATTCTCATAGAACAAAGGCGTTAAACTATAAACATTAACAAATTTACAATGAATACAAAACTTAAATTTTTATGTTTTTCTCATACATGGAGCAGTCCAAAAATCGCTGCTTTTTTATGTGTGATATTTTGTAAAAATTAAATGTCCTGGCGTGCGCGTAAGTAATTTTTATCGTCACAAGGTTTACAAAAGCGTTTTTTTTTCTTGATGATAACGTGTTTTTTCACACTAAGTGAAATATAATGTGTAGCGGTGCTACACAACACGTCTTAACAAGTCGGCGACCAAACATCAAAGGTAATGAAGTACATTTAACATATCGGCGACCAGAAGTACAACTAACTATAAGGACTCTAGAATTTTCCTAACAAATGATAAATTGTTCTTTCTTCTGTTTCGCAGCTTCTGGCTATCAAGCGCTGCGGCAATGATTTTAAATATCTGCGCCCAGCGAGTCATAGTGTTTAAAAGTACCTTTTAAACTCTGGCCGCGCCTCTTGGTATAGGCGCACGTTATAAACAGATTTCGTTTCTTTTCTCTCGCGTTGTCATTCTTAGTATCATTACAAACTACAGCTCGATGGCTGTCCTTTTCTCATATGCAAAATGTCTGAAATCTAATAATATCACAATGTGGCCATGGAACTGTAGTCTTCTTTTCCTCATTACATCAGTTGCCTTTTCCATTTTCGAACAGAGCTTTCTGTTTGATCTTAATTTGTATTCAACGTTACTGTTAGTTACTTCTTGGTCCCAGTATCTACCTTACAGTTCTTCTTTCAGCTTTTTACAGTTTTTAAGATCCCCAAATCCTGTTAGTTTAAGTGTTTCTGCTGCATTCAGAGTTTCAGGCCTTACTACTGTTTCATAATGTCTTAGTTTTGTGTTGCAGGAGAATGTTATTTTCTTATGTATGATTTTTGTCATTTGAAATGCCTTTTTTATTTTATGTACTCTATATTCTATGACTATATTTGCTGATATTTATCGTGAAACGTATTGATTCAAATGATATTTTTAGTTTTATTTTGTCTACTTGTGTCTGTCGTCTGTGATTTGTACTTTGACACCACCTTGTGAGTCAACAGCTAGTACCATATCATCTGGAAAAACCAGACACTCTATGGTGAGTTTATTTGGGTTTCTTCCCAGTTGAACACCCTTAGTAGTGATGGATTCTGTTCATTCTCTCGCTACTCTCTCTAATATGCAGTTAAAAAGTGGGGGTGATGAACCATCTCTCTCTCTCTCTTATGCCTGGTTTTATTTCGAAAGGTTTTGACAGTTCCCCCACAAATTTTACTTTGATGTTATGTTTAAGTTCCTTTAATTCATTCTGTTGTTTTATTGTTGAGTCTCAATTCCTTTAAAATATTGGTTAGTGGAGTTCTATCAACTGGGTTATCTGTTCTGTTCTTTTAAGCTACAAAAGTTGTCACACAATTCAAGTTTCCAATTTTCTTCATTTCTGTTATGTTCTTTAGATTTAGTATTTGCTCTGCACAAGACCTTGCCTTCCTAAATCCTGCATAATATTCTCCTAGCTGTAGGTCAAGTATTACTTCAGCTCTCTTTAAAAGGGCCATGTACAAGATTCTACATGTCACTGGTAAGAGGGAGATCCCTCTGTAATTGTTAGGATCAGTTTTCTTTGCTTTCTTATGGAGAGATGTGTTAATGCCGTTGTCCATTTTGGCTATAAGCTGTTTGCTGTCGAAATTTGATTAATTTCTGTAAGACCTACAATTCTATCATTAGACTGTTCCCACAATTCAGGTGTTGTGTTGTCTTCCCCTGATGGTTTGTTAGTTATAAGTTGTGGTATGATTTCTCCGATTTCTTCTATTGTTGGTTACGTTGAGTCTGGTTGTATTTCGGTTTCGTTACCAAAATGAAATTCTTGTTTTGGTTGGTCGCAGTTCTGTAGTTCTTTAAGTAGTCCGCAAATATGCCGTGGTTCCCCATGTTATTATGTGCAGTATTTTACGTTTTTGGGTCTACAAACTGTAAACTTGGTGGTGTCTATTTCTTTAAACTATTTTTGAATGTTTTATAGAAGTTGGTCATGTTGTTTTGCTTAAAATGTGAGTCAATTGACGTTGATAGAACTTTTATACGTTAACTCTAATCTTTGTGAAACATTTTGATCTATGTTTCCTTGCTTCTATAAGACTTTTACTGTTGTTATAATTTTTATTTGCGTTTTCAATATTCCAATCTGTTTATCTCTTAATAATTAATGCCAATGTGTTTCCATTTTTTAAGAGCGATAATTTCTTCACCATACTCAATAATGTCGTTTGAAGGTGTTCTAGACACTTAGGTATTCTTTTTTCCAAATGCATTTTGTAATCATTTTCTTTATATAACTTATGTACCTCAAACTTTCTTCATTGGCATTTTTTTCTAAATATTGATCTAACCTTGAATTTAATGAGAGCCAGCTGGTGGTCTGAAACTAAAACGCTAGTCTTGACAATATTTAAATTGAGTACCTCCATTGCAGAGTGTCACCTTATAACAACATGCTCCAGTTGTTTTTCACCACAGATCGGAGTCAATGAGAATGTATATTTTAGTACTATGTTATGCTGCCTGCATAGGTTTAAGAATCTTTCTCTGCTGGCATTGGTTCTTTTACGTGTAGGGAATTTCTTTGAAGAACGTAGATTTTATTACTATGTCATGCTGCCTGAAGAGGCTTAAGAGTTTTTCTTTATTTGCATTGGTCCTTTTACAAGTATGGAGTTTTTCTACGATTGATTTTTGCTGATGTTCTTTGCCAATTTGTGCATTAAAGTCTCCAAGAAGTAGTTTCGATGGAATGTGATCTGGAGCGTTTGACACATTTTGATAAAAAATTTCAGTTTGATCTTCCTCTGTTCTCGTTAATAAATCCTATTATTGAGTTTAATAAGTTTTTCTTGACAATGAAAACTATTCCAAATTGTAGTTCGTTTTTCATAATTCTTTTTCCTGATTTTCCCTTAAATGTCCTGAATCCTTCTGAATCGAAGGGATGTTCATTAGTAAATATTATTTCTTGCATCGTTGGTATTATTATATTCTTTTCCTTTACAAAGTTTGTATAAGTTTTACATTTTCCTGTTTTTAACAGCGAACTTACACCAAAAGTTGCTAGGTAATTTTTATTTCTGTTTTGAATTTATGGGTTTGTTGTTTAAAGCGGTTTTCAGGATGCTCCGACTCATTCTTTAATGTCACAGGCCCCCAGAATCCGAATGCCAAGGTTTTATTTCCCTGGAAACGGAGATTGGGTTCTGCTTGGGGTAAAATCTCGTACAAAGTGCATCTCTAGTGTCAGTTGGTTGTTAAGTAAAGATACTAATCAGGGTTGTTACCTCTGAGGAACGAGGTTCCGGCCACACCTCCAGACGCATTGTGTTGCTTCTTCCGCTAGTTTCGCCGCTCCAAGATTCTTTTCTCCATCTCTGCCTTTGCAGACTTCACTGTAACCATTGCATGCCGCTACGCTGGATCCAAATCGGGAGCCTCATCACTAGGGTTATAGGTAGTTTTTAAGATTATATTACTCCACGAAACACAGTTCGTGATGGACTCAAATACAAAACCGGAGAATCATTCACTCTGTGTAAAGAAAAAGGAGGAAGAAAGTTTGGGCAAGAAAACGGAAGAATCCGTTAGCAGCGGAGTGTCTGGTATCCCTAGTGAACAATGATATTACACGTGCAGAGACTTACCGCAAACAGGTACGCTCGTGGAGATACAATAAGGGGGGAAATTGTTCTACAGACTTATGCTGTACTTTGTTATGAATCCGGCGCCGCCATGTTTGATGCTCCAAAACATTAGCGAACTACTATTCACGATTTTGTTCTTAATTTCTGCCGTGTGCACGCAACAGTTTTTTTAAACAGGAAATGTTACTGCTCTTTCGTCAATGACACATCAGGAAGTCAGACGTTTTTCTCGTACTAAATATATATTTGATCACGTAATACGACTCATTTCGCCTCTTTAATGTAACTTTCTTTTTGTTGTACTTTTCGAGTAACCAAGAAGGGAAGTAAGTGATGTGATGAGACTGCTGTTGCAATCCAGCATTTTCTTAATACGGACTGACGAAACTGATGTTCGGTATGCTTGGCCGAGTTCCACTCTTCTACTCTTAGAGAGCTCTTCGAGAAGGTTAGCAAATATAATGATACAAATATAACAGCACAAGCAAAATTTATGTATATACAGGAAAATATCATAGTATCTTTTAGTTACATATTATGTACACTCAATTCTTAGCTATGGCATTCTTTTTTGGGGAACAAACGCACAAAACATGAACACAATTTTCAAACTCCAGAAAAGAGCCATAAGAATAATAACCCAAAATACTAGTCGAGCTCACTGTAAAAATCTGTTGAAAACACTGGCGATTTTTGACTGCTCCATGTGAACACTTCGTTATTTAGGGTCAACTGCCACTTTTCGCACCATTCAGATATCTTTTCCAAATCGTTTTGCAGTTTGTTTCGATCTTCTGATGACTTTGTTAGTCGATACACGACAGCGTCATCTGTAAACAACCGAAGACGGCTGCTCAGATTCTGTCCAAAATCGTCTATATAGGTAATGAACAGCAAAGGGCCGATAACACTACCTTGCGGAACGCCAGAAATCATTTCTGCTTTACTCGATGAGTTTCCGTCAATTACTACGAACTGTGACCTCTCTGACAGGAAATCACAAATCCACTCACATAACTGAGACGATATTCCATAAGCACGCAATTTCATTACGAGCCGCTTGTGTGTCAAAATCCTTCCGGAAATCCAGAAATACGGAATCGATCTGAAATCCCTTGTCAATAGCACTGAATACTTGATGTCAATAAAGAGCTAGTTGCGTTTCACAGGAACTCATGTTGACTGTGTGTCAATAGCCTCGTGATGGCTGGGTGTTGTGTGATGTCCTTAGGTTAGTTAGGTTTAAATAGTTCTACGTTCTAGAGGACTGATGACCATTGATGTTAAGTCCCATAGTGCTCAGAGCCATTTGAACCACTTTTTTGTGTGTCAATAGACTGTTTTCTTGGAGCTAATTCATAATGTTAGAACACAATATATGTTCCAAAATCCTGCTACATATCGACGTTAACGATATGGGCCTGTAATTTAGTGGATTACTCCTACTACCTTTCTTGAATATTAGTGTGACCTGTCCAACTTTCCAGTTTTGGGTGCGGATCTTTCGTCGAGCGAACGGTTGTATATGATTGTTAAGCATGGAGCTAATGCATCAGCATACTCCGCAAGGAAACTAATTGGTATACAGTCTTGACCAGAAGACTTGCTTTTGTTAAGTGCTTTAAGTTGCTTCACTACTCCGTTGGCAGCTGTTGTCCATTCTAATTCGGGAATGTTTACTTCGTCTTCTTTTGTGAACGCCTTTCAGAAGGCTGTGTGTAATAACTCTGCTTTGGCGGCACTGTCTTCAATAGTATCCCCATTGTTATCGTCCAGAGAAGGCACAGATTGTTTCTTGCCGCTAACATACTTCACATACGACCAGAATCTCTTTTGATTTTCTGCCAGGTTTCGAGACAAAGTTTAGTTGTGAAAACTGTTATACGCATCTCGCATTGAAGTCCGCGCTAAATTTCGAGCCTGTGTAAAAGATCGCCAATCTTGGGGATTTTGCATCTGTTTAAATTTGGCATGTTTATTTCGTTGTTTCTGCAACAGTGTTCTAACCCGTTTTGTGCACCAAGGAGAATCAGCTGCGTCGTTTGTTAATTTATTTGGTAAAAATCTCTCAATTGCTGCCGATACTGTTTCTTTGAATTTAAGCCACATCTGGTCTACGCTTACATTATTTATTTGGAATGAGTAGAGATTGTCTCTTAGGAAGGCGTCAAGTGAATTTTTATATGCTTCTTTGAATAGATATGTTTTTCGCTTCTTTTTCGAGGATTTGGGGATTACAATATTCAGTCTCGCTACGACAACTCTTTTTTCACTAATCCCTGACTCAGTTTTGATCTTCGTTATTACCTCAGGATTATTTGTTGCTAAGAGGTTAAGTGTGTTTTCACAATCAGTTTCAAGCCGAATAACTGCTTGCATAAGAGCCAGATGTGGACCAACGCATTATTGACATGCTCTGTTTGTGAAGTTGTTTCTCTTCGATAAATCATCCAATTTTTCTGAAATTATAATCATTTGTTTACCTGCACATGCACATCTCCGGATTTCCGTTCCATTTGGATAATTCCTTCGTGGTAAGTCGTTTTTTATGTCTTAGAGTGTAGATATTGTAAAGAAGCAAGTATAAAAGTAAAATATGACAAAGTGTACAATGGATTCGCAGCATTAAGAAATGTCACTGAAACTTTTAAAACTTCATATTTACCAACAGACCAAAAAGGGTCCAATTCTGTAGCAAAACTGCAGCCCCAAACTCACCGAATATAGTGAAATTTGTGTTTCTTATTCTTGATGAAAAGCTTCTGGACTGATGAGCAATACAAACTTAATATGAAATCTGTGCAAAGTGCACTTCTTGTTAAAATAAACTATAATACGAGCTACTTATTGTTCTGTCTACAGGAGAAGAACAGACAATGACGTCTCTGAGATTCACTTCCAGACCCACTGACTTTAACCAGTGTATAAGGCAAACACTATTAACTCTTAAATATTTTGTTTCAAGTATGGCGGTAATGTTTTGATGTGAGGATAAAAACGCTAACGTTAGTACGAATTGCACATACAATATGAAGGGCTTATTTCTGTAGTGGTACAAGTCCATTGCCTCCACTTTTCTGCCTATAATGCTTCTGACATTAATGATAAAAAAAATTTCATCTCTAGCAAGAAGCCATATGCTTGGATATTTCTGGTATCTGAACTGCAGCTTTTTCAGCGCTCCTTTAACTTTATGACTCTGTATCTCACAATGAACAAAAAGTAATTTGTACCACTATTGAAATAAGCCCTTCATATATTAAGTGCCTCCTTTTCTAAAAAGTGTCTCGGCCTTCCGTGTGGGAAAAGTGGCAATATCCAGACTGTTCACTTGCCGAAGGTTGCGACCCTAGCCTCAGCTGAGTGTAGATAGTGTGGGACCAATACAGACCGAGACACAACGTGCACAACGTATTTTATTGAGAGCATACCGCGCTCGTTCACCGTGAGCCAGGCGATGAACTTATTCTTCCGCTGTGGTTATTCTGAAGCTGCAGCAAAGCAAGCGGGAGTTTCGACAATGTCATGGAATCACAATGTGAGAGAGAGTGGCGTGTGGAGCACGAAGTTTAGTGCCCGCGTAAATTAAAAAAATAATTGATTGATAAATATAAAATAATGTCACAGCGTCAGTCGCAATTGATAATGCTATTATGATGATTATAATGCGATTATGTTTTACTTTAGATTGATTGCAAAAAATAATTATTTAAAAGACTTGGTTGCTGAAATAATTATTTAAACAGATATCACTGGATTGAATTCTTCAAATGTTCTTGAAGTTACATAGACACAACAAATCCTAATCTCTCCAGAGACTGCTGAATTGGCTCTCTTGACAGTAAGACGTGACTTTGTGCAGTAAATGATAGACAGCGCTACTTGTTTCGATGTTGGTCTCCCACATCAGTATTTATACGCAGTTAGCCACGTTATTGTCAATAAGTATAATTTGTACTTTAACATTTAGAAGACGGGAATGTACATTCACATATGGAGTAAGTATAAACGAATTACACGGAAAATATAGTTCACCTTATTTTTAGTAGCGTGTCAGCTATGATGCGTTATACGATGTGTTTACAAAAGTGCAGTGCTCCTTCCTAATTGGATGACTCATGCTCATAAATTAAGGATAATTGTAGAATGTGGTGCTACGCTACGTGGCACTACACAAAACTGGTGCTAATAGCATAGTCGCATAGGGAACACACATGACACAGATCTGTAAGTCGACGGTATTGGTGATAAGCTGAAAAAACCGTCCCGAAACATATGTGCTACAAAAGGCCACTGTTTCGTGCGCATGTGCCCAGACATCAATTTGGGATATGATCATGCACATGTACACAGGCCGCACAACGGGTTGGAATACTCTGGATCAGGTGGTCGAGCAGCTGCTGGGGTATAGCCTCCCATTCTTCCACCAGTGCCTGTCGGAGCTCCTGAAGTGTCTTTGGGGTTGAAGACGTGCAGCGATACGTCGACCGAGAGCATCCCAGACGTGCTCGATAGGGTTTAGGTCTGGAGAAAAGGCAGGCCACTTTGCCTGATATCTTTTGTTTCAAGGTACTCCTGCACGATGGTTGCACGGTGGGACCGTGGGTTATCATCCATCAGGAGGAAGGTGGGACCCACTGCACCCCTGAAAATGTGGACATGCCGTTGCAAAATGACATCCCGATACACCTGACCTGACCACGACCTCCAAACAGGTCCATTTCAAGGACATTAAGGGGTTGGTACCTGGTTCCTGGTTCACGCCAGATGAAAACCCGGCGAGAATCAGTGTTCAGACTACACCTGAACTCGTCCGTGAACATAACCTGGGAGTATTGTTCCAATGACCATGTACTGTGTTCTTGACACTAGGCTTTAAGGGCTCTCCTGTGACCAGGGATCAGTGGCATACACCTTGCAGTTCTCCGGGCGAATAAACCATATCTGTTCAGTCGTCTGTAGACTGTGTGTCTGGCGACAACTGTTCCATTGGCTGTGTTAAGGTCCCGAGCAAGGCTACCTTCAGTACTCCGTGGCTGTCTGGGGACACTGATGGTGAGATATCGGTCTTCTTGTGGTGTTGTACAATGTGGACGTCCCGTACTGTAACGCCTGGACACGTTTCCTGTCTGCTGGAATCGTTGCCATAATCTTGAGATCACACTTTGTGGAACACGGAGGGCCCATGCTATGACCTGCTGTGTTTGACCGGCCTCCAGTCGCCCTAGTATTCCACCCCTCATAACGTGATCACTATCTGTTCCTTGAGCCATTTTCAACACACAGTCACCATTAGCACGTCTGCACACTTACTCGCTGACCTTACTCTGACAGTCGCCCTAGTATTCTACCCCTCATAACGTCATCAATATCTGTTCCTTGAGCCATTTTCAACACACATTCACCATTAGGACGTCTGCACACTTACTCGCTGACCTTACTCTGACATGCACCAACACACCTTTGCGTATGTGGACTGCTGCCAGCGCCACCGTACGACGACCGCAGGTCAGATGCACCGCATGGTCATACCCCGAGGTGATTTAAACCCTCAAATCGCCCACCAGAGCATGGTTTCACCATGTATCAGCATTATCCTTAATTTATGAGCATGAGTGTAAAATTCATGTACAGTAAAATAGCTGCTCAGAACGACAATGGATACTGTGCAGTTCACTCCCACATGTGCGTCCCGAATGCTGTGGTCGTGCTTTGGACACGAGATCGACATAGTGTGTGGATGTACGGTCTAGCATACGCCCAGAGGCGTCAGTGCCCCAGCGGAACCTGTAATAACGTTTATTTATCGTGCAAAATATGCAGAGTTGTGTCTTCAGAGCAGCTGTCAGTGGCCGGCTGTAGGCGCTCATGCCACGAAGGAGTGCTGATGACTTGTCAGCTAATCATGACGTCTCCTCCGCAGGTCAGTGTGGCTGAGTCTTGTGTTGTGCTGGCAGCGAGGCTTTGCAGACTTCCCACGGTCTAGCGTGGCTCCCATCTCAGCGCTCTCGAAGACAGCCCATCGCTCCCTGAGGTGGGAGCTGCACAAAACATGGTTCAAATGGCTCTGAGCACTATCGGACTTAACATCTGAGGCCATCAGTCCCCTACAACTTAGAACTACTTAAACCTAACTAACCTAAGGTCATCACACACATACATGCCCGAGGCAGGATTCGAACCTGCGACCGTAGCGATCACGCGGTTCCAGACTGAAGCGCCTAGAACCGCTCGGCCACACCGGCCGGTGTGGAGGCTGCTGTTTGCGGTCCAGGATGTGCTCGTCGTGCAGACTAGGCCCTGGTAAACCACCATGGATCGACCGAAATGGCAGCAGATGCTTACGAGTCAGCCAGGAGGCTGAGCGGTGGTACCTCATCTGGTCGGTGTGGAACTGGTGGTTTTCAGGTGGTCCGCGCTGATCCAGTTGTTTAGGAGGGCTGGCCCCTCACCAGTCTTCTCCCCCGCGATGACTCAGTGGGCAGCAGTGGCAGACCACGACTGTGGTATGCATCAGGTGGGCTGCATCTTGGTGATGATGGAGTCAGCAAACAAGTAGCAGGGTGTTCACGTCAGTCAGCTTGTGATGATTTCACTGAAACTGAAAGCACTGAATATCAAATCGTTATTGGTATGGAAAGCTGGCTAAAGCCAGAAATAAGTTCAGCTGAAATTTTTACAAATGACCTATCCGTTTTCAGATAGGATAGATTAAATACAGTTGGTGGTGGAGTGTTTATTGCTGTCAGAAGTAGTTTTCTGTGTAGTGAAACTGAAGTACACAGTTCATTTGACTTAGTATCGGTAGAAATTATACATGAGAAATGGAATAAATTAATAATTGCTGGGACGCCCGCTATACCAAAAGGGGAGAACACGTTATTAGTATTGCGGAAAGGGCCAAATAAGGTGTCGTCAGGTTCACTCAAAATTGTAATTTATTGTAATTTAATAACACCTTTAAACCAAAACGGCACATAGCCGAACCTTTAGAACTATGAGTTTCAAAAAGGCAATCATTTCAAGGCTGAAGGCCTCCAAACAAGAAATCTTAAAAATCAACAAAATAAAAATGCAGTTCAAACAGCAAATAAAATAATTAAAATACACATGGCATCACAGCGGGCCATGGCCTTGCCGCAGTGGATACACAGGTTCCAATGAGATCACCGAAGTTAAGTGCTGTCGGGCGTGGCCGGCACTTGGATGGGTGACCATCCAGGCCGCCACGCGCTATTGCCATTTTACGGGGTGCACTCAGCTTTGTAATGCCAATTGAGGAGTTACCCGCCCGAATAGTAGCGGCTTCGGTCAAGAATACTATCATAACGACCGGGAGAGCGGTGTGCTGGCCACACGCCCTTCCTATCCGCATCCTCATCTGAGGATGACACGGCTGTCGGATGGTCCCGATGGGCCACTTGTAGCCTGAAGACGGACTGCTTTTTATGATATCACAGCTAGGCTGGAAAGTCTCAAGGCAAAAGTAGATAGAACAAACATATGCAAGGTGCAATACAAGCAGCTGAGGGAAAAATTAAATTTGAAAATTTTAAAATATATTACCATAATCTTTAAGTCAGAAGGCCGCAATGTTTTTGCTTCAAGGGTAATTTCAAGAATAAGGTTGATTTTCCAAAATTCAAAAATACGAGTACATAAAGTCCAGTAAAAAGAAGAAATTTTTAATTCACTGGCTATGATGGATTATAAACAGACAATTAAACACCGGTGAGAAGGACAATAAAGAAAACGACAATCAGAAGCCTCCAGGGAGGTCGGTCTGCCCTCCTTCACTCAGGTGAGACAGGTGGTGAGCCCAACTACACTTGATCTGTCGGAACCCAACCAAGGGACAGCCACGGACTGACCGACAAACAACTTGCTTGTCACCAATCGGTAGATGAGAATTCAAACACAAAATGTTACAGGCGCGATTATACACAATAAAATATGTATATGTGTTAAGTTGTCAAAACTAAACAACGTATTGGACAGTGACAACAGGTGAGGAAATGAGACTGCCTGAAATTACGTTAGTGGGCAAGGCAGGTAACCGGAACACTAACGGCCACAAGGCAGAAAATTCCGCTGGTGCACTTCAATTGTAGTCAACCAATATAGTTAATTCCACCGCATGGCAGCTAAATTTGAACAATACAAACATTCGGTGTTGCTCACAGGAAAACCTCCCCAACAGCAAACCACCGAAACGAACCACAAAACGTGAATGGCCGTGGCTTGGGTACTTGACACCACTACTCAACTTTGATGTCCTGGGTCGGTGAACCACGAAGCTCGTAGCGATCGGACAGCTCCACACAAGCTCCGACAATGGGCAGAGACCGCCAGCGGATCCAGCCGACTGCACCGCGGGAAGATAACTTCCCTGGTCCACAGCAACCAACCGACTCCTCTCAGAATGCCGACAACATCTAAAATAGTCGTGAGTGGAAATAACGCCAACTACCCACATAACCAGACAAACACCTGCACGAAGACCTGAACAGTACCCAAAAGTAACTAAGCACGCACAAAGACAAATCGGGAGTCGATTCTCTCTCTCACACACACAGACAGCCGACTCATGAACGATCGGCGAGCCAAAACGCGTCGTCCGGCAGGACGACCGTCCGACGATCCACCAAGACCGTGGCCCGGCTCAAGTGATACGTGGCGGCAATGGTCGAGCGATCTATGTCGACGCAGACCTCACTGCTGCTCCAACCCGACTGCGCTAGTGCCGCACTGCAACTCCCCGACTGGCAGGTCCGGACTGCGCTCCAGACGCGTTCCAACTGACTGGCACACCCGAATTCGCAATCCGAACTCGCCTACGACAGACAACGACCGGGAAGTAATAGCAGTCAAGAAAAGATACTGCGAGAGGGGAAATATCGATACGCGCTGCTAACGCCCCACATGGTCAGGCAAAGCAGCAGCTCAGTGACAGTTGTAGTTTAAATTAAAATAGTGAAGAGGAAGTACGTTAAAAACAGGGTGTAAAACACGTGATGGCGGGAACGCTACCCACGAACGGTTCATTTGCTTCGTTTTATTGACTCCTCAACTCAGAAGAATAGTTGCTGCACGGTTCAAACAAAACTTGAGTGTCATGTCATATAGATACCCCACTCATGCAATTATAGTTGGTGGTGACATCAATCTACCCTCGATATCTTGGCGAAAATATGTGTTTGCAGTCGGTGGTAGGCATAAAACGTCGTCCGAAATCGTACTGAATGCCTCATCAGAAAATCATTTCGAACAACTACTAAAGGAGCCCACTCGAAATGTAAATAGTTGCGAAAACGTACTTGACCTTTTAGCAAGAAATAATCCTGACCAAATAGAGAGCATTATGACTGATACAGGGATTAGTGACCACAAGGTTGTTGTAACTGGACTGAGTACCTAACGTCCAAACCCACCAAAAATAAATCCAAAATACATCTGTTTAAAAAAGCGGATAAAAATTTGCTTGATACTGTCCTAAGAGACAGTCTGTCTTCCTTCGAATGTATGTAAGCCTACACCAGATATGGCATAAATTCAAAGAAATACTCTCCAGGGCAATTGATATGTACCAAACAAATTAATAAGAGATGGTACTGATCCCCCAAGGAACACAAAACAGGTCAGAAATCTGTTGCAGAAGCGATGGGAAAATCACGCCAAATTGAAAAGAACGTGAAGTTCCCAAGATTGCAAAGTTTTACAGGAGCTCGAAATTTATCGCGAACTTCAATGCGAGGTGCTTTTAATAGTTTTCACAACGAAACTGCCTCGAAATCTGGCAGAAACTCCAAAGAGATTCTGGTCTAATGTTAAGTAGAGCAGCGATAAGAAGCAACCATTACCTTTACTGCTCGATAACAATGGTGTTGCTATTAATGAGAGTGCCACTAAAGCGGTCTTACGAAATTCCTTCATAAAGGAAGACGAAATAAATATTCCAGAATTCGAATCAAAATCAACTGCCAACATGAGTAACTTAAAAGCAGATATTGTTGGCGTAGTGAAGCAGCTTAAATTATTTACAATGGCAAGGCCTCTGGTCCATATTGTAAACCAGTCAGGTTCCTTTCAGAATGTACTGATACAATAGTTCCATATTTACCAATTATATACAACCGCTCGCTCGTAGTAAGATCCGTACCTAAAGACTGGAAAGTGGGACAAGTTACACAAATACGCAAGAAAAAAATAGAAATAACCTGCTGAATTACAGGCCCATATTACGAACGTAGATTTGCAGTAGGACTTCGGAACACATGCTGTCCTCGAACATTATGAACCACCTCGAAGAAAACGATTTATTGACAAATAGCCAGCACGGAATCAGAAAATATCGATCTCGTGAAACATGACTGGCTCTTTACTCTCAATAAGCAATGAGCACTATGTATAGGTTACCTCAAATTCATTCCATATTTCCAGAATTCGAAAAGACTTTTGACACCGTTTCTCGCAGGTGACTTCTAATTTAGCTGCCTATTGAGTAGAGTTTCAGCTGTGTAACTGAACTCGTTATTTCCTGTCAGAAAGGTCACATTCCGTAATAGTTGATGGAAGTCATCGAGTGAAACAGAAGTAACATCTGGCTTTCCACAAGGAAGTGTTATAGGTCCTCTGCTATTCCTGACCTACATAAACGATGTGGGAGATAATCTGAGCAGCCGTCTAAGACTGTTTACAAATGATTCCGTCATTTACCATCTTGTATAGCCACCAGATGATCAAAACAAATTACAAGAAGTCTTTATGGTGTAAAAAGTGGCAATTAGCTCTAAATAGTGAAAAATGTGAAGTCAACCAAATGTGCACAAAAAAACTCGCTAAATTTCAATTACACGATAAATCACACACATCTAAATGTAGGAAAGTCAACTAAATACTTAGTGATGACAATTACGAATAACTTAAATTGGGACGATTTCATAGATAATGTTGGGGCGAAAGCAAACCAAAAACTGCGATTTATTGACAGAACACTTAGAAAACGCCTAATAAAGCGACTGCTTACACCACGCTCTTCCGCCCTCTTGTCGAGTTTTTCTGCGTGTTGTGGGACCCGCATCAGATGGAATTGGCGGACGACATCGAAGTACCTCAAAGAAGGCAAGATATTTTGTTCTATTGTGACATAAGGGAGGGAGAACCACGGATATGAAACACGAATTGGTGTCGTAGTCGTTAACGCTCAGGCGTTTTTCACTGCGTGGGACCGTCACATGAAATTTCAATCACAAACTTTCTCTTCGTAGTGTGGAAATATTTCTTTACTGCCCACATGTGCTGGGAGACACGACCGTTGTTGTTGTTGTGGTCTTCAGTCCCGAGACTGGTTTGATGGAGCTCTCCATGCTACTCTATCCTGTGCAAGCTTCTTCATCTCCCAGTACCTACTGCTACCTACATCCTTCTGAATCTGCTTAGTGTATTCATCTCTTGGTCTCCTTCTGCGATTTTTACCCTCCACGCTGCCCTCCAATACTAAATTGGTGATCCTTTGATGCCTCAGAACGTGTCCTACCAATCGATCCCTTCTTCTGTTCAAGTTGTGCCACAAACTTCTCTTCTCCCCAATCCTATTCAATACTTCCTCATTAGTTATGTGATCTACCCATCTAATCTTTGGTATTCTTCTGTAGCAACACATTTCGAAAGCTTCTATTCTCTTCTTGTCTAAACTATTTACCGTCCATGTTTCACTTCCATACATGGCTACACTCCATACAAATACTTTCAGAAATGACTTCCTGACGCTTAAATCTATACTCGATGTTAACAAATATCTCTTCTTCAGAAACGCTTTCCTTGCCATTGCCAGTCTACATTTTATATCCTCTCTACTTCGACCATCATCAGTTATTTTGCTCCACAAATAGCAAAACTCCTTCGCTACTTTAAGTGTCTCATTTCTTATTTAATTCCCTCAGCATCACTCGACTTAATTCGACTACATTCCATTATCCTCGTTTTGGTTTTGTTGATGTTCATCTTATATACTCCTCTCAAGACGCTGTCCATTCCATTCAACTTCTCTTCCAAGTCCCTTGCTGTCTTTGACAGAATTACGATGTTATCGGCGAACCTCAAATTTTTATTTCTTCTCCGTGGATTTTAATACCTACTCCGAATTTTTCTTTTGTTTCGTTTACTGCTTGCTCAATATACAGATTGAATAACATAGGGGAGAGGCTACAAACCTGTCTCACTCCCTTCCCAACCACTGCTTCCCTTTCATGCCCCTCGACTCTTATAACTGCCATCTGGTTTCTGTACAAACTGTAAATAGCCTTTCGCTCCCTGTATTTTACCGCTGCCACCTTTAGAATTTGAAAGAGAGTATACCAGTCAACATTGTCAAAAGCTTTCTCTAACTGCTAGAAACGTAGGTTTGCCCTTCCTTAATCTTTCTTCTAAGATAAGTCGTAAGGTCAGTATTGCCTCACGTCTTCCAGTATTTCTACGGAATCCAAACTGATCTTCCCCGAGGTCGGCTTCTACTAGTTTTTCCATTCGTCTGTAAAGAATTCGTGTTAGTATTTTGCGGCTATGGCTTATTAAACTGATTGTTCGGTAATTTTCACATCTGTCAACACCTGATTTCTTTGGGATTGGAATTATTATATTCTTCTTTAAGTCTGAGGGTATTTCGCCTGTTTCATACATCTTGCTCACAAGATGGTGGAGTTTTGTCAGGACTGGCTCTCCCGAGGCTGTCAGTAGTTCCAATGGAATGTTGTCTACTCCGGGGGCCTTTTTTCGACTCAGGTCTTTCAGTGCTCTGTCAAACTCTTCACACAGTATCGTATCTCCCATTTCATCTTCATCTACATCCTCTTCCATTTCCATAATATTGTCCTCAAGTACATCGCCCTTGTATAGATCCTCTATATACTTCTTCCACCTTTCTGCTTTCCCTTCTTTGCTTAGAACTGGGTTTCTATCTGAGCTCTTGATGTTCATGCAAGTGGTTCTCTTATCTCCAAAGGTCTTTTTAATTTTTCTGTAGGCAGTATCTACACTCCTGGAAATTGAAATAAGAACACGGTGAATTCATTGTCCCAGGAAGGGGAAACTTTATTGACACATTCCTGGGGTCAGATACATCACATGATCACACTGACAGAACCACAGGCACATAGACACAGGCAACAGAGCATGCACAATGTCGGCACTAGTACAGTGTATATCCACCTTTCGCAGCAATGCAGGCTGCTATTCTCCCATGGAGACGATCGTAGAGATGCTGGATGTAGTCCTGTGGAACGGCTTGCCATGCCATTTCCACCTGGCGCCTCAGTTGGACCAGCGTTCGTGCTGGACGTGCAGACCGCGTGAGACGACGCTTCATCCAGTCCCAAACATGCTCAATGGGGGACAGATCCGGAGATCTTGCTGGCCAGGGTAGTTGACTTACACCTTCTAGAGCACGTTGGGTGGCACGGGATACATGCGGACGTGCATTGTCCTGTTGGAACAGCAAAGTTCCCTTGCCGGTCTAGGAATGGTAGAACGATGGGTTCGATGACGGTTTGGATGTACCGTGCACTATTCAGTATCCCCTCGACGATCACCAGAGGTGTACGGCCAGTGTAGGAGATCGCTCCCCACACCATGATGCCGGGTGTTGGCCCTGTGTGCCTCGGTCGTATGCAGTCCTGATTGTGGCGCTCACCTGCACGGCGCCAAACACGCATACGACCATCATTGGCACCAAGGCAGAAGCGACTCTCATCGCTGAAGACGACACGTCTCCATTCGTCCCTCCATTCACGCCTGTCGCGACACCACTGGAGGCGGGCTGCACGATGTTGGGGCGTGAGCGGAAGACGGCCTAACGGTGTGCGGGACCGTAGCCCAGCTTCATGGAGACGGTTCCGAATGGTCCTCGCCGATACCCCAGGAGCAACAGTGTCCCTAATTTGCTGGGAAGTGGCGGTGCGGTCCCTTACGGCACTGCGTACGGTCTTGGCGTGCATCCGTGCGTCGCTGCGGTCCGGTCCCAGGTCGACGGGCACGTGCACCTTCCGCCGACCACTGGCGACAACATCGATGTACTGTGGAGACCTCACGCCCCACGTGTTGAGCAATTCGGCGCTACGTCCACCCGGCCTCCCACATGCCCACTATATGCCCTCGCTCAAAGTCCGTCAACTGCACATACGGTTCACGTCCACGCTGTCGCGGCATGCTACCAGTGTTAAAGACTGCGATGGAGCTCAGTATGCCACGGCAAACTGGCTGACATTGACGGCGGCGGTGCACAAATGCTGCGCAGCTAGCGCCATTCGACGGCCAACACCGCGGTTTCTGGTGTGTCCGCTGTGCCGTGCGTGTGATCATTGCTTGTACAGCCCTCTCGCAGTGTCCGGAGCAAGTATGGTGGGTCTGACACACCGGTGTCAATGTGTTCTTTTTTCCATTTCCAGGAGTGTATCTTACCCCTAGTGAGATGTGCCGCTACATCCTTACATTTGTCCTCTAGCCATCCCTGCTTAGCCATTTTGCACTTCCTGTCAATCTCATTTTTGAGACGTTTGTATTCGTTTTTGTCTGCTTCATTTATTGCATTTTTATATTTTCTCCTTTCATCAATTAAATTCAATATTTCTTCTGTTACCCAAGTATTTCTACTAGCCCTCGTATTTTTACCAACTTTATCCTCTGCTGCCTTCACTATTTCATCCCTCAAAGCTACCCATTCTTCTTCTACTGTATTTCTTTCCCCCATTCCTGTCAATTGCTCCTTTATGCTCTCCCTGAAACTATGTACAACCTCTGGTTCTTTCAGTTTATCCAGGTCCCATCCTTAAATTCCCACCTTTTTGCAGTTTCTTTAGTTTTAATCTACATGTCATAACCAATAGACTGTGGCCAGAGTCCACATCTGCCCCTGGAAATGTTTTACAATTTAAAACCTGGTTCCTAAATCTCTGTCTTACCACTATATAATCTATCTGAAACCTGTCAGTATCTCCAGGCTTCTTCCACGTATACAGCCTTCTTTTATGATTCTTGAACCAAGTGTTAGCTATGACTATGTTGTGCTCTGTGCAAAAGTCTACCAGGCGGCTTTCTCTTTCATTTCTTAGCCCCAATCCATATCCACCTACTACGTTTCCTTCTCTCGATTTTCCTACACTCGAATTCCAGTCACCCATGACTATTAAGTTTTCATCTCCCTTCACTATCTGAGTAATTTCTTTTATTTCATCATACATTTCTTCAATTTCTTCGTCATCTGCAGAGCTAGTTGGCATATAAACTTGTACTACTACGACCATTATAATAAAATAAGAGAAATCAGAGCTCGTACAGAAAGATTTAAGTGCACGTTTTCCCCTCGCGTTGCTCGGAAGTGGAACAGCAGATAGAAAGCTTGAAGGCGGTCCGATGAAGCCTCTGCCAGCGACGTAATTGTAAAATGCAGAGTAATCACGTAGATGTAGATGTGGAAACTCAATAAACTGTCATACTCTCTGAGTGTATTAACCCATCAGCTCTCCTTGACTCGCTGTGGTAATTCAGTAATTACATTGGGTCGCCGGGCCCGGCTGTTTCTGCCTATGTTCGATTTTGTAGTGGCGCCTGGACAGTGAATTTACGTAGCGTGACTCACAATGCCTCGTTATGCACCACAGCAACGCTTCGGTTTCTGTCTGCCTCGTTCTGAGGTCTGCTGCGTCGGTGGTTTGCCTTGTTGACACACCAACGGACACAATCGACACAGCGCTATCCTAAGCTGTTCTCAGCTCGCCTGCTAGAATTTCCAAAAAATTCAAAAATGTACAATAAAATCATTCTGCTGCGCAACAGATGCCTAGGCCATAAGAAGAAGGAATCAGACATAGAAAGCTGAACTTCCATTAAAAAACGCGAAGAACATAATTCCGCCATTGATGCATAAAAATGTCTATATGTCCTCTATCTCTGATAAAGCATCTCTGGTTAGTTAGTTTCATGTTCTATGGATCATCTGCACGAGATATCGTAATGATGTGGAACGAGTCATTCTGCGTACAGATCACAACTCAGTTTTCAGATATGGCTACATGCTGAACATTCTTAGTTCATTTTTTAAGGTTTAATTAATTATTATGTTGATGCTACAGGGGACATCCAGGACATTTCATGGAGCATGATCTACGTGTTTAACAAGTTGTGAGTGTTTTAGTGATAATCAGATCTTCGATGAAAGCTATATTTTCAAGTAATATCACGTGTCACATCAGCTGAAATCTTGGAAGTCATGAGAAATATAACGAGTTTCTCTGGATCTAATAGAAATATCTTTTATCACTGGGTGCCCGCTTATGGTGACTGTCCTTCGCCAGAAGATGGAAAGAGACAGTAGCCGTCCCAAAACGTTGCGTCCACACGGCAGTTTTATGCCTCAAGAAACCCGCGAAGATCTTACTACATGAACATGCCACTAAAACCTTCATAGGCACATCTATACAAATAAAAGTCAGTTGCTGCATGAGTGAAAGATCATCACGTGAGAACGATGTTTCTTACTGTGTTCGTGATTGTCAGGACAAGTTTTGTATGAAAGAAAGATTTTGGAAGATCCACCGTAAAAGTCGGAAATTAAAATCAACCACTTGAGAACGGCTCGACCGATATGAGTGATTTTTCCTTTTTCTGTGTTCATAATTGTGGATCGTAATGGTGATTTTGGTACGAAAAAAATTACAATATACGTTCAGTTTGACAGCTCTGTTGTCACATGTTTTCATAACAAAAAAAAAGGAAACTGGCGGAAAGCTATAGCTATACCACTTGAGTCACTATTGCCACCAAGAATAACTCCGGAAGTATGAGAGGAGCTGAAAAGTTTGTGGGACAAAAGTTGCATGAGACAACGAGGGCCATAATATGACGTTGGCTTTTTGTTGCTAAGTGGAGTCGCTTCAGAGATATGAAGGTGAACTTTGCTTTTTAAAAATGGAATTCTATAGTCTGGTACTTATTTTGTGATAGCGGCTATCGAGACGAATCCAATGATGTGTAACAGTAAGGTCTTTGAAGGTCAAAGAAGGTCACAAGGGTGGCATGAACGTCGATTTACAGATGGTGTTCCAAGTGATGACCATTGGTATTAATGCAGTGCTGCAATCTTCTTATCATGGACTGAGTATATTCCTTATCACATCGGCACTTATCGCGGTACATGCTCTGACAATTCTCTCTCGCATATCTTCAAGTGTGGCTGGAATGTATTTATAAACAATGTCTTTTACGAATCCATACAAAAAAAAAAAAATCCAGAGGCATCAAGTCTGGCGAACGAGTCAGCCACGACACATCTCCTCTGTGTCCAATCCAACGATTTGGGTATTATCTTTGCAACTCATTTCTAGCCATCAGCGAAAAATGTGCCGCACACCCACCGTGTTGATACCACATTCTATTTCTTGTTCCTAAAGGTATTTCTTCCAATAACAGACCTAATGTTTCTTGCAGGAATGTGGTGTACTTACTACCATTGAGATTTAATTCGATGAAATAGGGACCTATAGTTCTGTCCTTCAGATTCCCACACCATACATTCACCGACCACGGTTTTTAGTGTGGAAGTTGCCGCAACCAACATGGAGTTTCAGTTGCCCAGTAATGCAAGTTATGCAAATTAACATTTTCATAGTTCGTGAATGTAGCCTCGTCAGTAAATGTAATCAAATTAATAAACGTGTCATCCCTTCGGATCTGAAGTTCAGCCCATCGGCAGAATCCAATGCGCCGCACACAATCCGTTCCTTGGCGGAGACTGGTATGGTAAGGATGATATTTATGGCGATGCAGAATACGAACAACGTTACTCTAGCTCATGCGAGATTCCCTTGCGATTGGACGCGAATTAACACAAGGATCTCGAACCATAGTGGCAAAAGTACCAAATTCCGTTTCCTCGTTAGTAACTTAACTTTGCCGGATATGTTTCTAATACGTTAAAGATCGAGTTGTTCTCAATTTATGATACACATATTTAAAGGTAACGTGTAGGGTGAGTACGTTGAGGATATCTTTCAGCGTGTAAGTCCCTAGCTCTCACTGAATTTCGTTGGCATTCTCCATAAATGAGAAGTATATTGACTCGTTCTTCGAAAGAATACATAATTCACATTCGCTTGATTCGACTATACTAGTCTTACCCTTCCAATTAGTGTTGTGCTTCGAAACCGTCGACTGGTGTTTGCACGTCAATGCCACGTTAGATGGATGCGCCGTATTCGGTGAATATTTTCTGTTTGCACGATATACGAGAGAGAATTATCAGAGCACGTGCTTCGATAAGTGGCGAAGTGATACGGAATATCACTCAATCCATGATGATAAGATTGCAGCACTGCATTGATACCAATGGTCATCACTTCGCACATCTTCTGAAAATGGACGTTCATGCCACGTTTTTGAACTTCGTTGACCTTCAAAGACCTTATTGTTGCACTTCATTGGATTGTTCTCGATAGTCGCTATCAGGAAATAATTACCAAGCTATAGCATCCCATTAAAAATTAAAAAAACAAAGTTGACCTTTATATCTCTGAAGCGACCCCACCTAGACAAAAAAAGAATCATATTATAGCCCCCAGAAACTTTTCAGCTACTATCATAATTTCGGAGTTATTGTAGGTGACAATAGTTAGTGACTCACCCGGTATAAGTTGTTTCCAAGTATCCCGAAAAGATCTTGACGGAGTTATTTCAAATTTTTACACGATACTCAACCTTCACACCCAAAGGGAGATAGGGAGGGTGGGGGGAGGGGACGGACAGAAATACGGGGCGAGGACGTTAGGCACAGTGAGGAGGAGATGCATGGAAAGAGAGGGGTGGATGACGAGATTAACAGAGAGAGAGGGAGGGGCAAGGAATTTAGTATATACATGCAATTCCCATACAGTTTAGTTACTGAAAAGCATTGCAGGATTTGCTTGTTGAATATAAAGTTTTGCGACGACTCATAGGAAGATGAAGCTGAACTCGCGCTACATTAACTGTAAGAAGGCTACTAATGTGGTATCTCAAGTAATGGAATGCCCAGAGTGGAAGAAAGAATTGTGAGATCAAGGCTGCATGTGTGAGACTACAAACGGATTCGCAAAACTAATTGCTTGCATAATAAACTTAAGCAATATTAAAACTCAATGTTAAAATTATTTTTATTCCCATATTCCATTTCATTAACACTATGTCATTTAAAAGAAGGAACCAGTTATTGCATTTGTTAAACTCACACTCATTAACGAAAAATGCGATCTACAGATGTCAGCCGGCTACTTGTCAGTCGATCTCATGCCTCAATATTAACAAACTTTGATAGTTAAAATGTATAGGGAGGTTGCATTATGTGCACTGCCTATAAAATACTGAGGCACTCACAATGCTGAGTGATCACTGGGGACACGAAAATGCTACATACTCATGAGAGACAGAGTTTTTAGCACCTGACAGCGCTTGACAGGGTCTGGACCTCCATTTGGCCAGCTGATGCAATCGTGAAATATACAGATTCGTGTGGCATTCAGGTGTGACCGTTCCCCGATGTTGGACTGCGTGCAAACATGAGGGCAGAGGTACTAGTTGTCTGTAAACGTAGGCTTCTGCGGCCGTTGTCACAGTCAGTAAAATTCTTCTTGGTTTGAGGCCGCATTGTCACCTTCATAGATGGCGTTTCGGCGACTGTTGCAAGGCGCCTTCCTCAGGGTGTATTGCTAACTGCTCGTTGTCATCATATTGTGCGCAGGATACGGTAGCCGATGCACAGTCAGCAGTTTTCGTCCGAAGCGCTGGACGACTTCATTCTTTTGCTCGGAAGGGGAGGCCGGCATAGCGATTGGAACCTTTCGGTTGGTCGGCGATCTCACAATCGACGCGCACGGCCTGCAGTCTTTCTCAAACGATTTTACAGAAACTATTCGTGAAAAACATTATTTTGGCTTTACTTGTAGCTTTATATGTCAGGTTCAATATCATATGCCCATAATTTCCTTAATAATCATAGTTATTTTGATATTTGTGTGCAAGTAAGACACCGCGCGAAATTCGAAAAAGATTGTAACGAAAAATAGAAGTCGCTATGATTTTGCGTTTGGTACATATTGCTGCGTATGACGTTTAGCTAACATATTGAGGTTTTCTTTAGACTTGGGTAGAGGTCTTAAAATGTCACCAAACTCGAGAAAATTAATCTGACATAGCGCACGCATTTGTGATCGCACCGGGCCAACGATAAAGCCAGAGTGAAAATCCACAACATTCCTCATATTTCATAAACAGTTTGAGATACTGAACTGGGTACAGAAAAAGGAGAATATTTTGTCTGATGGTTATAACGCAAAATTTGATTATCTACCGTGTTATTCCACTAACTGCGGACTTTTTCGATGAAAGAGTGTAATTTTTGAGGGCCATCGATAGCAGGTGAAACGAGAACTGATATCGGTATTGGAAAAACATGCGTGAAACCGTTACATGTTTATTTTGTACCGAGGATGCGCTTTTTCATAAGATACTGACCTTACTTTTCCTCAGTTCCTCACTTAATAAACCCGTGCTTCAGAATTCTCTCGCAATTGCGTCTGCACAGCATGTTAGTGAGTTCAGAATGTCTAAACTCCGCTGAGTTTTGGGAAAAGAACCAAATTTGAACATGGCAACAAGAGAAATGTGTAGGCTGTACTCAAAATTCGCCACCCGTGAGACTTCTCTGAAAGTTCCAAATGGTGAACAAGTCAGGCGAAAATAAATCACTGCACTTTTGGCGGAATTCTTTTTATACTCTAGCTACAGAAGAACTAATCGTTTTGAAGGGTCCCCGCTTAGTATTTACAAAAAATGTGAGTGTGGGCTTCAGTTTAGAATGGCACTTCCCCTTCACCGCTCGGCCTTTCCCCTGCAGCGCCTACCCACAGCCCCCACCAGACCCGCTCTCTCCACGCATGCCCTGCCGTCTGCACACCTTGCTCGCTCTCTTCGCGGAAGTGAACCCAGGTTTCGTCCCCAGTAACGATTCTTGCAAGGAAGCCATCACCTTCTGGTTCAAAGCGCCGAAGAAATTCTTCACAAGCATCAACACGTCGTTCTCTCATTTCAGGGGTCAGCTGCCATGGCACCCCTCTTGCAGACACTTTCTGTGGAGCACATCATGCACAATGTGGTTCAAATGGTTCAAATGGGAGAACTATGGGACTTAACTTCTGAGTTCATCAGTCCCCTAGAACGTAGGACTACTTAAGCCTAACTAACCTAAGAACATCACACACATCCATGCCCGAGGCAGGATTCGAACTTGCGACCGTAGCGGTCGTGCGGTTCCAGACTGTAGCGCCTAGAACCGCTTGGTAACCCTGGCCGCCCACAATGTGGTATGCTGACCCATGAGTAATCTGTAAACATGCTGCAATGTTATTCAGTGTCACTCGATGATTTTCCTTCACTATGGCTACAATGTTCTGTGGAGTCACAACTCGCTGTGCCTGACCTGGACGAGGAGCATCTTCCACTGAAGTCACACCATCTGCGAATTTCCTACTCCATTCGTAGACGCTGCTGTGACAAACATGCATCACTGTACTGAACCTTCATTCGTCGATGAATTTCAATAGGTTTCACACCTTCACTACGCAAAAACCGTGCAAGTCGCAAGTGAGGCGGCCATCTTTATACTGATATTGGGACGGTATGTGCGGATCTGCGCTATGCTGCCACGTACAGGCCATTCTACACGCTGTTTGTAGCACGCTTACCAACTTACAGGATAACGGCGCGAAATTTCGATTTGTTATGACTGATTTAAGGTTTTCATTTCACTCACCGTTATAGAAACAGTGAACGGTCGAAGATTCATATAAAAAAATAAGTGTCGTGTGACTAGGGCCTCCCGTCTGGTAGACCGTTCGCCCAGTGTAAGTCTTTCGATTTGACGCCATTTCGGCGACTTGCGCGTCGATGGGGATGAAATGATGATGATTAGGACAACACAACACCCAATCCCTGAGCGGAGAAAATCTCCGACCCAGCGGGGAATCGAACCCGGGCCCTTAGGACTGAGATTCTGTCGGGCCGACCATTCAGCTACCGGGGGCGGAAGAAGATTCACATTTGCAACATCGAGTGACTTGCAAGTATCACAGCGTCGTGGTTGTATGGTCACGATGTTAGACTGCAATACGGCAAATCTCCCTTGTGCCCATTTTTGCCTCATGCGTCTTTTGTCCTTTGTAGTCTTGGCAACTGTTTTACTATACACTGGTTAGAGAATAAAAGTCACGTGGTAAGAATTTATTACCGTCGCAAGTAAATGTGATGGATAGTGATCGCAGGCGAGATGCCGCATAGACCTCGCACAGAAATGAAAATAACAAATAAACGGGTGTGAACTACACTCCTGCAAATGGAAAAAAGAACACATTGACACCGGTGTGTCAGACACACCATACTTGCTCCGGACACTGCCAGAGGGCTGTACAAGCAATGATCACACGCACGGCACAGCGGACACACCAGGAACCGCGGTGTTGGCCGTCGAATGGCACTAGCTGCGCAGCATTTGTGCACCGCCGCCGTCAGTGTCAGCCAGTTTGCCGTGGCATACGGAGCTCCATCGCAGTCTTTAACACTGGTAGCATGCCGCGACAGCGTGGACGTGAACCGTATGTGCACTTGACGGACTTTGAGCGAGGGCGTATGGTGGGCATGCGGGAGGCCGGGTGGACGTACCGCCGAATTGCTCAACACGTGGGGCGTGAGGTCTCCACAGTACATAGATGTTGTCGCCAGTGGTCGGCGGAAAGTGCACGTGCCCGTCGACCTGGGACCGGACCGCAGCGACGCACGGATGCACGCCAAGACCGTAGGATCCTAAGAAGTGCCGTAGGGGACCGCACCGCCACTTCCCAGCAACTTAGGGACACTGTTGCTCCTGGGGTATCGGCGAGGACCATTCGCAACCGTCTCCATGAAGCTGGACTACGGTCCCGCACACCGTTAGGCCGTCTTCCGCTCCCGCCCCAACATCGTGCAGCCCGCCTCCAGTGGTGTCGCGACAGGCGTGAATGGAGGGACGAATGGAGACGTGTCGTCTTCAGCGATGAGAGTCGCTTCTGCCTTGGTGCCAATGATGGTCGTATGCGTGTTTGGCGCCGTGCAGGTGAGCGCCACAATCAGGACTGCATACGACCGAGGCACACAGGGCCAACACCCGGCATCATGTTGTGGGGAGCGATCTCCTACACTGGCCGTGCACCTCTTGTGATCGTTGAGGGGACACTGAATAGTGCACGGTACATCCAAACCGTCATTGAACCCATTGTTCTACCATTCCTAGACCGGCAAGGGAACTTGCTGTTCCAACAGGACAATGCACGTCCGCATGTATCCCGTGCCACCCAACGTGCTTTAGAAGGTGTAAGTCAACTACCCTGGCCAGCAAGATCTCCGGATCTGTCCCCTATTGAGCATGTTTGGGACTGGATGAAGCGTCGTCTCACGCGGTCTGCACGTCCAGCACGAACGCTGGTCCAACTGAGGCGCCAGGTGGAAATGGCATGGCAAGCCGTTCCACAGGACTACATCCAGCATCTCTACGATCGTCTCCATGGGAGAATAGCAGCCTGCATTGCTGCGAAAGGTGGATATACACTGTACTAGTGCCGACATTGTGCATGCTCTGTTGCCTGTGTCTATGTGCCTGTGGTTCTGTCAGTGTGATCATGTGATGTATCTGACCCCAGGAATGTGTCAATAAAGTTTCCGCTTCCTTCGGCAATGAATTCACGGTGTTCTTATTTCCATTTCCAGGAGTGTATATTACAACAAATGACTTCAAGAGTCAAAACGTTCTAAACGGAAACGATGAGTCATAACAAGCACCTGGTCCTTGTGTAGAACAAATGAGATGTCCGTGTGTCTGGAGATCCCTTCCCTAAACCTCTCTATTCCAAACGGATGTTACACCAGGACACAGACACAAATTTTACTACAGCGAACATACACCTCAATGGAAAGATGGACATTTCATAATTTTCTGAAGGGAAAAGAGAGAGAGAGAGAGAGAGAGAGAGAGAGAGAGAGATAGAGATGTGAACACGGATCTCCTCGTTCGCAGTCCTACACCGTGACAACATAACCACGACTCCGGGGTTATTTAAATTCGCTCGATTTTGCACATCTTATTCTTGGACCGTTCACTTTTCTATTTTTCTTCTTTTTTCACAGTTCTGTACACCTTCTTCCTATTTTCATGCTTGATCTGTTTTCGGCTTTTGGCGGGCTATCCACTGCACTATCTTACCACTAAATCGGGAGGGGGGGGGGGGTCAGTTTCCCTTGTCGGGTGACAACCAGTGACTAGTCCACAGTCGGAGTCACTGATCTATACTGATCGAACAGTTCTGCTCTTACTGCTTTTTCTACTGGCAACACAGTACTCCCCGACTCTCTTCACGAGGGTTGGAACTTTTATAAAGGCAGCTATTTATTTACAGCTCGTACAAAATGGATACGTGTTTCGAAGTTTTGCTGACCTTCAATGTAGTCACCAGCATTGTGTATAAGCTGTTGCCAGTGATGTGAAAGTCGTAGGATACTCTTAGCAGTGCCAGTTGTGTTGACAGTTCGAGCGGCGCGCTCTATTGCCCGACGAATTCGTAGCAGTTTTGTAGCGAATTCCGTGAAGTGTTTCCTTCAGTTTAGAAATCGAGTTGAACCCACGAGGCCTTAAGTCAGGGGAGTGCAGTAGGTGGTATAGCACTCAGCAGCCCCATCAGTCAAACAAATCAGTAACAGCTTCCACTGGACGTGCTTTTGCATTGTCCTGCAAAATGATGGTCAGGTCCTGCAGAAAGGGTCATCACTCCTGTCTCTAAGCTGGTCGTAGGTTGTGTCCCAAAAATGAACAGCATAGAGACAGAAGTGATGACACTTTCTGCAGGACCTGACCATCATTTTGCAGGACAATGCAAAAGCACGTACAGTGCAAGCTGTCACTGATTTGAAACTTCCTGGCAGATTAAAACTGTTTGCCGGACCGAGAATCGAACTCGGGACCTTTGGCGGGCAAGTGGTCTACCACCTGAGCTACCCAAGCACGACTCGCGCCCCGTCCTCACAGCTTTACTTCCGCCATTACCTCGTCTCCTACTTCGAAAATCTCATTCTGGAAACGTCCACCAGGCTGTGGCTAAGCCATGTCTCCGCAATATCCTGTCTTCTAGGAGTGCTAGTTCCGCAAGTTTCGCAGGAGAGCTTCTGTGAAGTTTAGAAGGTAGGAGACGAGGTACTGGCGGAAGTAAAGCTGTGAGGACGGGGCGTGAGTCGTGCTTGGGTAGCTCAACTTGTAGAGCACTTGCCCGCTAAAGGCAAAGGTCCGGCACACACATTTAATCTCCCAGGAAGTTTCATATCAGCGCACACTCCATTGCAGAGTGAAAATCTCGTTCTGTTACTGATTTGTTTGACTGATGGGGCTGCTAAGTGCTGTACGATCTACTGCACTCCCCTGACGTAAGCCCTTGTAGGTTCAACTCGATTTCTAAACTGAAGGGAACACTTCACGACATTCGCTTCAGAGCTGCTACACATTCGTCGGGCAACAGACCGCGCCGCTCGAACTGTCAACACAACTGGCACTGCTAAGAGTATCCTACGACTTCCACATCGCTGGCAACAGGTTACACACAATGCTGGTGACTACTTTGAAGGTCAGTAAAACTTCGAAACACGTATCTATTTTGTACGAGCGGTAAACAAATGGTTGCCACTATTAAAGTTCCAACCCTCATATACTGGCGGGTCCGTGGGTGACGTCTACTGGTGAATTGCGCATTACGTCGGGTGTCCGTATACTTATGATTAGATAGCGTGTTTCTCGATGTCGGGCGGTTGTCGCTGTTTCGAGCGGTTGTCGTTAGCGGGTTAGCGTCCCTGCAGCAGCACCAGACTGAGGTGTATACATACACAGAGAGACAGAGAGAGAGAGAGGGGGGGGGGGAGGTATACAAACACAGTCGCCTCTGCGTGGGCGTCAGCGGCTAGTGTGTCCGGCACCCAGCTTTGTGCGTGCAGGCGTGGCCGCCCACACGGGGGCGCGGTTTCCTGTACGGTCCTATCCAGCTGACACAACACACACGCACACACACACACACACACACACACACACACACACACACACACACATGGTCCCACTCGTTCACACGGCCGACACACACTCCACTCACCTCTCCCGTGATGAGGCTCTCGTGGGAGTGTCCAAGCGCCGGCCGGAGTGGCCGTGCGGTTCTAGGCGCTACAGTCTGGAACCGCGAGACCGCTACGGTCGCAGGTTCGAATCCTGCCTCAGGCATGGATTTGTGTGATGTCCTTAGGTTAGTTAGGTTTAAGCAGTTCTGAGTTCTAGGGGACTGTGTAAGGTGCCAGGCAAATCCAACACCTTCCATGAAAACCCTGGCATGATAAGCAAATCAAGTAGTATGTCACATAGCCCCGAATAAATCGTGACATTAAATTAACCAAAGTAATACGAATAACGAGTGAGCAAATGGAATACCACAGACTAACACAAGAATGCCTAAATGCATGTCGTACCTTCCCACCGTGAGACCGACGCAGTTCCGAGGGGAGAAACGAGAACAGAAGCCGAGAGCAGAACCGTGTTAAGCTAGAAGGCCCTACGATAAGGGACGAACTGGACACCCACGTCGCCAGCCTTCCGCTAAGACTACCACCTGCACGTTTTAGTGTGGTACTTTTTCGATCTCTGTTACATTAGGACCACCCCCCCCCCCCCCCCAGCCCATGGTCAAAGCTAGAGCCCTTCAGAAGAACAGTATAGATCTTACGATAACGCTAAAAGGACCACACCAGCTGCAGGTTTTAGCGTGAGACTTTTTCGCGTCTCTGTTACGTTGCAAACTTTAAAAACATTGCCCCACCACGAAAAGTATAACGTTTCTCATTGGATAGAGAGAATTTTTGTAGGCGGAGCTTAAGGTTAACATTGAGGCCCTGATTGGTCAGATGAAGCCACAGCCAGATAGTTTTTTTTTAAACCAACTTCGGTAAATTGTAGTAAGGAGAAGTTAGGAGAGAGTTGCTTCCGAGATGGCGAGGTGAGCGGAGCTATGCTGCCCGCCGCTGCCCTGACGCTGCCTAAACACCGACAAGGTAATGAACGCACGCGATGCCGCATAACAGCGCATAAGGCTTCACTCAGAACTGCAGAAGTCTCATCTGTTACACCCCCTTTTTGCGTAATACTAGTGTCGATCGTAAATTAAAGCTCATGGTGTTCACATTTGCCACTTGAAGTAAAAATCTGAAATGCGATGATTTCTCTGTTATATAATTATTGAGAAGCCACATCAGCAACTGTAATTTACGACAAGTTAGATATGTAATTAAAGATAATTGAGGGTCACTGTAGACCATATTGATAGTTTTCTCTTTTGTGAAACTTAACTTAAACCTAGATTATAGATGTGATATGGCATAGGTCATCGTTCGATCCATTGTAGAACTTGGAAATCCATACAGGGAAAATTAGTTCACATTTTTGTTGAACGCAGTTGGTTTTACCGTATAATGTATAAACAATGTTTACTGAGTAGAATAAAATTTCCAATGGTAAACTTAACTGCTTTTTCGATGTTATTTTACCAGCTAACTAAAAATAGGAAAGCCTTGAACCCCTTCCACTAAATTTAGTTAGTAGTAAGATTCTTTTACAGGGAGTGCAGTGGAGCTGATGCTGAGATCATTAAGTATTTGGTTATATCATCGCTAGTCCACTGAACTCTTCTGAATTCTATATGTCATGTGTGGTCTGGCGTCTCCTTACCAGCATCAGGTCCCAGTTTCAAACTAGTCAATTCCCTAAAAAACACGCTCAGAGCGTCGTTGCGCGAAAGTGGTGGGGAGACACGATATAGAACAAACAGACACCACCATGAATGTTTAGAACTAATGACCTCAGAAGTTGAGTCCCATAGTGCTCAGAGCCATTTGAACCATTTGAATGTCCAAGTGCCAATGTAGCTTTGCAACCGCACGCAAATTTCCCATTCCTTGTACTTTTACAGCGTTCCGCGGTGTAAACTACAATGATGAAACTAACTAGTCCCTCAACGGACATATTCTGTGGGACCGTAAGGTCTCATGTGACTTGGAGCATAGCCGCTCAGGACTGCCGTAACAGGGTGCTCGCATACAAACTCTTGCAAAAAAGAAACGGGACTACCTATACTATTTAAGAACTATTTGCTGTCACGTATTAGGGCGCGACTGTCTTTTGAACCAGATCTCTGTCCTTCAACTGTGATAATGAAAATACATAGCCATTCTTCCAATCCATATGTGACGCACAGCAAACCAATGCTTAACAGTATTAGTTAAAAACAGTCTTGGTTGCAATTTTAGTTTTTTATTTTTCAACGACGCGTTTCGCCTTTTTTAGGCATCTTCAGGTTATCTTTTCTACATGTACCAGCACACGACGCTGTGGTGAATTATGCTTACTACCTGAACCCCTATCTTGCTCTGTTACTCGCACCTGTGAACGAGAACGCGTTATGCAGATCTTGGTGCCTCTTGCGTCCATCTAGAAAAGATAACCTGAAGATGCCTAAATAAGACGAAACGCGTCGTTGAGAAATAAAAAACTAAAATTGCCACCAAGACTGTTTTTAACTAATACTAATAAAACACATAGCTCTAGGAAACCTATAAAATAATTTCTTTTCTTTTATTATTTCATAATATTTAGTAACAAATGTCAGTGCATTCAAATAATACCACTAACAGAACGTAAATTTTTCAATGTATTTATATAAATTCTTGTTGTAAAGGTGTATTTACATCTGACACTCTTCTCCGGAAATATACATCGCACCTCGGACAGAAAATCGCTTTGACTGTTTACAAACTGACAGGAAGCAATCCCCTTAGGAACGTTTCCATCTGAATGTATCTGACATTGTCAGGATAGGAGTAAGCGATTGTAAGCAGAAACCTAAATATAAAATTATAAAAATTTTAGAAACTCCATAAAAAACTTCTTAAAATTTTCAAAAATTTTGTAGATATTGCCCTTATAGCATTTGATACCAAAAAGTTTTACGAAGTGATGACCAGTTTCGTTAGCTTAATTACCATCTTCAGATCTGCGAACAGACAACTCGAAAGAAAAACTCTCATAAGTAACAAGTTATTTAAAAATGGCTATTAAATTACTTCAAAAAAATTTACAGATAACGTTGTACGTTCAACTATATAGTCTTTCTTTTAAAGAACTATTTTCTTATTCGTTTGTCACTACATAATATATTTGCCTTTGCGTTCTTTTGAGGCTGAATGTAACAGATTTTACATGAGAATTTAGGAATGTTGTGGACGATGCAACGGTTTTGTACACTGCTAGCTGCATTTAGAATGCTACATGTGTTAAGTCCCTGCAAATTTTTGAAAAGTAAGCCACCAACAGTTTTTACGCTATTTGTTTACTCAAGGCAGTTTTCCTTTTTATTTGTCTATTCTCACATCTGAAGATGATAGCGAAATTCGTCATCACTTTGCAAAAATTTTTAATATTAAATGTGACTGAGAAAATATGTAGAAAATTTTTGAAATTTTTAAAAAGTTTTATAGAAAATTTTTAAAATTCTGTATTTCATTACGTTTGTATCCAATAGTTACTGCATGATACACGCGATGTGTCCTATGTCATACATTTGTTTCATTCCGCTTGCCGTGCTGAGAGCTTCGAAACGCAAAGTCTCGACTTGCCAAATTATTCTAAAGATGTCAGATAAGAAGAAAATACGTTCGAAGGTCGATACTAACAAGGAGAGGCCACGACGTTAGGCTCACAGATTTACTTCAAACTTTGTACAACTTTAGCAGGACATTAAAACAACATAATGTGGAAGCAGTAAGGCGCACTACTCTGGCAATTCCAAAAAAATCGCAAAAGAAGTTTTATGCGTCTGTTACATAATTGATTTGCCAGTGCGAACTACTCGGCAGTTAGAAGTTATTATGGTTCAGTGAACAGCGTTCGAGCTTTGCAAGAAGTTTGGGGAACAGGGGACAATTCGGATCCTGTCAACACTTATTCTTTAATCTATTTTTCCCATCGCTGGTCACATTATTTAATTTATACGATATTTGAGATTTAATTGGAAATTTGGAAACTTGTGGTAAGGTCTTATGGGACCAAACTGCTGAGGTCATCGGTCCCTAAGCTTACGCACTGGTTAATCTAACTTCAAGTAACTTTCGCTAAGGACAACACACACACCCATGACCGAGGCAGGACTCGAACCTCCGACGGGGGAGCCGCGCAGACCGTGACAAGGCGCCTCTGACAACGCGTCTACGCCGCGCCGCTGAGACTTAATACAATGGGGAAAAAAACACGTGCATTATCATGAAGTTACAGTGAATTTCATACTTAATTTGTCTAATTGTTATTTTAATTAAATTTTCAAGGACGTGGGTCAGGGTTGGAGAACTAAAGTCAAATATCGATAAATAATTATGCGATGACGTTATTCACAATCAGTAAAATAGTAAGTCACAATGAGCCAGACCACAAGAGTAGTGTAGAATTACTCGTCGAGTGTGCTCTCGACAACACACGTTGCAGTGTGGTATTTGTAATACAGACACCGAAACCATAAATAGAAACGGCATCTACTACATCGAGTGAATGCAGTTTTCCCTCTTTTACAGGAAATGTCCAGTGTTTCTAAGGGAAAACACACGTCGTTGACATTTTGAAAATTAAATATACTTCTGGCCATTCAAATTGCTACACCACGAAGATGACGTGGTACAGACGCGAAATTTAACCGATAGGAAGTAGATGCTGTGATATGCAGTTTATTAGCTTTTCAAAGCATTCACATAAGGTTGGCGCCGGTGGCGGCACCTACAACGTGCTAAGATGAGGAATGTTTCCAACCTATTCCTCATACACAAACTGCAGTTGACCAGCGTTGCCTGGCGAAACGTTGTTGTGATGCCTCGTATAAGGAGGAGAAATGCGTACCATCACGTTTCCGACTTTGATAAAGGTCGTATTGTAGCCTATCGCAATTGCGGTTTATTGCATCGCGACATTGCTGTTTGCGTTGGTCGAGATACAATGACTGTTAGCAGAATATGGAATCGGTGGGTTCAGGTGGGTGATACGGAACGCCGTGCTGGATCCCAACGGCCTCGTATCACTAGCAGTTGAGATGACAGGCATCTTATCCGGATGGCTGTAATGGATCGTGCAGCCACGTCTCGGTCCTTGACTCAACAGGTAAAGACGTCTGCAATACAACAACCATCTGCACGAACAGTTCGACGACGTTTGCACCAGTATGGACTATCAGCTTGGAGACCATGCCAGCGGTTACCCTTGACGCTGCATCACACACAGGAGCACCTGCGATGGTGTACTCAACGACGAACATGGGTGCATGAATCGCAAAACGTCATTTTTTCGGATGAATTGAGGTTCTGTTTACAACATAATGATGGTCGCATCTGTGTTTGGCGACACCACGATGAACACACATTGGAAGCATGTATTCGTCGTCGCCATGCTGGCGTATCACCCGGTGTGATGGTATGGGGTGCCATTAGTTACACGTCTCGGTCACCTCTTCTTCGCATTGACGCCACTTTGAAAAGTGGACGTTACATTTCAGATGTATTACGACCCTTGGCTCTACCCTTCATTCATCCCTGCGAAACCCTACATTTCAGCAGGATAATACACGACCGGATGTTGCAGGTCCTGTACGGGCCTCTCTGGATACAGAAAATGTTCGACTGCTGCCGTGGCCAGCACATTCTCTAGATCTCTCACCAATTGCAAACGTCTGTTCAATGGTGGCCGAGCAACTGGCTCGTCACAATACGCCAGTGATTACTCTTGATGAACTGTAGTATCGTGTTGAAGCTGCATGGGCAGCTGTACCTGTACACGCCATCCAGGCTCTGTTCGACTCAATGTCCAGGCATATCAAGCCCGTTAGTGCGGCCAGAGGTGGTTGTTCTGGGTACTGATGTCTCAGGATCTATGCAACCAAATAGCATGAAAATGTTCTCACATGTCAGTGCCATACCATCACGCCGGGTGATACGCCAGTGTGGCGATGACGAATACACGCTTCCAATGTGCTATTACCGCGATGTCGCCCAACACGGATGCGACCATCATGATGCTGTAAACAGAACCTTGATTCATCCGAAAAAATGACGTTTTGCCATTGGTGCACCCAAGTTCGTCGTGGAGTACACCATCGCAGGCGCTCCTGTCTGTGATGCAGCGTCAAGGGTAAACGCATCCATGGTCTCCGAGATGATAGTCCACGCTGCTGCAAACGTCGTCGAACTGTTGGTGCAGATGGTTGTTGTTTTGCAGATGTCCCCATCTGTTGACTCAGGGATCGAGACGTGGCTGCACGATCCGTTACAGCCAAGCGGAGAAGATGCCTGTCATCTCGACTGCTAGTGATACGAGGCCGTTGGGATGTAGCACAACCTTCCGTATTACCCTCCTGAACCCACCGATTCCATATTCTGCTAACATTCATTGGATCTCACCAACGTGGGCAGCAATGTCGCGATACGATAAACCGCAATCACGATAAGCTACAATTCCACCTTTATCAAATCGGAAACGTGATGGTACGCATTTATCCTCCCTACACGAGGCATCACAACAACGTTTCATCAGCCAACGCCGGTCAACTGCTGTTTGTGTATGAGAAATCGGTTGGAAACTTACCTCATGTCAGCACGTTGTAGGTGTTGCCACCGGCGCCAACCTTGTGTGAATGCTCTGAAAAGCTAATCATTTGCATATCACAGCGCCTTCTTCCTGTCGGTTAAATTTCGCGTCTGTTGCACGTCATCTTCGTGATATAGCAATTTTAATGGCCAGAAGTGTATTTAATTTGCACGTCATCTTCGTGGTATTGCAATTTTAATGGCCAGTAGTGTACTTGATAAATCGATATGCATTCTGCGAATATCATATGTCCTATTACACTCCCTTGGGGCGCAACCGACGGTACTTCTGTTTCTGTTGAACATTCACTGTCCAGTGTAACGCAGCGGGTTCTATTAGTCACAATTTCATTGGGCTTGTGGCAAATCTTTAAAGACACTGCAGCTACAAGATATCCTAAGTTAATAAAGCAACGCGTATTTCACACGATTATTTTTCGCACGTTTCTGAGCTAGTTTCTTCCAATCGCGTTCGCCATTAATTCAGAATATGCTCTAGGATCCTGCAACAATGGGGCGTTGGTTATAGTGGGCTGTAACTCTCTGCAAGAGGTTGTCGAGAAAAATTATCTAGTGAAGGTATTAATTTCTCAAGGTCATTCTCATTGGCCAGTTTAGACATTGCTAGGAGTCGTGACCCAACTTCTTCATTCATTTATTGTTGTTGTTGTGGTCTTCAGTCCTAAGACTGCCTTGATGCAGCTCTCTATGGTACTCTATCCTGCGCAAGCTTCTTCATCTCCCAGTACTTACTGCAACCTACATCTTTCTGAATCTGCTTAGTGTATTCATCTCTTGGTCTCCCTCTACGATTTTTATCCTCCACGCTGACAATACAAAATTTGCGATCCCTTGATGCCTCAGAACATGTCCTACCAACCTATTCCTTCTTCTGGTCAAGTTGTGCCACAAACTGCTCTTCTCCCCAATTCTATTCAATACCTCCTCATTAGTTATGTGATCTACCCATCCAATCTTCAGCATTCTTCTGTAGCACCACATTTCGAAAACTTCTATTCTCTTCTTGTCCAAACTATTTATCGTCCATGTTTCACTTCCATACATGGCTACACTCCATACAAATACTTTCAGAAACAACTTCCTGACATTTAAATCTATACTCGATGTTAACAAATTTCTCTTCTTCAGGAAAGCTTTCCTTGCCATTGCCAGTCTACATTTTATATCCTCTCTACTTCGACCATCATCAGTTATTTTGCTCCCCAAATAGCAAAACTCCTTTACTACTTTAAGTGTCTCATTTCCTAATCTAATTCCCTCAGCATCACCCGAGTTGACTACATTCCATTATCCCCGTTTTGCTTTTGTTGATGTTCATCTTATATCCTCCTTTCAAGACACTGTCCATTCCGTTCATTTATTATTTAACTAAATCTTTGTGTAGACTTCTTCATCCACTGCGATATCCAGTTCGTGTTATGATAATGTGAAGAGCTAGACAGGTGATCTTCTTCGTTTGATACAACCACCTACTTTCTGCTCTTCCTCGTCTTCTGCCTTCTATTTTCCCTTGCCAGGTGTTCTTTTCTACATTATCCCTCTCTCTTTTCTAAATATGCCCAAGGAACTGGAGATAGCCTTGACTGACACGGGAAGGCAAACTTCTTGTGGTGCTAAGTTGCACTGGTTTTATCTGTTCGTGATATGCGTAACATCTTTCTACGACACCACATCTCTAAGTCGTCAATATTCGGCTCTTGTCACTCGCTTTCACGTTTAGCTCTCTCAACAGTACAACAACACAAGGAAGACTGATGAATTGAGCAGGCGCATCTTTGTTTCACGAATTAGAAATTGGTCGGTTCTGCCAGATCTTGGTGAGTTTAACGATTGCGGCTCTACCAAGTACGATTCGTCGTTTTATTTCTTCACTAAAGTTCCCTGTGTAATTGACAGAGATCCTAGACAATCATCCACTACGTGCAAGTAGGATTTGATCCCAACATTGTCGATTGAAAACCATTCGTTTAGTGTTTGTCAGCCAATTGAATTTCCATCGAGTGCCCCCCTGATGACATTTACTGTATAGATGTTGTAGGACTAAGGTGATAGTCTTGTGTGACTCCTTTTCTCACATCGAAGAACTCCGAGTGTTCACCGCCCACCTTTATGGCCTTTTAATAATTGTATGAAGGCAGGGATATGGAAAATTGCAAGGCAGTCATTGTAAAATGCACTGAAAGCAAAAAAATCACAGCAGCAAGAATGCATTGTGCAACATAATCGAACGTTGGTAGGCGTATTTCTACATCTGAAAGATGATTTCTAATCCAACTGCGCACCGGCCGCAGTGGCCGAGCGGTTCTAGGCGCTTCAGTTTGTAACCGCGCGACCGCTACGGTCGCAGGTCCGAATCCTGCCTCGGGCATGGATGTATGTGACGTCCCTAGGTTAGTTAGGTTTAAGTAGTTCTACGTTCTAGGGGACTGAAGACCTCAGCGATTAAGTCCCGTAGTGCTCAGAGCCATTTTGAACCAATTTCGTGCCAGTCACACAAGACTGGGGCTAGTAGGGCTCTATGAGGATGCAATCCAGGCTTGCTTCAAATGCACGCTGTAGTGGTCTGTCTCCAGTCGATCACGTATGGGACATTATCGGACGACAACTCCAGCGTCATCCACAAACAGCATTAACCATCATCGCTATATTGGCTGACCAAATGCTACTGGCATGGAACTCCTTCCCGTAAACTGACATCCGGCACCTGTAAAACACAATTTATGCACTTTCTCATACTTGCATTCAACAGCCTGGCGGTTACCCCCTTTATTAATTTACCAGCATTTCACATTTGCAATGGCTTACCTCGCGCTTACACTAACCTGTGATCTGGCAATGTTAATCAATTAAATATGTTACCTAGGCAAATGCACTGCCGAATTTCATTATTCTTGGTGTTGCGATTTTCTTCCGTCGGTGTATAATAGGATTTTTGTCAGGGACTTGTGCCTTAATTTCTTTGAGTAGTACTAAATATTTTAAAATGCATAAAGCGCTTATTTCCAAGGTCAAACATTGATACGTCAGCGAATACAGGCTGGTCCATTGATAGTGACCTTGCCAAATATCTCACGAAATAAGAGTCAAACGAAAAAACTACAAAGAACGAAACTCGTCTAGCTTGAAGGGGGAAACCAGATGGCGCTATGGTTGGCTCACTAGATGGCGCTGCCATAGGTTAAACAGATATCAACTGCGTTCTTTTAAATAGGAACCCGCATTTTTATTACATATTCTTGTAGTACGTAAAGAAATATGAATGTATTAGTTGGACCACTTTTTTCGCTTTGTGATAGATGGCGCTTTAATAATCACAAAGGTATAAGTACGTGGTATCTTGTAACATTCGGCCAGTGCGGACGGTATTTGCTTCGTGATACATTAGCAGTGTTAAAATGGACAGTTTACCAGTTGCGGAAAGGGTCGATATCGTGTTGATGTATGGCTATTGTGATCAAAATGCCCAACGGGCGTGTGCTATGTATGCTGCTCGGTATCCTGGACGACATCATCCAAGTGTCCGGACCGTTCGTCGGATAGTTACGTTACTTAAGGAAGCAGGAAGTGTTCAACCGCATGTGGAACGTCAACCACGGCGTGCAACAAATGATGATCCCCAAGTAGGCGTTTCAGCTGCTGTCGCGGCTAATCCGCACATCAGTAGCGGACAAATTGCGCGAGAATCGGGAATCTTAAAAACGTCGGTGTTGAGAATGGTACATCAACATCGATTGCACCCGTACCACATTTCTATGCACTAGGAATCGCATGGCGATGACTTTGAATGTTGTGTACAGTTCTGCCACTGGACACAAGAGAAATTAATGGACGATGACAGATTTTTGGCACGCTTTCTGTTTAGCGACGAAGCGTCATTCACCAACAGCGGTAAGGTAATATGCAGTATTGGGCAACGGAAAATCCACGATGGCTGCGACAAGTGGAACATCAGCGACGTTGGCGGGATAATGTATGGTGCGGCATTATGGGAGGAAGGATAATTGACCTCCATTTTATCGATGGCAATCTAAATGGTGCAATGTATGCTGATTTCCTACTTAATGTTCAACCGATGTTACTAAAATATGTTTCACTGCATGACAGAATGGCGATATTCTTCCAACATGATGGATGTCCGGTACGTAGCTCGCGTGCGATTGAAGCGGTATTGAACAGCATATTTCATGACAGGTGGATTGGTCGTCGAAGCACCATACAATGGCCCGCACGTTCACCGGGTCTGACGTTCCCGGATTTCTTTCTGTGGGGGAAGTTGAAGGATATTTGCTATTGTGGTCCACCGACAACGCCTGACAACATGCGTCAGCGCATTGTCAATGCATGTGCTAACGTTACGGAAGGCGAACTACTCGCTGTTGAGAGGAATGTCGATACACGTATTACCAAATGCATTGAGGTTGACGGATGTCATTATGTGCGTTTATTGCATTAATGTGGTATTTACAGGTAATCACGCTGTAACAGCATGCATTCTCAGAAATGATAAGTTCACAAAGATACATGTATCACATTGAAACAACCGAAATAAAATGTTCAAACGTACCTACGTTCTGTATTTTAATTTTAAAAACCTACCTGTTACCAACTATTCGTCTAAAATTGTGAGCCATAAGCTTGTGGCTATTACAGCGCCATCTATCACAAAGCGAAAAAAGTGGTCCAACTAAAACATTCATATTTCTTTACGTACTAACGAATATGTAATAAAAAATGGGGGTCCCTGTTTTTTAAAAACGCAGTTGATATCCGTTTGACCTATGACATCGCCATCTAGCGGGGAAACCATAGCGCTATCTGGTTTCCCTCTTCAAGCTAGACAAGTTTCGTTCTTTGTAGTTTTTTCGTTTGACGCTTATTTCGTGAGATATTTGGCCCGGTCGCCATCAGTGGACAACGCTGTATATTTTTAAATGCGAGATTCAGTATTTTGTTTCAGAGGCTGCTCTCTACTGTCTTCAGTTTCGACAACAGACTTATCCACATGAAACTGGATGAACGTAGTACATACAACTTAACTCCCATTCCATGTCGGGTAAATACTGGATACCAAAAACTACACGCGGTTTTCTGAACAGACGGGTGATGCAAAAATTTTACTCCCTGAATTACCCAACTCAGTAGACCGGAATAATGTTTAGTTCCCTCCCTCTTTATCCCGGCCCCCCCACCTCTCCCTGCCTGTGGGATGTGTTATTACTTCTGAGCAGAGAAGTCAATGAAACTGAGGCTTCTCTTCCCGGACATGTGGGAGAGTTTGTCAGACTTGCAGAACTGCATTCCCGGCGCAGCGTTGCGGTAAGTGCGGCAGCCGAGTGACGTAGCCATTGGAAGTCAGTGGACCGTGAACTCGGGGAGAAAGAGAGAAAGACTGCATTCTTGTAGCGGCGGGCCAGCTGCAAGTCCCTGAGCCTGCCTCTGGATGACTGCCTGGTGTCTCTACAGGGCCGTTCTTTTACGTTAGGAGCAACGCACAATTAAAACGTCCTTGTAGAACCTCGTATTTCACTGGCACTTGCCTTACCAACTGAGCTCTCCAGGCACAATTCACACTCGTCCTAACAGGTACACTTTTACCAGTATCTCTGCGCTCTTGATGACGATTCCAGTGAATATTTTGGACAATATGGTGAGCAGGTTGGTAGGTATCACTGGACAAGGCGAATTCATTACCTGGCCATGGTGGCAGCACTGTCGTTTTTACGCGCGAAATAATAGAAACGTCCTTGCAGATTAACAAGGCTCTAATCTGGAACCTTGAGTTTCACTGACACTCTTCTTATCAACTGAGATAACCAGGGATGGTTGACACCCGCCCTAACAGTTACACTTTTTGCAATTTTGTTATATGATGACATGATGGAGACCGTGGCTGTTGTTTGAAGACAAATGTTGATGGTGTTGGGATAGCAACCAGCCACAAATTTACTTTCAGTTCCTTTATTCAAAGGGTACCGTTACCGGTTTCGAATCGTTGTGATTCATCTTCAGACGGTTTACACGCTTTCCTTATGACATGTGGTGTGTTGTTTTTACAGATTAATTGTCCTAAAATATAAATAATAGGTAATTATAAGCACGCCACATACAGATGATTGCGTTACAGATTTTCGTTGCGCGTGACTTAGGTGAAAAGTCGGTTTGGAATGTTTCTTTTCATAACATTTGTCCATCAGATGTGAATGTTCCCACTGCATTCTTATTGTTGCACACATACATTTTTCTCGCTAAACACTTTAGATTTGTCACTGAGAAGATTTCTACCACGCACCACATGATTTGGTACGTACAAAGAGCTTACAAACATATGAGTATCAAAGATGTCCTACGTTTGGTAAGGATCATATATCCACTTACGCAACTGAAATTCCTTTTACACTAGTACAGAGACATTGACTTTTTGAGTTGATACTGTTACATTAATTACAAAAGTGTTTTTAGTGCTATATAAGTAAAATAGTACATTATATAATTCCATTTAGCATCATGAGAATTACAGTAACATATAAATTTGCTACTTGATTTGCAGATAGACATACTAATATTATTTGCTTTGGAGGTTGGAAAACAATGTTTGGAAATTCTTCAGGAAAGGGGAGTTAGCTAACTCTGTTTGTTCATTAAGGATATAGTCTGGGGTGCTGTTTGTGTGTGTGTGTCTTTCTATTTCTTCTAATATATTCATAGTGGCTCCTTTTTCTGCTAGATGTCAAATTTTTAAGTTTTTCTCAATGTTTCCCACTGAATGGTTTTCTTCAGCAATATGGGCTGTAAATGCAGATCTGTTCAAATTACCAAGTCTAAAAGCATCAATGTGTTCTTTGTATCTAATTTCAAAACTTCTGCCTATTTGTCCAATGTAGAATTTTGGGCATGTATCGCATTTGAGTTTGTATATTCCTGATTTACAGTAGTTACTCTTGGCGGCATTTACATCATGGATTACTTTTTGTTGTAATTTATTATTTGTGGAAAAGCAGGTTGTGATATATTTTTTTATTTTTAAATAAGTTTGCTATTTGGTATGATAGTGGACCTATGTATGGGAGAGTAGCATATTTGGGTTTGGCTTCAGTGACTGCTGTGAAGTGGATCTGTGGTTTTTGTGTGTATTTTGTTGTGGAGTTTTCCTATTATTATGGTTTTAAATCCATTATTATGAACAACTGTGTTAATTATATTGATTTCATTTCGTTGGACTGTGTCACTCATTGGTACTTTTTTAATTCGGTGTAGCATCGTTCTGAAATATGCCATTTTTTGTTGGTGGGAGTGGTAAGATGAGTTGTCCATATTGACATCTGTGCTGGTAGGTTTTCTGTAAATGCTAAATTGATGTCTGTTGTCAGTATTGTAAATTTTCAGATAAAGAAAGTTAATGCTTTTATTACTATAATGTTCAACTGTGAATTTAATATTTTTGTGCATTTTGCTTAGATCTGCTGTTAATGTATATCTTTCATTGCTTGTACCATCAAAAAGCAAGATAGTATCGTCAACATATCTTCTGTAGTAGATTATTTTGTCTCAGATGTGTTGGTTGGTTGAGAAGAGTTTTTGTTCTATATGTTGCTGTTGTTGTTGTGGTCTTCAGTCCTGAGACTGCCTTGATGCAGCTCTCCATGCCATTCTATCCTGTGCAAGCTTCTTCATCTCCCAGTACTTACTGCAACCTACATCCTTCTGAATCTGCTTAATGTATTCACCTCTTGGTCTCCCTACACGATTTTTACCCTCCACGCTGCCCTCCAATGCTAAATTTGTGATTCCTTGCTGCCTCAGAACATGTCCTACCAATCGGTCCTTTCTTCTTGTCAAGTTGTGCCACAAACTCCTCTCCTCCCCAATTCTATTCAGTACCTTCTCATTAGTTACGTGATTTACCCAGCTAATCTTCAGCATTCTTCTGTAGCACCACATTTCGAAAGCTTCAATTTTCTTCTTGTCCAAAGTATTTATCGTCCACGTTTCACTTCCATACATGGCTACACTCAATACAAATACTTTCAGGAACGACTTCCTGAAATTTAAATCTATACTCGATGTTAACAAATTTCTCTTCTTCAGAAACGCTTTCCTTGCCCTTGCCACTCAACATTTTATATCCCCTCTACTTCGACCATCATCAGTTATTTTGCTCCCCAAATGGCAAAACTCCTTTACTACTTTAAGTGTCACATTTCCTAATCTAATTCCCTCAACATCACCCGACTTATTTCGACTACATTCCATTATCCTCTTTTTGTTTTGTTGATGTTATATCCTGCTTTCAAGACACTGTCCATTCCGTTCAACTGCTCTTCCAAGTCCTCTGTTGTCTCTGACAAAATTACAATATCAACGGTGAACCTCGAAGTTTTTATTTCTTCTCCATGGATTTTAAGGCCTACTCGGAAATTATCTTTTGTTTCCTTTACTGCTCGCTCAATATACAGATTGAACAACATAAGGGAGAGGCTACAGCCCTGTCTCACTCCCTTCCCAACCACTGCTTGCCTTTCATGCCCCTCGACTCTTCTGCCATCTGGTTTATGTACGAATTGTAAATAGCCTTTCGCTCCCTGTATTTTACCCCTGACACCTTTAGAATTTGAAAGAGAGTATTCCAGTCAACATTGTCGAAATATTCCTCTAAGTCTACAAATGCTAGAAACGAAGGTTTGCCTTTCCTTAAACTATCTTCTAGGATAAGTCGTAGGGTGAGTATTGCCTCACGTGTTCCAATATTTCTACGGAATCCAAACTGATCTTTCCCGAGGTCGGCTACTACCAGTTTTTCCATTCGGTTCAAATGGTTCAAATGGCTCTGAGCACTATGGGACTCAACTGCTGTGGACATCAGTCCCCTAGAACTTAGAAGTACTAAAACCTAACTAACCCAAGGACATCACACACATCCATGCCCGAGGCAGGATTCGAAACCTGCGACCGTAGCAGTCGCACGGTTCCGGACTGCGCGCCTAGAACCGCGAGACCACCGCTGCCGGCCATTCGTCTGTAAAGAATTCCCGTTAGTATTTTGCAGCCGTGACCTATTAAAATGATCGTTCGGTATTTTTCACATCTGTCAACATCTGCTTTCTTTGGGATTGGAATTGTATTCTTCTTGAAGTCAGAGGGTATATCTTCTCTCTCATACATATTGCTCACCAGATGGTAGAGTTTTGTCATGACTGGCTCTCCCAAGGCCGTCAGTAGTTCTAACGGAATGTTGTCTACTCCCGGGGCCTTATTTCGACTCAGGTCTTTCAGTGCTCTGTCAAACTCTTCATGCAGTGTCGTATCTTCTATTTCATCTTCATCTACATCCTCTTCCATTTCCATAATATTGTCCTCAAGTACATCTCCTTTGAATAGACCCTCTACATACTCCTTCCACCTTTCTGCTTTCCCTTCTTTGCTTAGAACTGAGTTTCCATCTGTGCTCTTAATATTCATACAAGTGGTTCTCTTTCCTCTAAATGTCTCTTTACTTATCCTGTAGGCAGTATCTATCTTACCCCTAGTGAGATAAGCCTCTACATCCTTACATTCGTCCTCTAGCCATCCCTGCTTAGCCGTTTTGCACTTCCTGTCGATCTCATTTTTGAGACGTTTGTATTCCTTTTTGCCTGCTTCATTTACTGCATTTTTATATTTTCTCCTTTCATTAATTAAATTCAATATTTCTTATGTTACCCAAGGATTTCTAGCAGCCCTCGTGTTTCTACCTACTTGATCCTCTGCTTCCTTCACTACTTCATCCCTCAAAGCTACCCATTCTTCTTCTACTGTATTTCTTTCCCCCATTCATGTGAATTGTTCCCTTATGCTCTCCCTGAAACTCTCTACAACCTCTGGTTCTTTCAGTTTATCCAGGTCCCATCTTCTTAAATTCCCACTTTTTTGCATTTTCTTCAGTTTTGATCTACAGTTCATAACCAATAAATTGTGGTCAGAGTCCACATCTGCCCCTGGAAATGTCTTACAATTTAAAACCTGGTTCCTAAATCTCTGTCTTACCATGATATAATCTATCTGATACCTTTCAGTATCACCAGGCTTCTTCCATGTATATAACCTTCTTTCATGGTTCTGGAACCAAATGTTAGCTTTCTCTTTCATTTCTTACCCCTAATCCATATTCACCTACTATGTTTTCTTCTCTCCCTTTTTCTACTCTCGAATTGCAGTCACCCATGACTATTAAATTTTCGACTTTCTTAACTAGCTGAATAATTTCTTTTATCTCATCATACATTTCATCGATTTCTTCATCATCTGCAGAGCTAGTTGGCATATAAACTTGTACTACTGAAGTGGGAATGGGCTTCGTGTCTATCTTGGCCACTATAATACGTTCACTATGCTGTTTGTAGTAGCTTAACCCGCACTCCTATTTTTTATTCATTATTAAACCTACTCCTGCATTACCCCTATTTGATTTTATATATATAACCATGTATTCACCTTACCAAAAGTCTTGTTCCTCCTGCCACCGAACTTCACTAATTCTCACTATATCTTTTTAAATTTTCTAACCTACTTGCCCGATTAAGGAATCTTACATTCCACTCTCCGATCCGTAGAACGCCAGTTTTCTTTCTCCTGATAACGACGTCCTCCTGAGTAGTCCCCGCCCGGAGATCGGAATGGGGGACTATTTTATCTCAGGAATATTTTACCCAAGAGAACGCCATCATCATTTAACCACACAGTAAAACTCATGCCCTCGGGAAAAATTACGGCTGTAGTTTCCCCTTGCTTTCAGCCGTTCGCAGTACCAGCACAGCAAGACCGTTTTGGTTAGTGTTACAAGGCCAGATCAATCAATCAACCAGACTGTTGCCCCTGCAACTACTGAAAAAGCAGCTGCCCCTCTTCAGGAACCACACGTTTGCCTGGCCTCTCAACAGATACCCCTTCGTTGTGGTTGCACCTACGGTACGGCCATCTGTATCGCTGAGGCACGCAAGCCTCCCCACCAACGGCAAGGTGCATGGTTCATGGGTGGAGGTTGTTCTATATGGTTGACGTAAATGTCAGCCAATATCCCAGCTAAGCTACTTCCCATGACCAAACCATTATGTTGTTGGTACAGTTTGTTGTTGAAGCTAATTATGCTCTAGAATAAGTGAAAGTATTTCTATGAGTTCACAGATCTCTGCAGTACTACTATTCTTATATCTAAGCAGGTTGTTGCTTGTAATGTTAATAGTATCTTTCACAGGGATGTTCGTGTATAGGTTGACTACGTCTAGTAATGCTAATTTAGCTGTTGGTGGGACGTGGATGTCTTTAATTAAGTTTATGAGTTCATGTGTGTTATGTATGTTGTAGTTATTTTCAAATGTGTAGTATTTGGTAATGAGGTCTTTTAGTTTACGGCTTATGAAGTATGCAGGTCTGTTTCTTGAATTAACAATCGGGCGAATGGGACTATTTTCTTTATGAACCTTTGGCTTTGCACGCCCTTTTGGTGCTGAGGGACTCATTGCTATATAGTTACGTAGTTCATATTTGTTCATTAAAAAGTTACAGTTTTGTAGAAGCTTTCGGAGATTAGTTTGGAATTTTATTGTAGGATCTGACTTCATTTCAGTAATATTTTTGCTATGGACAATTTGCAAGGTTTTCTCTACGTATTCTCTTTCACGCATTGCGGTTAAAGACTTTCCTTTGTCACCTTTTACTATGAGTGTTTTACTTTCAGTTTGCTGTTAATATTTTTCAAATCTTTAAGTTCAGTGTTTTTGCGGGTATTATTTGTAGTTTATTTGTCTTGTATGCAATTGCATTTTTGTCACATACGACTAGTTGTGATGTGTTACACTTTTACCAGTATATCTGCTGTCTTAGTGACAATTTTAGCGAATATTTTGTGCGTTATTGTGAGCGAGTTGGTAGGTATTACTCGACAAGGTGACTTGGTTACCTGGCTGTGGTGGCAGCACCGTCTTGTTTAAGCCCGAAAAACAGGGAGGAATGGCAGTAGTATTGTGCACTCCATTATTCTGCCACACGCTTCACGACTGCACGAGCCCCTGAGTGAAGCGCTCGCTAATAACAGTAACACACACCTTATGTGCAGTGTATCTCTCATTTTATGGTCCCGACGATTCGCTGGCGGTACCCGTAAAACGACGTTGCTTCTCACAGCTGTGTCACCCGATTCGTCGTGTGCTATTTCACTCACTAATGATAGTGCTGACTCGTTGTTAGAACCTACGATGGCTGATTTTGTTGTACAGGGTGATTTAAAAAAGAAAGTACAGATTTCAGTCGTTTATTACAGACGAATTATAAAGACTGAAACATATTGCGCACGTCACTGGATAGAGGAAGTTTAAAGTTTTGGCGCCGCTGCGCTGTTGTTTGTCTGCAGCAGCTTTGCGATTAAACCACAAGACAAATCATTTTTTTGTGTTGGAATTTGCGCTCTGTTCATCTACTGTTAAAGTGGGACGTGCGCTGCCACCTCTGCAGAAGCAGATTTATGTTTGGCATACGAAATTCTTGGAAGCTGTAAGTAGGCTGTTTAGGTTTTTGTGTTGGTAACGCCACGTAGCGCTCTGTATAAAAGTCACTGACTGTGCTGCGTGCAGTCTGTGGCTGGTTGGCATTGTTGGAATATTCGGTTGTATAGTGTTGGGCAGAAAAAGGAAATCTATAGGAGTGGATATCATGAACTGATTTTTTATATATATATATACACTCCTGGAAATTGAAATAAGAACACCGTGAATTCATTGTCCTAGAAAGGGGAAATTTTATTGACACATTCCTGGGGTCAGATACATCACATGATCACACTGACAGAACCACAGGCACATAGACACAGGCAACAGAGCATGCACAATGTCGGCACTAGTACAGTGTATATCCACCTTTCGCAGCAATACAGGCTGCTATTCTCCCATGGAGACTATCGTAGAGATGCTGGATGTAGTCCTGTGGAACGGCTTGCCATGCCATTTCCACCTGGCGCCTCAGTTGGACCAGCGTTCGTGCTGGACGTGCAGACCGCGTGACACGACGCTTCATCCAGTCCCAAACATGCTCAATGGGGGACAGATCTGGAGATTTTGCTGGCCAGGGTAGTTGACTTACACCTTCTAGAGCACGTTGGGTGGCACGTGATACATGCGGACGTGCATTGTCCTGTTGGAACAGCAAGGTCCCTTGCCGGTCTAGGAATGGTAGAACGATGGGTTCGATGACGGTTTGGATGTACTGTGCACTATTCAGTGACCCCTCGACGATCACCATAGGTGTACGGCCAGTGTAGGAGATCGCTCCCCACACCATGATGCCGGGTGTTGGCCCTGTGTGCCTCGGTCGTATGCAGTCCTGATTGTGGCGCACACCTGCACGGCGCCAAACACACATACGACCATCATTGGCACCAAGGCAGAAGCGACTGTCATCGCTGAAGACGACACGTCTCCATTCGTCCCTTCATTCACGCCTGTCGCGACACCACTGGAGGCGGGCTGCACGATGTTGGGGCGTGAGCGGAAGACGGCCTAACGGTGTGCGGGACCGTAGCCCAGGTTCATGGAGACGGTTGCGAATGGTCCTCGCCGATACCCCAGGAGCAACAGAGTCCCTAATTTGCTGGGAAGTGGCGGTGCGGTCCCCTACGGCACTGCGTAGGATCCTACGGTCTTGGCGTGCATCCGTGCGTCGCTGCGGTCCGGTCCCAGGTCGACGGGCACGTGCACCTTCCGCCGACCACTGGCGACAACATCGATGTACTGTGGAGACCTCACGCCCCACGTGTTGAGCAATTCGGCGGTACGTCCACCCGGCCTCCCGCATGCCCACCATACGCCCTCGCTCAAAGTCCGACAGCTGCACATACGGTTCACGTCCACGTTGTCGCGGCATGCTACCAGTGTTAAAGACTGCGATGGAGCTCCGTATGCCACGGCAAACTGGCTGACACTGACGGCGGCGGTGCACAAATGCTGCGCAGCTAGCGCCATTCGACGGCCAACACCGCGGTTCCTGGTGTGTCCGCTGTGCCGTGCGTGTGATCATTGCTTGTACAGCCCTCTCGCAGTGTCCGGAGCAAGTATGGTGGGTCTGACACACCGGTGTCAATGTGTTCTTTTTTCCATTTCCAGGAGTATATATATATATATATATATATATATATATATATATATATATATATATATATATATATGCTGTCTCTGTATCAAATAACGTAGAAGTTTACCATCACAGTTATTCATAATTTTTCTAAGGGGTCGTTTCAAAGTTAGTTGCACATACACTGAAGCGCCAAAGAAATTGGTAATGGCATGCGTATTCAAATACAGACAGATGTAAACAGAGAGAATTCGGCGCTGCGGTCGGCAACGCCTATACAAGACAACAAGTGTGTGCCGCAGTTGTTAGATCAGTTAGTCCTGCTGCAATGGAAGGTTATCAAGATTTAAGTGAGTTTGAACGTGGTAATGTGGTCGGCGCACCAGCGATGAGACACAGCATCTACGAGGTAGCGATGAAGTGGGGATTTTCCCTTGCGACCGTTTCACGGGTGCACCTCTAATATCACGAATCGGATAAAACATGAAATTTCACACATCGCTGCGGCGGTAAAAAGATCCTGCAGGTACGGGACCAACGACGACTAAAGAGAATCGTTCAAGCTAACAGAAGTGCAACCCTTCCGCAAATTTTTGCAGATTCCAGTGCTAGGCCATGAACTAGCGTCAGTGTGCGAACCATTCATCGAATCATCATTGATATGAACTTTCGGAACGGAAGGCCCAATCGTGTACCCTTGACGACTGCACGACACATGCTTTACGTCTCGCCTAGGTCGTCAACACCGACATTGGACTGTTGATGACTGGACGCATGTTGCCTGGTCGGTTCAAATTGTATCGAGACGTGTACGGGAAGCATGTCAGCAGGGGTCTGTTTAAACTGGTGGAGGCTCCGTAATGGTTTGGGGCATTTGCAATTGGAGTGACATGGAACCCCTAATAAGTCTAGATACGACTCTGACAGGTGACACGCACGGAAGCATCCTGTCTGATCACCTGCACCCATTCATGTCCATTGTGCGTTCCGACGGACTTGGGCCACTCCAGCAGGACAATGTGACACTCCATACGTACAGAATTGCTACAGAGTGGCTCCAGGAACACTGTTCTGAATTTAATCACTTCCCCTGGCCAACAAACTCCACAGACATGATATTATTGAGCATATCTGGGATCCTTTGCAACGTGCTGTTGAAAGGAGATCTCCACCCTCTCGTACTTACAGACAGCCCTGCAGGATACATGGTGTGAATTCCCTCCAGCACTACTTCAGACATTAGACGAGTCCATGCCACGTCAGGTAGTGTTGCGGGACTTAGCGTGCTCGTGGAGGTCCTACACGATATTAGGCAGGTGTACCAGTTGCTTTGGCATTTAGTATACAAAATAAAGTCGATTGGTTGGCCACACACGTCTGAAGAAAATGGGGAGCGTGTAGGAGATGCTTTCACACAGAGGCCTCGAAAGTCCACAAGACGGACAGGTCAGAAACTTCGACTTCCTCAAACAACGGTGTGGCGTGTTCCTAAACGACGCCCCCATATGAAGCATTACATGCTGTAGTTACTGCGGCAGTTGCTTCCAGACGACCTTAAAAGAAAGTACAAATTTTGCATTTCAGTTCTCCAGGTCACGGCAGAAGACACTTTTTTCCGGAGAACTCATCTTTTCGGACGAACCGACGTTTCATCTATCGGGTAAAGTAAGCCGCCATAATTTAAGAACTTGGAGGTCACAAAATCTACATATACATCTACATTTATACTCCGCAAGCCACCGAACGCTGTGTGTCGGAGGGCACTTTACGTGCCACTATCATTACCTCCCTTTCCTGACGAAACGCGCCGCTCTTCTTTGGATCTTCTCTATTTCCTCTGTCAACCCGACCTGGTACGGATCCCACACTGATGAGCAATACTCAAGTAGAGGTCGAACGAGTGTCTTGTAAGCCACCTCCTCTGTTGATGGACTACATTTTCTAAGGAGTCTCCCAATGAATCTCAACCTCGCACCCGCCTTACCAACAATTAATTTTATATGATCATTCCACTTCAAATCGTTCCGTACGCATACTCACAAATATTTTACAGAAGTAACTGCTACCAGTGTTTGTTCCGCTATCATATAATCATAGGCTAGTCCTGGCGGAAGTTCGAGTCCTCCTTCGCGCATGGGTGTGTGTGTTTGTCCTTAGGATAATTTGGTTGTGTAAGCTTAGGGACTGGTGACCTTAGCAGTTAAGTCCCATAAGATTTCACACACACATATAATCATACAATAAAGGATCCTTCTTTCTATGTATTCGCAATACATTACATTTGTCTATGTTAAGGGTCAGTTGCCACTCCCTGCACCAAGTGCCTATCCCCTGCAGATATTCCTGCATTTCGCCGGAATTTTTTTAATGCTGCAACTTCTCTGTGTATTACAGCATCATCCACGAAAAGCCGCATGGAACTTCCGACACTATCTGCTAGGTCATTTATATATATTGTGAACCGGAGTGGTCCCATAACACTCCCCTGTGACACGCCAGAGGTTATTTTAACGTCAGTACACGTCTCTCCATTGAGAACAACATGCTGTGTTCTGTTTGTCAAAAACTCTTCAATCCAGCCACATAGCTGGTCTGATATTCCGTAGACTCTTACTTTTTTTATCAGGCGAGAGTGCGGAACTGTATCGAATGCCTTCCGGAAGTAAAGGAAAATGGCATCTACAAATGGTTCAAATGGCTCTGAGCACAATGGGACTTAACATCTGAGGTAATCAGTCCCCTAGAACTTGGAACTACTTAAACCTATCTAACCTAAGCACACCACACACATCCATGCCCGAGGCAGGATTCGAACCTGCGACCATAGCGATCACGCGGTTCCAGACTGAAGCGCCTAGAACCGCTCGGCCACACCGGCCGGCAAAATGGCATCTACCTGGGAGCCTGTGTCTAATATTTTCTGGGTCTCATGAACAAATAAAGCGAGTTGGTTCTCACACGATCGCTGTTTCCGGAATCCATGTTCATTCCTACAGAGTAGATTCTGGGTTTCCAGAAATGATACTCGAGCAAAAAACATGTTCTGAAGTTCTACAACAGATCGATGTCAGCCTATAGTTTTGCGCATCTGCTCGACGACCCTTCTTGAAAACTGGATCTACCTGTGCTCTTTTCCAATCATTTGGAACCTTCCGTTCCTCTAGACGCAGGGGCGGGCAGACATTGCACGCGGCTCATGAGCGCACAGCGCTGCACGTGTGCTGCTCGCGTGCAGTCGTCGACCGGGCAAGTGGCCACAGCCGGCAGGTTGTGGCAGTGTGGTGCCAGGCTAAGCTGCGGACGTTGATGCGAAGCGACCACTACGTAGTGAACGTTGCATTTCAAGAACCGGAAAATGCAGAGTGAATCAAGGAAACGGAGACGTGGAGGTTTGCTATCTTTTAAAAAGTAATGGGAGAATAGTTTTTTCCTTGTGCAAAAACGTGAAAATTCGAAATGTTTAATATGTGGCAGTATTCTCGCTGGTCAGTAAAAGTATGGTATTGAAGGCTATTATAATAAATTTTACAAGTACGAGTACAATTTATTGTCCGATTCTGAGCGGATGGGGAAATTGAGCTTCAGAAGAGCGATCTGATGATTCTAGATGAATCTGTCGTAGTTGCTGTGGTCACGAGAGATGTGCGAGTTCCTTTCGTCATGTCTCTCATCTAACTGATTTAACATTTCATGGAGCACTGTTTTCAATTTTTCAGGACGACAACAATAATAGCCCAGCGGTAAGTGCAAGTTACAACATTGCGCTTAATATAGCGAGAGCTGGAAAACCATTTCCTGAATTAGTAAGTGTCGGTTAAGAGCAAACATCAGTGATGAAAATTTAAGTAACTTTTTGTGTTTGTCTGTATGTAGAAATTTTGTTCCACTCCCCCTGTGATAATTAAATAAAACATATCGTAGTTAATAGGTACTCTTTCAAACCACGATATCTTTCAAGCACTCCTACTAATCTTATTCCTTCATTCAATAAAGCAAGCTACGAAACAAAACGTATTGCACAGGAAGGAGCGGACAGAAGGTATGGTGGGGAGGCGAGATAAGCGGGTGGCCAGCTTGCCCCTGTGTGCACGCGGAACACCTGTTAATTGCAAGTGAGTCTAGAGACTTGAGGTACACGGCTGTTAGAAGGGGGGCAAGTTCTTTAGCGTACTCTGTGTGAATCGAATTTGTATCCCGTCAGGTCCAGTGGAATTTTCCTCTGCTGAGTGATTTCAGTTGCTTTTCTATTCCTTGGACACGTATTTCAATGTCAGCCTTTTTTTCTTTCGTGCGAGAATTTAGAGAAGGAACTGCAGTGCGGTCTTCCTCTGTGAAACAGCTTCGGAAAAAGGTGTTTAGTATTTCAGCTTTACGCGTGCCATCGTCTGTTTCAATGCCATCCTGGCGTCGTCGTCGAACACGAAAGAGTCTCAACGAAACTGAGTGTGTTTTGTGCCGTTTCTGTTTACAGTCTTTATGGACCTTTCTTTGTTGTGGAGGAAACTGTGACAGGAATGTCATATTTGGACATGCTACAAAATTTGTTGTTTACTCGACCTGACGAAGGTTCCAATGGTTTGATTTGTATGCATGACGGCGATGAACATTACATTCACCTTGAGGTGCGGTGTACAATGGTGGATGGAAGAGATGGACAACAAGATCTTGTTCGTTGCTTTTGGCCTCCCAGGTCACTAGACATCACATCTCGCGATTTTTTTTCTTTGGGGGTACGGAAAAGGAGAGTCTTCGTCCCACCTATGACAGCTACTCTTCAATATCTGAAAAATCAACCTGTTGAAGCTGTCGATTCAATAAACAGGGACCTATTCATTCGTGTGTGGAGTGGAATGGTCGACCGTGTGTAACTCGTGGTGCTCATATTGAATGGTACAGTATCTCTGCGAAGATAAAACTTTGAACCTTCCTCTGTCCATGACATAACCCATGTTTTTTTATCTTTCGCAGTTTCTCTGTAATGAACAACTGAGATGTGTTCTTTCTTTTTGAATCATCCTGTATTTTCGGTTTCCTTGTCCGTCAAAGTACCTCTCCTCTAGCAATCACCACACTTTTATGGGCGTCATGCACGGCCTTTCTAGTTTCCTAATCTAAGAAAAGTAAAAGAAAAAGTTACAGCAGCAGGAGCAAAAGAACAGCGTGGTCTAGTGGTTAACGTTTTTGGCTAGCAACGCTGAGGTTCAGTGTTTGATTCCTGGAGACCAGCTCAGACTTTTCTCTCGAAGGATGACCTGTCAGCCATATGAGGCTGAGAATCTATTTGAACATACAAGCATCAAAACTGACGCCCAAATCGCCGAAGTAGCATTAGATCGAAAGATCTCACCAGGCAAGGAGACGTTTAATTATTAGCAGCAAAATCATCACCTGTCACTCGTTTAGGGTTACAGAGTATACTTGGCTTATTACGGCTCTGGATATCATTTTTTGGCAAGATTACAGACTATCGAACGAAAAGTGAATCTAATCTAGTCTCTAGTACTATAGAATTCAGGTCTAGATGGTATGAAGGGAGTAACTTGGGAATCATTTTCTTGCAAAATTTTGATGATAAAATAAAGAGAGGGAACGTTTGTGCTCTTCAATTAATGGCCAAAGTCCGACTTTCCTTGTCTTTACGTACTTTTAATTTTTTCTTGTCCATTTCTGCATGATGTTCGAAATTTTATTGTTGTAGTCACAAAGGAGAAGTGAACGCGAAAGGAAACTGTTGACAACAGTGATACCTGCCTGGCACTAAAGTTTGTCAACAATGTTTGCATACTCTCTTTTACTCGCAATGTGACGTGTGCGATTCTACAATTCGTCTAAATGAACCACTGGCTCCGTTAATCCAGATGCTTCACGTTTTCGTAAAAAATGTAGCAGTAGTATGCTCTTGTTTGGCACGCATATTCTCTCGTACGCTCATAACGGTACGTTCGTTGTGGCATCTTTTTAAACCAAATGCTATAGATGGACCCGTCTTCCTTCGTTTCTTTGCTAACCTGGAAGTACAGTTCTGTGTGACAATTGCTGTAAAGTTTTTGCACTGATGGTACCTGCTTCTGTTGATTATAACATTGCAGCAATCTGTGTAATAGCATATTTATGTGTATACCATCAACAGAATATTTACTTTCAATGTTTAATTCCTGTGCTCTGTAGGTGAAGTTAACAGCACGCTGTCGCGGTTTCCCACTTCGGTATTTTCCGTGATCACTTCTTGCGCTCTCACTGCCAGGCAACAACATGCACTAGTTTGAATTGTAGTGTGCCACTGTCCCTAGTGAGGGACCAACCTAGATCCCGCTATGGCTGGATGACCAAGTCACCTTGCCGAGTAATGTCTTACTTGTCTCCATTCTTGTGAAGTAGGATAATTGCAGCAGTTTGCCAGTTCTGACGAAGTGTGTTTCGTCATACACACGCGATCGGTTGTATTGACTAATAAACACGCTTTATGCTGTACCCGCCAGAGTAGATGAGAGCACTAACGCGCTGCTTCCTGGACTCGGGTAGGTGCGCCGGCTCCGTATCGAATCCTCCCGGCGGATTGCCGGCCAGCCTGGATGTGGTTTTTAGGCGGTTTTCCACATCCCGCTAAGTGTATACTGGGCTAGTCCCCACGTCCCGCCTCAGTTACACAGACCACAGACATCTGAACACGTTCCCACCATTTCATGGATTCCAATACAGGGTGTTACAAAAAGGTACAGCCAAACTTTCAGGAAACTATCCTCACACACAAATAAAGAAAAGATGTTATGTGGACATGTGTCCAGAAACCCTTAATTTCCATATTAGAGCTTATTTTAGTTTCATCAGTATGTACTGTACTTCCTCGATTCACCGCCATGATTTCATACAGGATACTCTACCTGTGCTGCTAGAACATGTGCCTTTACAAGTACGACACAACATGTGTTTCATGCACGATGGAGCTCCTGCACATTTCAGTCGAAGTGTTCGTGCGCTTCACAACAACAGATACGGTGACCGTTGGATTGGTAGAGGCGGACCAATTCCATGGCCTCCACGCTCTCCTGACCTCAACCCTCTTGACTTTCATTTATGGGGGCATTTGAAAGCTCGTGTCTATGCAGCCCCGGTACCAAATGTAGAGACTCTTCGTGCTCGTATTGTGGACGACTGTGATACAATACACCATTCTCCAGGACTGCATCAGCGCATCAGGGATTCGATGCGACGGAGGGTAGATGCATGTATCCTCGCTAACGTAGGACATTTTGAACATTTCCTGTAACAAAGTGTTTGAAGTCACGCTGGTACGTTCTGTTGCTGTGTGTTTCCATTCCATGATTAATGTGAATTGAAGAGAAGTAATAAAATGAGCTCTAACATGGAAAGTAAGCGCTTCCGGACACATGCCCACATAACATATTTTCTTTCTTTGTGTGTGTGGAATGTTTCCTGAAAGTTTGGCCATACCTTTTTGTAACACCCTGTATACACAGACAGTTTGGGTACACTAATTCCGTCCTGGGGGATACGGGGTGGCGGCAAGAAGGGCATTCGGCCACCCCTTAACATTAACCATGCCAAATCCGATTAACCATGGCCGACTCTGCGTCACCGCGGGGCAAGGCGCAAGCGATAGTACTAGTAGTAATAGCAGATACTGTAGCCAGTCAACCGACAATCGGCGCCGCCACATATGGACAGCAGGCAGCGAGCATGGTGCAGCGACCTGGAGACACGCCCTCCTCCACCGCGTTACGTCACGCGGCAAGGGTCCAACGAGACATTCGGGCCCTGTGACGTGCGTCCCGCAAGTGACATTACACGTCTTACGAGAAGCAGTGACCATCTCCGGCGGGCAGCGATTTACTGTTTGAGATGAGTTTAACAGTTCTTAACTATGCATTCAAATACACACTAGTTCTCCATAATAAATGCGAAATTTAAGGGTTTGGTGAGTACATATTTGTTAACAAATTGATTTCCCATGGGCGCCGGACAGAGCCGAACGTTTGTGACTTATGTCGGTCACGGCCACTAGTCTGACGTCACAAGTTCGTAGTGGGGCCCGTATTTATCATTGTCTCCAGAGTGGGATGTAGCTAGCCACTTAGTGTCAAAAAGTCTGTGAACTATCCAATCTACACGCTTATAACATACACGACAGCATCGATGGACAGCATGGATCGAAACAGCATATCCAGACACTCTGGGATGATAATGGCATTGAAACAGAGGATGACACGAGTAAAGCTGAAATACTAAACACCTTTTTCCAAATCTGTTTCACAGAGGAAGACCGCACTGCAGTTCCTTCTCTAAATCCTCGCACGAACGGAAAAATGGCTGACATCAAAATAAGTGTCCAAGGAATAGAAAAGCAACTGAAATCACTCAACTGAGGAAAGTCCACTGGACCTGAGAGATACCAATTCGATTCTACACAGAGTACGCTAAAGAACTCACCCCCCTTCTAACAGCCGTGTACCGCAAGTCTCTAGAGGAACGGAAGGTTCCAAAAGATTGTAAAAGAGCACAGGTAGTCCCAGTCTTCAAGAAGGGTCGTCGAGCAGATGCGCAAAACTATAGGCTGACATCGATCTGTTGTAGAATTTTAGAAATTTTTTTTGCTCGCCTATCATGTCATTTCTGGAAACCAAGAACCTACACTGTGGGAATCAAAATGGATTCCGGAAGCAGCGATCGTGTGAGACCCAACTCGCTTTATTTGTTCATGAGACCCAGAAAATATTAGATACAGACTCGCAGGTAGATGCCAGTTTCCTTGACTTCCGGAAGGCGTGCGATACAGTTCCGCACTGTCGCTTGATAAACAAAGTAAGAGCCTACGGAATCTCAGACAAGCTGTGTGGCTGGATTGAAGAGTTTTTAGCAAACAGAACACAGCATGATGTTCTCAATGGAGAGAGGTGTACTGACGTTAAAATAACCTCTGGCGTGTCACAGGGGAGTGTTATGGCACCGTTGCTTTTCACAATATATATAAATGACCTAGTAGATAGTGTCGGAAGTTCCAAGCGGCTTTTTGCGGATGCTGCTGTAGTATACAGAGAAGTTGCAGCATTAGAAAATTGCAGCGAAATGCAGGAAGATCTGCAGTGGATAGGCACTTGGTGCAGGGAGTGGCAACTGACCCTAAACATAGACAAATGTAATGTATTGCGAATACATAGAAATAAGGATCCCTTAGTGTACGATTATACGATGCCGAACAAACCCTGGTAGAAGTTACTTTTGTAAAATATCTGGGAGTATGCGTACAGAACGATTTGAAGTATGATCACATAAAATTAATTGTTCGTAAGGCGAGTGCCAGGTTGAGATTCATTGGGTGAGTCCTTAGAAAATGTAGTCCACCAACAAAGGAGGTGGCTTACAAAATAATCGTTCGACCTATACTTCAGTATTGCTCATCACTGTGGGATCCGTACCAGGTCGCGTGACGGAGGAGATAGAGAAGAACCAAAGAAGAGCGGCACATGTCGTCACAGGGTTATTTGGAAGCGTGATAGCGTTACGGAGATGTTTAGCAAATTCAAGTGGCAGACTCTGCAAGAGAGGCGCTCTGCATCGCGGTGTAGCTTGCAGACCAGGTTTCGAGAGGGTGCGTTTCTGGATGAGGTATCGAATGTATTGCTTCCCGCTACTTATAGCTCCCGAGGAGATCACGAATGTAAAATTAGAGGGATTCGAGCGCGCACGGAGGCTTCCCGGCAGTCGTTCTTCCCGCGAACCATACGCGACTGGAACAGGAAAGGGAGGTAATGACAGTGGCACGTAAAGTGCCCTCCGCCACATACCGTTGCGTGGCCTGCGGAGTATAGATGTAGATATACCCACTTGTTGACGATCTATGCTGCGAGCTTGGACTATGTTTGGTTTTTGACTCTGGATGGTTGTTTGATAGCAACACAACGGATCTGAGCTTCAATCAGTGACGTGCTGTATTTCACAGTATTCGTTGTTTGCACAAAGGCGGGCAGCGAGAAGGTTATATTTTGTGGCAAACTCTCAAACTGCACTGTACTTATAACTAGTGTTTTTGTTCAAATGAATGAAAGGGAACCATCATTGCAACAGTTTGTTTCTTGATTGGATTTTTCATTTTGCAACAGAGTGTAAGCTGTTTTGAAACTTACTGCCTGATTAAAACTGCATAGAGGTGTGGTACTCGAACACGGAACGTTACATTCCCTGCCCTATGGATTTATCGACTTCACTTTCTTGTTTTGCTTTTATTGGTGTTGTTTGTGCTATCATGACATCCGTAAGTCTTAGTATTTATCAGATATTACGAAATCACTATATTTCTTCTTTAAAACCCAAAAATTCTTAGAAACACACTACTGAAAATGATAAAAAGTTATTCTCGAGTAAATAAAATAGCACTTAAAGATTCAACTTGGAGTCTTCGCAGTAGCTAAAAATGGGGATAAAACTTTACTTCTTCCAAAAATTAAAGGTTTATTGATATTGACTCATTTGAAACAAACATATTAACGTTATTGAGGATTTGTACATGTTCTTGATAGGCATGCCAAACTCTTTTGCTGAACTAACATCGTTTTCTCTATATACAATATTTATTCATTCCTAAAATACCTGAAGCACTGAAATTTTCTGACCTTTTTTATAATAAATTTATAGAGATAACTTGAGCTCTTTTTGGTGAAATTAAAGAGAATAAGGTTCTTTGTTCCGATGGTGAAAAACGTGTGTAAACCTGTTGACCTGTTTTTCTATATTTACACTCCTGGAAATTGAAATAAGAACACCGTGAATTCATTGTCCCAGGAAGGGGAAACTTTATTGACACATTCCTGGGGTCAGATACATCACATGATCACACTGACAGAACCACAGGCACATAGACACAGGCAACAGAGCATGCACAATGTCGGCAGTAGTACAGTGTATATCCACCTTTCGCAGCAATGCAGGCTGCTATTCTCCCATGGAGACGATCGTAGAGATGCTGGATGTAGTCCTGTGGAACGGCTTGCCATGCCATTTCCACCTGGCGCCTCAGTTGGACCAGCGTTCGTGTTGGACGTGCAGACTGCGTGAGACGACGCTTCATCCAGTCCCAAACATGCTCAATGGGGGACAGATCCGGAGATCTTGCTGGCCAGGGTAGTTGACTTACACCTTCTAGAGCACGTTGGGTGGCACGGGATACATGCGGACGTGCATTGTCCTGTTGGAACAGCAAGTTCCCTTTGCCGGTCTAGGAATGGTAGAACGATGGGTTCGATGACGGTTTGGATGTACCGTGCACTATTCAGTGTCCCCTCGACGATCACCAGAGGTGTAAGACCAGCGTAGGAGATCGCTCCCCACACCATGATGCCGGGTGTTGGCCCTGTGTGCCTCGGTCGTATGCAGTCCTGATTGTGGCGCTCACCTGCACGGCGCCAAACACGCATACGACCATCATTGGCACCAAGGCAGAAGCGACTCTCATCGCTGAAGACGACACGTCTCCATTCGTTCCTCCATTCACGCCTGTCGCGACACCACTGGAGGCGGGCTGCACGATGTTGGGGCGTGAGCGGAAGACGGCCTAACGGTGTGCGGGACCGTAGCCCAGCTTCATGGAGACGGTTGCGAATGGTCCTCGCCGATACCCCAGGAGCAACAGTGTCCCTCATTTGCTGGGAAGTGGCGGTGCGGTCCCCTACGGCACTGCGTAGGATCCTACGGTCTTGGCGTGCATCGGTGCGTCGCTGCGGTCCGGTCCCAGGTCGACGGGCACGTGCACCTTCCGCCGACCACTGGCGACAACATCGATGTACTGTGGAGACCTCACGCTCCACGTGTTGACCAATTCGGCGGTACGTCCACCCGGCCTCCCGCATGCCCACTATACGCCCTCGCTCAAAGTCCGTCAACTGCACATACGGTTCACGTCCACGCTGTCGCGGCATGCTACCAGTGTTAAAGACTGCGATGGAGCTCCGTATGCCACGGCAAACTGGCTGACGGCGGCGGTGCACAAATGCTGCGCAGCTATCGCCATTCGACGGCCAACACCGCGGTTCCTGGTGTGTCCGCTGTGCCGTGCGTGTGATCATTGCTTGTACAGCCCTCTCGCAGTGTCCGGAGCAAGTATGGTGGGTCTGACACACCGGTGTCAATGTGTTCTTTTTTCCATTTCCAGGAGTGTAGTTGCATGATGAAAGCTTGCGTGGGTCTTGTTTTCGTTGTTAATATACAGTGAATAGAATGTCTAAAAAATACAGGTATGAATGCTGTCTCGTGCCTCTAGGAGTAGCTTGCTCATAGAGTGTCTAATTGATACTTACTGTGGTCTTTGAAGGTTCCATTCATCTAGGCGTGTTCCATCAGGCTGAAATCAGGCGAAATTCGTGGCTGAACATCAACGTGTGTTCACAATCATGCTCCTTCATTTATTCACAAGAAAGAAAAAAATCCATGTCGAGTTGCACCTAAAAAAAAGTCTGTAAAAGCCTACTGGAGAATGTTTCAAGTAGAGGAGACTGAAGGAATACGGGTACCTTACGAGTTCTTTCGTTTTGTGTTGGAATCTGCCTTGTCCAAGTAAAAATTCATTGAATCTTACTTGAGCCAATAATATGTACTGACTTGGTAAAAAATTCTAAGAAATTTTGTTCTTATGTCAAAGTGGTAGGTGGATCAAAACAAAATATCCAGACAGTCTGTGACCGAAATGGTAATGAAACAGAGGATGACAGACTAAAGGCCAAAATACTATACGTCTTTTTCCAAAGCTGTTTCACAGACCAAGACTGAACTGTAATTCCTTCTCTAGATTCTCGCACAGATGACAAAATGGTAGATATCGAAATACATGAGAGAGGGATAGAAAAAATAAATTAAAATCGGTCAAAAGAGGAAAGGCCGTTGGTCCTCATGGGATACCAGTTCGATTTTACAGAGAGTACGCTAAGGAACTTGCCTCCCTTCTTGCAGCGGTGTACCTTAAGTCTCTAGAAGAGCGTAGTGTTCCAAAATATTGGGAAAGGGCACAGGTCATCCCCCTTTTTAAGAAGGCACGTCGAACAGATGTGCAGAACTGTAGACCTATATCTCTAACGTCGATCAGTTGTAGAATTTTGGAACACGTATTATGTTCGACTATAATGACTTTTCTGGAGATTAGAAATCTACTCTGTAGGAATCAGCATGGGTTTCGAAAAAGACGCTCATGTGAAACCCAGCTCGCGCTATTCGTCCACGAGACTCAGAGGTCCACAGACACGGGTTCCCAGGTAATGCCGTATTTCTTGACTCCCCAAAGCGTTTGATACAGTTCCCTAAAATCGTTTAATGAACAAAGTAAGAGCATATACAGAATCAGACCAATTGTGTGATTGGATTGAAGAGTTCCTAGATAACAGAACGCAGCATGTCATTCTTAATGGAGAGAAGTCTTCCGAAGTAAGAATGATTTCAGGTGTGACGCACGGGAGTGTCTTAGGACCGTTGCTATTCACAATATATATAAATGACCTTATGGATAACAGGAAGTTCGCTGAGGCTTTCTCATGACGATGCTGTATCGACAGGTTATAACAATGGAAAATTGAATTGAAATGCAGGAGGATGTGCAACGAATTGACGCATGGTGCAGGGAGTGGCAGTTGAATCTCAATGTAGACAAGTATAAGGTATTGCGAATACATAGAAAGAAAGATCCTTTATCATTTAGCTGCAATATAGCAGGTCAGAAACTGGAAACAGTTAATTCCATAAATTATCTGGGAGTAGGCATTAGGAGTGAATTAAAATGGAATGACCATATAAAATTAATCGTCGGTAAAGCAGACTGATTCATTGGAAGAATCCTAAGGAAATGCAGTACGAAAACAAAGGAAGTACCTTACAGTACATATGTTCGCCCACTGCTTGAATACTGCTCACCGGTGTGGGATCCATACCAGATAGAGTTGATAGAAGAGGTAGAGAAGATCCAGCGCGCTTCGTTACAGGATCATTTAGTAATCGTGAAAGCGTTAGAGAGATGGTAGATAAGCTCCAGTGGAAGACTCTGCAAGAGAGCGATAGAGGTTCTCAAGGTACCCCCCGCCACAGACCGTCCGGTCGCTTGAGGAGTATGGATGCAGATGTAGATGTAGATTAGACACACAGCAGCACCAAAAAAAATCGTCAAATGTTGACCTCCATCGGACATATAAAAACATTTTCAGAAGTCTACAACCTGTCGGCATTGTTTCTAGCACCTGGCTGGCAGGGACACCCTTAAAGGGCAATAAATGTCGCGCAGGATACAGTTACCGATGCGCAATGACCAGTTTTCGTCCAAAGAGCTGGGCGAGTTCATTCGTTTGCTCGAAAGGGGAGGCCGTTCGGATCCCGGCGGAGGTTCGAGTCCTCCCTCGGGTATGGGTGTGTGTGTTTGTCCTTAGGATAATTTAGGTTAAGTAGTGTGTAAGCTTAGGGACTTATGACCTTAGCAGTTAAGTCCCATAAGATTTCACACACATTTGAACAATTTTTGGGAGGCCGACAAGTGTTTACCACCTTTCGAGCCGGTCGGCGACTACTGAATCGATGTGCGCGCCCAGCAATTTTTCCTCAAACGACTTCACAGGAACTATTTGGAAGAAAAAAATTTAACCGACAGCAAGAAGATGCTGTGATATGGAAATGAAATGGCTCTGAGCACTATGGGACTTAACATCTGCGGTCATCAGTCCCCTAGAACTTAGAACTACTTAAACCTGGCTAACCTAAGGACATCACACGCATCCATGCCCGAGGCAGGATTAGAACCAGCGACCGTAGCAGTCGCGCGGTTCCGGACTGAGCGCCTGAACCGCTAGACCACCGCTGAGCATTCACACACGGTTGGCGCCGGTGGCGACACCTACAAGGTGCTAACATGAGGAAAGTTTCCAACCGATTTCTCATACACAAACAGCAGCTGTCCGGTGTTGTTGTGATGCCTCGTGTAGGGAGGAGGAATGCGTACCATCACATTTCTGACTTTGATAAAGGTCGGATTGTAGCCTATCGCGATTGCGGTTTATCGTATCGCGACATTGCTGCTCGCGTTGGTCGAGATCCAATGACTGTTAGCAGAATATCGCGTTGGTCGATGTCCAATGACTGTTAGCAGAATATGGAATCGGTAGGTTCAGGTGGGTAATACGGAACACCGTGCTGGATCCCAACGGCCTCTTATCACAAGCAGTCGAGATGACAACCATCTCATCCGCATGGCTGTAACGGATCGTGCAGCAACGTCTCGATCCATGAGTCAACATACGGGGACGTTTGCAAGACAACAACCATCTGCGCGAACGACGACGTTTGCAGCAGCATGGACTACAGCTCGGAGACCATGGCTGCGGTTACCCTTGACGCTGCATCACAGACAGCAGCGCCTGCGATGGTGTACTCAACGACGAACCTGGGTGCACGAATGGCAAAACGTTATTTTTTCGGATGGATCCAGCTTCGATTTACAGCATCATGATGGTCGTATCCGTGTTTGGTGACATCGTGGTGAACGCACATTGGGAGCGTGTATTCGTCATCGCCACGCCATACTGGCGTATCACTCGGCGTGATGGTATGGGGTGCCATTGGTTACAGATCAGTCAATCATTCAGACTGTTGCCCCTGCAACTACTGAAAAGGCTGCTGCCCCTCTTCAGGGACCACATGTTCGTCTGGCCCCTCAACAGATACTCCTCCGTTGTGGTTGCACCTACGGTATGTCTATCTGTGTCGCTGAGGCACGCAAGCTTACCCGCCAAAGGCAAGGTCAATGGTTCATTGGGGGGAGGGGCGGGGCAGAAGACTGGTTTATAGTTTCAAGAAGATAGTTGCTAAGATAAGCTTAAGGAAATCATCCATCGGTATCAACAGAGTTCTAGGTTTCAATAAAGCTGAAAGTGATATATTTTTTTCCAGTGTTGACAGCATTTTCGAAAAAGACATCTGACACTACGACTTTTCATAGGGGATAGGTTAAGGAAAGGCAAACCTACGTTTATAGCATTTGCAGACATAGAGAAAGCTTTTGAAATTGTTGACTCGAATACTCCTTTTCAAATCTTAAAAATGGCAAGGATAAAATACAGGGAGCGAAAGCCTATTTACAATTTGTACTGAAACCAGATGGCAGTTATAAGAGTCGAGGGGCACGAAAGGGAAGCAGTGCTTGAGAAGAGAATGAGACAGGGTTGTAGCCTATCCTCGATGCGATTCAGTCTGTATATTGAGCAAGCAGTACGAAAACAGAAGGAAAGCTTGGAGTAGGAATGACAGTCCAGAGAGAAGAAATAAAAACTTTGAGGTTTGCCGATGACAATGTAATTCTGTCAGAGACAGCAAAGGACTTGGAAGATCAATTGGATGGAATAGACGGTGTCTTGAAAGAAGGATATAGGATCAACATCAACAAAAGCAAAACGAGGACAATTGAACGTAGTCGAATTAAAACAGGTGATGCTGAGGGAATTGGATTAGGAAATGAGACACTTAAAGTAGTAAATAAGTTTTTGCTATTTGCGAAGCAAAATAACTGAGATTGCTCGCAGTTGGGAGGATATAAAAGTATTTGTATAGAGTATAGCAATGAATGGAAGTAAAACACGGACGATAAATAGTTTAGACAAGAAGAGCAGAAGCTCTTGAAATGTGGTGCTACAGAAGAATGCTGAAGATTAGATGTGTAGCTCACGTAACTAATGAGGAGGAACTGAATAGAATTGGGAATAAGAGTAATTTGTGGAACAACCTGACTAAAAGAAGAGATGGGTTGGTATGACACGTTCTGATGCACCAAGGGATCACAATTTAGTACTGGGGGAAAGCGTGGGGAGTAAAATTCATAGAGGGAGACCAAGAGATGCATTGAGTAAGCAGGTTCGGAGGGATGTCTGTCACGAATGCTGACGGATGTGTGACGCGCAATTCCATATTGTTATCCCTGAAGGCCTATGTTTCCGAATCGATCACACAAGAATGCTGAGTTCCATTTCGGTTTAAAGAAACACACGGCGAGAGAAGTTACTCCACGTGAACATGACTCGAACAAACAATATGTCCTGCAAGAAATGCAAGTAAAACATGAGTGGAAAGCACTCTTTAATCCGAGAGCATGTAGCGATGTCACCCAAATACGTGTATGCACAGCAGCACGAGAAATTGTTGACCAATGTTTAGCGTTTGTACAGTTAATACTGTAGCCTAGAACGTTACTTCAGCCAGGTCTTGCTTCCCTCTGGCTGAAAAATCTGTGGTAAGACACCTGATTGGCTTAGGTTAGAGATTAGATTAGTTTCTCGTTCCATAGATCCGTGTTGAGGAGATCCTTGCGGATGTGGAACATGGCACCATTTTTTGTTTTTTATTTTTATTTGTAAGCTGAACAACACATCATTTGTTTCTATTAAAAAATTCGTCAATGGAGTTGAAGGAGTTGGCCACTATTAAGACTTTCAGGCTCCTTTTAAACTGATCTCTATTTGTAACTAAATTTTTTATGTTTGCTGGCAAATTATTGAAGACGAGTGTTCCTGAGTAGCGGACCTCCTTTTGAACTAAAGTAAGTGCTTTTAAATCCTTGTGCAGATCATTTTTGTTCTTGGTATTGTATGTATGAACTGAGCTGTTTGTTGGAAAAAGAGATACATTATTTAGGACAAATTTCATTAAGGAGTAAGTATACTGAGAGGCAGTAGTTAGTATACCCAGTTCTTTGAAGAGGTTTCTACAAGACGTCCGTGAGTTTACTCCACAAATAATACGTATTACACGCTTTTGGACTCTGAAAACTTTTGTTTGACTTGAAGAGTTACCCCAAAATATTATACCATATGACATTATGGAATGAAAGTAGGCAAAGTATGCAAGCTTTTTCACTTTTATGCCGCCTATGTCTGTTAACACTCGAATTGCAAATACAAATTTGTTAAGGCGTTTCTGCAGTTCTGTGGTGTGCTCCTCCCAACTGAATTTATTACCAAGTTGTAATCCCAGGAATTTAAGACTGTCAACCTCTTCTATCTGCTCTTCTTCGTACTTTATGCATATGCTGGGTGGAAACCTCTTACAGGTTCTTAACTGCATATAGTGAGTCTTTTCGAAGTTTAATGTCAGTGAGTTGGCTTTAAACCATATATTAATATCCTTGAAAATATCATTAGCAGATCTTTCTAGAACTACACTCGACATACTATTTATTGCAGTACTTGTGTCATCTTCAGACAAAACGAACTCTGCTTCTGGCAGTGTAACTGATGAGAGATCATTAATGTACACAAGAAAAAGCAATGGCCCTAAGATGGATCCTTGTGGGACACCACATGTAATTTCTTCCCATTCTGATGATGACTGATGATTTAATTCACTAGTCCCTTGCACTGACACCCTTTGTTTCCTGTTAGCGAGGTATGACTTGAACCATTTTGCAGCAATGCCCATGACACCATAGAATTCTAATTTATTTAAAAGAATGTTGTGGTTTACACAATCGAATGCCTTTGACAAATCACAGAAAATACCTGCTGCTTGTAACTTGTTATTTAATGAATTAAGCACATTTTCACTGTGGATGTAAATAGCCTTTTCGATAACAGAACCCTTCAGAAATCCAAACTGTGTTCTTGATAATATGTTATTTGTGGTCAGATGGTTGAAAAGCTGCCTGTAGATTACTTTTTCTAAAATTTTTGAGAATGCTGGCAAAAGTGAAATCGGTCTGTAGTTTGATGGCACCTCTTTATCCCCTTTCTTGAATAGAGGCTTAACATCTGCATATTTCAACCAGTCAGGAAATGTCCCATTTATAACTGACTGGTTACACAAGTAACTTAGAATTGTACCAAACTCACAAGAAGATGCCTTAATTAACTTTGTTGATATTTCATCGTAACCACTAGAATGCTTTGTTTTTAAATATTTTATTATGGAAGTTATTTCTTTTGGTGATGTGAGTGACATATTCATGTACCTGAAGCTATTTGTAAAGGCTAGTTTCAGATATTCAAGGGCATCATGTACTGATCCAGACAATCCCATTCTATCAGTAACGGATTTAAAGTACTTGTTAAATAGATTTGCCACACTATGCCCATCGGTTACTAATGTGTCATCTACCCTTAGTGCTATTTGCTCCTGTTCCTTTCTGGTTCTACCAGTCTCCTCTTTCACTATATCCCATATTGTTTTTATTTTGTTCCCTGACATTGCTATCTTCTTCTCGTAGTGTATTTGTTTAGACGTCTGAATTACTTTTTTTAATGTTTTACAGTATTCCTTGTATTTAGCAAAATCATCAGCATTGGAGCTATTCTTGGTCGACAGATACATTTTCCTTTTTGTCTTACAGGAAATCTTTATTCCTTGTGTGATCCATGGTTTTATTATAGACTTCTGTTTAATTTGAGTAACTTTTAGAGGAAAACAGTTTTCAAACATGTTACTGACATTGTTCATGAATGTGTTATATTTTTCATTCATGTCATAAGCACTAGAAACATCTTTCCAGTTCATATCTTTGAGCAGTTTTCTAAAAAACTCAATTTTTGGTTGATTGAACACTCTCCTGTACTCAGATTTAGCAGTCTCGATAATCTGCTTAGAATTTTGTCATGATCTGATAGTCCATTTACTACAGGTTTTATGATATGATTTTTTTCCTTTGATTTGTCTATAAAAATGTTATCAATGGCTGTCCTTGAGGATTTAGTGATCCTAGTTGGAAAGTTTACAGTGTGAGTTAGATTGAAAGACAACATTACTAACTGCAGTAAATGTTTACTGGAAGATTGAATTAGAAAATCTGTATTAAAGTCACCAGCAATTAAAATTTCTTTGTTTCTTACTGTTAAATAACCCAAAAGAGCTTCTAGATTATTTATGAATCGATTATAATTTCCTGCAGGTGCTCGGTAAATAGTTTCTATTATATAGGATCTGTTATGGAACTCTACTTCTGTTGCACATGCTTCTAGATGCTGCTCTAAACAGAATTTTTTAATGTCAATGTTCTTGAATTTATGGCAGTTTTTAATAAATGTGGCAACTCCTCCTCCCTCCATATCTACTCTGCAGATGTAGGAAGCTACCTTAAATCCTGAAATGTCTAACATATCTATACCAGTGGTCACTTGATGTTCAGAGAGTCAGATTATGTCAATTTCGTTAGATGAATTCATTTCATCGATACGAATGAGTAGTTCATCAACTTTATTTCTGAGTCCTGGAAGGTGTAATAAAGATAACTGATACTGCATACTAATGGGATTATAACTATTTTGGTGAAGATGAACTGGCAGTTTCTGATCACTTTCTGTTAAACATTGTTTAAATGGACGCTGTATGCTAAAATCAGACTCCTGTTCATTTATTTTCTAAAACTGAGTCTGTCTGCCAATCTCTATTAAAACTCGTTTTCTATCCCCCTTCCCTATTCTAAAAAAGGCGTCCCTCTGACACCTGTGACCACTGGTATTTTACCACTTGTGACAGTGTCCCCCCTTAAGTTTTCTGCAATCAAGCCAGACAGTTTTCCCTTCCCTTTCCTATTGAGGTGAAGGCCATGCCTAGTGTAGTCCCTCCTATCAATAGCATCCACAGGAATCAAACCAATATGGGACCCTATATCCGTCCTAAGCAGCCACTCCAACTCCAAGTTCACCCTCCCTACAGAAGAGTTCAAATGAGGCCGATCATGGCCTCTCAACACAGACACAAATCCGACACTCGTATGCTTCGTTGCTGATGCTATCTTCACCAGGTCACTCTCTATGGAATATTCAGAGTCTCTGCCAATGCTGTTTCCCGGACCACCCACTATAACCACGACAAAATCGCTGACCTGCCCAACACATGACACATGTATAGTATCTTGTTCAGTGACATATGATAGGCAGCTAAGTACTGTAGTTGTGTGCGGCCGTTCTTCCAGAAAGGGTCACATAACATATGCAATTTAATAATGAAAGACCCATTTGATCGGAATATTTCACTGACACTGAGGAATATTTTAAGCAGCAGTATTGGAGATTATCAATAACTGAGTAACGTAGCCTTACTCTTCATTTACTATTAATTGGGTATTGCATGCCTTGTACGAGAAAAAGTGAGAGAATGTTGAAAGCATTCTGGACGGTGCAGAGACAGTTAAGAGTCGGGCGTCACCTTTAGAGCTATTTCACGGAAGGACAGGAATGGAGGCGCACAGGTCAATGGCTCATCGGTCATAGGTCAGTCATGTGTTGTGGTGGTGCAGGCCATTTAACTTTGTGCACAAACGCAGTTAGGATCTCTTGTGGCGAAAGCCCCTTGTGCAGACATTTTACAACTTGGCAGTGAAGAGAGAGGGAACACGTTTTAGCTGAAGGCATTACTGTGTTCAAATGTAGAAAGCTGACTTTTCCTTTCGACAGAACAACGCCATAGATTAACATCTCGAATATGGAGGGGGGCCCACAGTTATTGACCTTTTTAACCGTGGGACATCCCGTGACGTACTGAATTTGTAAAAAATAAATGTATACATGAAGTAAGACTCACAGGACTGCTGTTTGTGTATGAGAAATCGGTTGGAATCTTTCCTCATGTCAGCACGCTGTAGGTGTCGCCACCGGCACCAACCTTGTGTGCAATGCTCTGAAAAGTTAATCATTTGCATATCACAGCATCTTCTTCCTGTTCTGTTAATAATAAAAATACTCATCTTTTTTGTTGCTCTTTGTTGTACGTCGTTGCCTCGTTGTTCTCTTCCTTTCTGGGGTTCATCTTTCTATAATTGTGTACAGGATTACCGGGATACTACTTCAGTAAACATGTGAAATATGGTGGAATTTCTGCAAAATTACACATATATTTTCAGTCATTTCACTTCACAATAGGCTGATCCCGGCGGAGGTTCGAGTCCTCCCTCGGGCATTTACACTTCTTCTTGGTGTAGCAATTTTAATGGCCAGTAGTGTAGCAACGCTTTCCGTCCAGGAGTGCAGATCTGTTCTGGCTGTTCGTTGGTGTCAGAAATAAAACGTGCTTTCAGTGCTAAGTGCTGTATTTCGTTGACGACCCTACTTTCGGAAGTGGACTTTTATGTGGATCGTCACGATGGGGCGTTACCCTACAGCCCCGAAACGAGAGTTAAAAATTGTAAAGGTTTCTCAAAGGTGGGGTGAGAATTTAACAATCTGCAAATGGCGTAACTCAATAGAACAAAACAGCCGCATCCCACACTGATAATTCAACTAACAAGCGCACAATGTGGTGCGTCGCAGGAAAGTTCCCAGCTTTCATAGAACGCCACCCTCTTGCAGTCGATTTGCAGCTCTGCGCGGTATTAGGCCAGTGAACAGGTAGCACGTGTCATTTTTCGGAAACGAAAAACGATCAGACTCGCTCTAGTTTAATTGCATACAGCCGAGACATGACACAGTGGATGGTGGCATCGGGAAAGTAATTAACGAGTGAACATTAATTATGTCTGGTCGTTCATCTCCGAACAGTCCACCAACGTCGCGTACGTTATGCCGTAACACATGGAAAACACAAATAATTAACGGATAAGATAGTGGCTTGAATCAATGACGGAGCCAACACAACAGATAGATTTAAATAATCTTTAGCGATCGAATACATTGACAACTGCGAAACATCTACTCAGCTTGATCTCGAAACGACAAAAGGCAATAACACAGGAAATAAACAAAAGAGCAGCGCTCTTCTGGTTATCTTCAGTGGCTTTGCATTCACCAGTTTTACAACTTCTGGCAGATTTGCTATGTTAAATGCAATCTTCGAACATTTAGTGAATACGTTATTCTCAAACATGTTTCACTCTTTACAAATGAGAAATGGTTTTGCTATTAAACATCATAACCTTCCCAATTACGAGAATAAAAATGAGGCCACAAAAATAAATAATATGAAACTGTTTAATGACCACGTCAACATTCCTTTCATTGTTCATGAACCCACGTGATGCTGCGCATTGTAAGACGTGTATATATCTATTGTCTATTGTCAAACCACAATTTATGAAAGAGGTTTATGTGTTATTAATAGGATTAAGTAGGAATAATTAATATTTGTCATGTTGGAAATAATTGTGGTAGTAGGGAATGTCTGGACCAGAAGGCATTTTGTCTGCACCAGGAAACATTGTTGGCGGGAGAGATCGCACTTTAGCGTTCGTAGAAAGTCAGTAATAAACAAGATGTGAAGCAAGTTGGTAGCAAGTCTGAAGCGAGAGGTTGGGAGGAGCGGTGTGCCTGCCAGCCACTAGCTATGATTTGCAAGAGATTATAAACGGGTGTACAGAGACATCAGCTAACTATTATCATAAGAGGAACTAATAATATTGAATTATTTATTTATTTATTTTTTGAGAAAGTCAAGACTACTGAAGGTATGTTTGCGCAATGCTAGTTGTAAGATTATTGTAAAAAGTAAGTCCCATTTGAACTTTTGTAAAATCATTTTATTACCAACAGTAAATATTTGAAGAATCGTTTTCAGAATACAATTAATTTTTGCCAGCAATATTGCGTTATGATTATAATCTATCCCAAAAACCATCAACGTAAAACTTTGACAAATTTTATTGTTGTCAAGAAATAGTATAACAATGAAATACGTAACTTCCGTCAAATTAATTAAAGAATGACGTCAGCTTTGCTATTAAAGAATAACGTCAGCTTTTGTAATAAATGTAGCCACTTATTATTATAGCCCACCAGCAGCTAACAGAGTATAGTAAAACAGAGTAAGTATATTCATGTCGCAGTTCGAAGTAGCAGTCAGATGGCGATCCAGTAACAGCAAAAAAGCTAAGGAACAGTTTCGGGTTATTGCAGGAAACGACTGAGGGCATTCTATGTTTCGTCGAAATAATCAGAAAATCACTTTTAATAAGCAGCATTTAAATTTGTATGCGAAGATTGCACTTATTATTATTGAGAAAGAGAATTAATTTCAGAGGGAAGGTTTCATTTGTTATTATTAAGCGAGAGATAGAACTCCTAAGGGAAGGTTTCATAATTATTGTAGAAGGGAAGGTTGCGTAACAAAAGAGATATAGAGGAGACGGGAAGGTTTCAACATTCAAAAGGAAGTACTGAGCTTCTCGTGATCTTTGTCCCGTTTGACGGTTCAGCTCCACAGGGAATTCACTCGCCTTGTACCGCCACATACTATCGCTTTGCCTTACGTAATATTTTCAGCTCCACGGTAAGTATTGGTGTTGCAGCTTGTGGTGGAATGCAAAGCCGCCAGCAGCGCATTCTTCAGGTCAGTCTTCCATGTAATTTCGTGGATAACCATTAACGTTCATTGTCTCGGATAATTAGGTTCCGATCGTACAGATAGCAAACACATTTCCATTGCAAGAGTGTTCGTCTACAAGAGGGGCCTAATTACGTGAAACTTTGATTGGATTTGCAGAATTCTTTGCTACTCAATTTTCCTCAGAAACACAACAAGAAAGTTTATGTTGCCCTCGCGAAAGTTTTAACAGATCTCACTGAGTCTTTCGAGTCACATAGCGTTATTACTGATTCCTGCCTGAAAAACGGCTGTAAATCAGTTTAAAAGTTGTTTCAAAATTTCAGTCGAACACATAAATTGTAGTTGTAAGATTAAGGCTAGCTTTCAACGTACAGCCATGCCAGGTAAATATGAAGTCCGGATAATGCATCTCATTACTAAAAGACATGTGCAATTTTAGAGCACGATACAGGTTGCATTTACACAGATTGCTTCTATTTGGTATTGTAATTTCTGATCCGGCCCACATTTTTGAAGGTTGTTCTTGTAGAAGCTACAGCACACGACGACCCAGTTAATGAACGAGTGAATGAGTGAAAGAAGCTAATTCTGAAGATACCTTCTTCCCTTTTCTGTTGAAGAGCCTCCCCCGTATTTTCTCTTGGCTCGTCTATATTTTCCCGGGCCTTAATGCAGGCTCTCCATCCACTCTTGGGCCATTAATCGGGAGGCGTTCCTCTTGAGCAGAGGGCTTTTAGCGGTTTCCTCTCTGAAGTCCTAAATGACGCAATTCCTCCCGTGTGGACGCTTGCAGATGCGCACGCTAAGTGCGTCGTCATTTCATCTCAGCTCTGGGCAGTGTCTTCCTAGCAGTCTGCTGGCTGGGCTCGCTCGTTTACCGTGTTCCACGATTTGATAAAAAAAAATTCAATTGCTTGGCTTTGTGTATACTGAACCGTGATTTATTTTCAAAGAATGTTCTTAAGAATTTATTTTATTTACTAGCGATTCATCAAGAACATCACACTATGTAAGCATGGAAGTAGTTGCCAGGGAGTAACTGAAGAAATCATAACGAAATTCCTCTTAACAAATGGGAATTTCATTCACTTTAATAGTGCCTACAGCATTTTTTAAAAGAAACAGATTTAAAATTACAATCAGAAAGCACTCTCTAAATATCAAAGTTACAATTTATTTAGAGGCAGAAAGAAACAATTTTTGACTGTAGGAGCTTTCGGGCAGAGAACCTTGCCGCTCCCTTTTGACACGGCCGTAGTTACGACCGCTCACAACAGCCTCTGAAAGACTACACAGGTGCAAATCTGCAACACACCAGATAACTTTAAACTAAGAGTTTTTACAATTTACACAAGCTCACGATCTATGCATCCCCCAGTAGGAGGGATGGAAATGGTACAAAACACTAACAATTAAAATGTTAACCTTGCCACCGAAGGTGCAACTTGATTTTAACTTCTAAGAAAAGTTTTACGGTGAAAGGGTGGCAACTTTATACACTAAAATGATCAGTTAAATAAAAGCCCATGAAATGCAATCTTTTATAAAATTCTACAAGGTAGTCCAAACAATAGTTAAGATGCTCTACAGTACACAGATACCACCTCTCAAGATCATAGGCAATAATATCAAAGTTTCCAAAGATCAAAACATATTTCAGGTATTAGGCCGTTTCATTCCACGCAATAAATTCGTTAACACACCAAATCCGACAAACATGACAGAAGCAGCTACTAAAATGCGGTAGATTGATAGGGAGATTACAGAACAATCCGAACCGCAGGTTGCTCTAACCCGACCCTACTCCACAAGGGAAAAACGGACCACCCAATTTATAAACAACCACCTTCCCGCAGGTGGACAAATGGAGAAGAATGTTTGGACACCCCAAAACAAAACGGCTGGTGACCTCACCAAGAAAACAAGTAGAATGTAACAAGAGTAAATCAAACAACACATCACCAAACACTTAACTTCTAATAAACTGCGTTTCCTCGAGAAGACCTGGCGCAGCACCCCCAAATCGCTATCCCTAACCGTCCGCTGCCAGCCTCTTCAACGGACGCAGGAAGGCGCTCCGAACTCCCCTCTCACGGCGTCGCAGCTCCCACCGGCCAGACCGATGTCGTGGGTTGACTCCTGTTGCTCTCGTGTCGACGGCGAAGTCACTACACGTCGCTTACCGCCGCGGCCCACTGGACTCACGTGGTGACCTCACACGCGCCGACGCTCAAGACTTGTCAAGTCATCTTGTGTATCAGTGCGCGACCGACCAACCGATCGATCCTACCGCCAATGACGATTGCCTGAGAAAACTCGAGCAGACTCAGATGCAGGAACTAATCCCCGACCGGGCGACCACTCGCTGAGTTATCTTATTGGCGGAGTGGAAAGACTCTTATTTTGCCAGCTGTAAAGGTTGATCCGAACGACAGACAGACACTAACTGCCTAACAAAGGCGGACGAGAGACAAACTAGCAAGCTCGGGACGAGAGGCTGACCCAGGCTGACTGACTGGCGATTTTTTTTTTGTTTGTTGATTTTTACTTCTGTAGGGAATTGAAGGGATAAAAATTTTCTCTTTATTTATTTATTCTTCTTTCAGCTTTGGTTTGGGCACACAGAAGGGTCCTTTAACTCACTGCTTTTGGTGTGTGTTTGAAAACATGTGTAGAGGTGCTAAAGGACTATATGTCCTTAAATTATGGAGAATTACATAGGGATATCATTTACGGAGGCTCAAATACTATCGCCTTCAGTACTTTATATTTGTGGTTGCGTAAGGGTTCTACAGTACCTACTGTGGTGAGTTGTGGTGTACTGTCACGTATCATGTCCAACTACCGAAATAATGTTCGTGCCTTCTCCTTGACCTTGTCTGAGAGGTAAGATTCGCTTAAGGCTCGATGAATGTCACGATTTCGGATCCACCATTGGGCTCCAGTGATCCATCGTAGTCATCTGCTTTGTACAACCTGTAACTTCTTGTAGTTAGTGGCACACGTAGTACCCCAAGAGGTCGATCCATACAAAAGAGATGGTTCGACTGTGGTATGGTACAACTGGAGTTTCGTGCGTTGGTTGAGGTATGAGCTCTTCAGCAATGGGAGGAGAGCTCCCAGCATTTTGAGGCCAGACGTCTTCTTCTCCATAATGTGATGACTATACAACAGTTTGGTGTCCAGATGCACTCCCAGGTATTTTACAGTCGTTGCCCAGGGGAGAGGCTGGTCTGATATCCGTAGGCGTTCATTGACGATGGGTCTCCGAAGTGTGAAGACAATAACTTTGGTTTTCTCTGCATTGACCGTTATTTTGTTCATGTGGGTCCAGTGGTCCACTAAATCTAGTTGGCGCTGCATCCGAGTGACGAGGTGGGGCTGTTGCTGTCTGAGACTTTTAACTATTCGCCATTCATCTTTGGTGCGTAATAGAAAGTTGTCCATTTTGAGTTCCCACGTGTGTTGCTTCCAGTCCTGAACCTTCCGCCGGAGTTCTCGGGTTACTCTGTGAGTCTCCCGTCTATCGCCCGGATGGCGGTAACGGACCCATCGTTTCCGAAATCGATTGCGCCTTATCTTAAGTTCCTGCAGTGGTGGTGGAAACTCGTCATAATTGACTTCTGGTTGCAGGGGCTGCGTGAGTGCTCGTTGTTTCGCACTGTTAATCTTTTTCGTGAGTACTGCGACTGCCACATCAATCGCTTCTCTAGTAGTAACAACCTGGGTTGGTCGCACATTGTTGTTGAGGTACGTTTGAAACTGCTGCCAGTCGTAAGTTCTTGTCGTCGGTAGTGGGAGTTGCAAAGTAGCCCTCTCTATGAGTCCTAACACCGGTCTATGGTCCTACGAAAGATCACCCAGCGTCCGCAGATGGAGATTCGGGTTGATGTTCTTGATTATGGCGGTGTCTAGAACATCAGGGTCTTGTGTCTGGACGTAAGGTATCCTCGTCGGTTCCCGTGGTCCATAGACGGATGTAAATTCTCAGCCAGTGCAAACAGCATATGTCCTTTTGGGTTAATCTTATGGGAATTCCAGGCAACATGTTTACTGTTAAGATCCCCTCCAAGGAGGATCTTGTCGTAACCCTCTGTAACGGCGTAAAGATCTTCTGGGTGGAGAGGCTTCTCTGGGCGAAGGTAAGCCGCAATACAGGTAATGTTTCCGAGCGTCGTGTGGATTGATACTGCCGTAGCCTCTAAAGTCTGGAGTTGGAGTAAACGTTCTTGGTGGTGACGAATACATTTTTTGATCAGAACTGCGGTCCCTCCACCCCGTTGTTCCCGTCTGTCCGTCCGGTAGACGTGCATGTTCCTCAAACGGAGGTCGGTTGACTCGCGGAGATGTGTTTCGGAGACAAATGCTACGTCTATCTTGTGGCGATGTAAGAAGTCCGTTAATTCTATTTTCTTCAGTTTCAGGCCGTTGGCATTCCAAATGCAGAAGTTAAGATTCCTCGTGTGATGCCGTCTATCCATTTAGGGTGTTTGAAAAGCTGTCAGTACGCTTTCTACAAGCGAGAGGATAGACGTCAGCTTCTGCTGGAGGGCGGTGAGTGGTTGAAGGATGTCTGTTAACGCTGGTGTAAAGGTGATCGACCAGGCAGGTGATGTCTCCGCTGGTGTTGGCGTCGGTGGATGGGCGTGTATTGCTTCGGAGTAAGAGCGCTGTTGTCTTGTCTGTCGCAGAGTCACTCTGGGTGCCGGTTGTGGTCGAGAGGCGATTGGTTCCACAGGGAGAGGTGCCGCTTGTTGTTGGGTGGCCGGAATCGCTGCCATGGCCGAGTTCTTAACATAGGTCGTTGTGGGGTCGACTTCTTTGGTGTCCTTCTAGTATATTTCTGTAGGAGTTCTTGAAATTTGGGGCAGCCACAGAAGGTCGCTGGATGTTCTTGTTCACAATTGGCGCACTTTGGGGGCGCCGTCCTAGGATGGGTACGATTCGATGATTTATGGGATCCACCGCAGCGGACGCAGCGTGCTGGCATGCTGCAGTAGTTCGCTGTATGCTCGAAACGTTGGCAATGTCGGCACTGGACTGGTCCTTCTTTACTATTATAGGTTTCTATTATCACTCGTGTGTAGAGCAGGTATTTGACATCACATATCTTGTCACTGTCTTTTCCGGATGGGAGGGGGACTCGGTAAACAGGTTGCGGTATCAATTGTTTCGTCTTCTCGTCGTGTTCCTTAAATTCGTAGACTTGTAGCACTTTGAAGCCTTTTTCCTTCGTTGAGCTTTTCAATGAGGTGAACGTAATCCTCTGTGCAATAAATTGTGACTGGGGGCACTTTGCGAAGCACATTCTTGTCTCTGTCCACAGCTTCTGCGGCATTAGAAGTTTGTGCCTGTGGCTTGTTGGTGGTTGGTGGAGGCGCAGCTTGAGTTGTCAGTGGCGCGAATCGGTTCATTGTAGGGATGGTCTCCGTTCGTCTCTTAGCCGGGTTGGCTAAGTCCTTGGCTAACGCGTTGCTTCTGCGCCGTTTGTTGTGTACGAGCGTAAAGTCCCTCTCTGCGTGTGGGGAGTCGCTGTCGTTTTCTGCTGGAAAGGCCGCTGCCATCTCCGCGTCGTCGACCGTTTGGTGGGAGTGCTGTGATTCGACATCTGAGTCCACAGATGGAGATGCCAGACAGGTGTCGTTATCCTGCTCTTGCGTTTCCCGTGAATAGCGGATAAGGCGCTGTATGTCCTTCAGCGTTTCTTTGACCTCCTCCCGACATAGGGTACATCGAGTCTTCTGGCGTAGTCCTGGAGGTCGGCTTCATTGCTGCGTCCGTCGTGATGTGATGTATGGCCGATGTCCGAATACGGTTTCGTCGTGTGGTGTGTAGTCTTCTGCGGTCGAATAGCGCCTGTCGATCGTCGTTCTTGATCTTCTGTCCTGCCATGAACCGGTGCCGTAGCCTGGGTCGTCAACGTGGGATCCGTCCTGTGTGGAGCGGCCGCTGGGGCGTCCGGCGGGCCAGGCCCAACCGACCGACCAGCGAGCGACTCCGGCGTGTGCCAGACGGCTGCCCCGGCAGCCAGCGCATCGTCCTCGCTCGTCGGCATGGCGAACTCGACTGTGACTGGCGCCTCGCGTGGATCTGCACGGAGATAACTTGTTCTCCGGTGTGTGATGGAGTTCGCAGCAGTTAGTGCTTTGCCTCCCATGCATACCGATGTAATGCGTCTTCACATGTAGATTGTCATCTTGGGAGTCTCCTCAGCACAGTTCTGCAGCGAGCAGGTGTGGCCAGCGGGTGGTGACGCTGCGCGGCAGTTTTCGGCCCAGCGTCCGGATTTGGGCGTTGTGTGACCGACCAGCACGTTCGTAGAAGGTGCGGGCTGCCGCCTGGAAGAGGTCACGGAGCAGAGGTACTTCCGCGATGTCGTGAAGATGAGCGGTGGGGAAATCGTAAGGCGGGTGCAAGGCCAGCCGAAGGATGCGATTCTGCAGTGTCTCCAGCTTCTTCAGGTTCGTGTCGGCGGCGTTCCCCCAGACGACGGCGGCGTATTGGAGTACAGGTCGGAGCAGCGCCTTGTAGAGAGTGATGCCCAGCCGCGGTGGTAGTTGGGAGCCGGGGTTCAGCACCGGGTAGAGGATGCGGAGCCTGTGCCGCACTTTGGCCGTCACTTCGCGGATGTGCGGAACCCACGTGAGTCGGCGGTCGATGGTGACGCCGAGGTAATGCGCCGTTGGACGCAACGGGACAGGGCTGACAGCGACGGTGAGCGGTTGCAGACGTGCAGGAACGAGTCGCCTGGTGACGATCAGGAACTGCGTCTTGGCCCCATTGAATTGTAGACGCCACTTGACGGCCCAGGCTGCCAGGGTGTCAACGGAGAGCTTCAGACGGCGGCGCATAACGGCGGCATTGAGGCTCCTCGTATATAGAGCCGTGTCATCCACGTACAGGTCGAGCCGCACACGGTCGATCTTCGGCGCATCAGAAGTGTACAGCGAGTACAGGAGTGGTCCCAAGACCGAGCCCTGTGGCACACCGGCGTTGATGCGGCGGACGGAGTACAAGCAATGCGCGGCCCGCACATGGAAGGTTCTATCCGCAAGATAGGAACGGATGAGACGGACGTGCGACGTCGGGACCCCAAGTTCAAAAAGTTTGAACAAGAGGCCGCGGTGCCACACACTGTCAAAAGCACGCGACACGTCCAGGAACACCGCGCTGCTCGAGGGCGACGAACGCATCTTCCACTAGCCGTAGGAGTTGGTGAACTGCCGAGTGGTCCCTGCGAAAGCCGAACTGCTCTTCGGGCAGGAGGCCTTCCTCGTCAACGTGGCGCTGCAGCCGCCTGATGTACACCCTTTCAAAGACCTTGGAGACGGCCGGCAGTAAACTAATAGGTCTGTAGCTCGCGAGATCCTTCCCCATCTTCGGAATCGCTACGATCTTTGCATGCTTCCAGGAATGAGGAAACTTGCAGGACGGGAGATTACATTAAAGATGTCGGCGAGATGAGTGACAGCCACAGGCGGCAACTTCTGGAGTAGGGCGTTGGAAACCTCGTCTGGGCCCGCAGCTTTCCTGGGGTTCAGGGCACGCAGGATGGACGACACCTCCTCCGCCATCGTCTCTTCAATGACGTCAAGTAGCATGGGAGCCGGTCAGCAACCATGTCGTCGTGGCCAGCGTCGGTCGGGTCTTCGATCGGCGTAAACGCAGCCTCAAAGGCGTCAGCAAGGACATCAGCCTTCGCAGCTGGTTCGCAGACAGCCTGACCATGGACCAGCAGCGGAGGGATACGTTGCGTGCGGCGTAGGAAACGCTTCGTCGTCTGCCAGGCCGTGCTGTCGTATAGACAGACGGTGGCGACCTTGTTACTCCAGTCGCGATTGCGATGGTTGTCAATGGCGACCCGAATGTCCCGCTGCATCCTATTGAGGAGGCGCTTGGCGTCGGCATTTCTTGTCCGCTGCCATTCCTGGTAGACCTGGTTCTTCTCAGTGATGGCCACAAGGATGTCTGGCGGCAGCTGGCGGGAGTAGTCAGGCGGAGTGCGAGGTCGGGGCGGCGTTGCTATAGTGGCAGCGTCGATCTTGGTTGCCGCAAAGTGCAGAAGTGCTGCGTCCGCTCCAGCGTCCGCAGGGGGCGGCGCGGCGGCGAGTGAGTCCGTCACAGCTGCTTGAAACCTGCCCCAGTCGATGCCAGCAAGTGAGATGCCGCGCCTGGGCTGTTGGAGGCCGTCTAAGTCGATATCAAAAACCACTGGGACATCATCAGAATTCAGTGCCGTCCTCGTCGTGGCAGTGATCTGATGAAGGATACCCTTGACGACCGCGATGTCGATTATATCCGGGAGGCCACGGGCAGGGAAGATTGTCGGGTCATACGGCCCCACCACAAGCGCATGGTAATGTTCTGCTACCCGGAGCAGGCAGTGGCCAGCGGCATTGGTGATCCTGGAGTTCCAGGAGACATGTTTCCTCTTGAAGTCCCCGGCGACGAACACCTGCCCCCTCAATGAGAGCAGAGCATCGATGTCAGCAGGGTCCAGTGGACAACACGGCGGTCGGTAGGCAGCTTGAGTGCGGACGTCGTTGGCATTCCACGCGACGACCGTGAGCCCTCTAACGCTGCCCATGGTGCAGCTGGTGAGTGTCGACAGCGGTCGGGGCCGGAGAGGCCATCGGCACTGCAGCGGTGAGTTGCTGCGACATGACTTCAATCAACTTCGTAGCACTGGTCACCAGGGCAGTGAGCTGCGCGACATGGTTGGCTAGGTCAGCGGTGGAGGCAGCCGGCGCGGCCCCGGCGCTGGAAGGGGGAGGCGTAGCTGACTCGCTGTGAGAGTCCACCTGGGGCTGCTCGACTGACGGTGCTGAGCGCTGGGTACCCACGGGGCGCTGACCGCCGCGCCGGCGATTGGCGGGGCGCGGTCCGGCCGACGTCCCGGGAGAGGCAGCACCCGGGTCTGCCACTAGCAGCTGTGGTGGAGGCGCAGGAGCCTCAGGTGTCGGCACGGCCTCGGACGCGGCAGGAGCAGGAGGAGCCGACGCAGCTGGGACGGCGGAGGCCGCCCCTGACGTTACCGCCTCGAAAGAGACGCTGGGGCGTCTCATTGCTGGCTTCTTCGGATGCGGCGCTGGTGTTTGGCCACGTTGGCGAGCGATGGCACGCTTCCACACCTCACACCCACGATAGCTGCCCACGTGAGCACCGCCACAGAGTGCACATGTCGGCTTCTCGGAGGGCGGACGGGGGCACGCTCTTCCTGCGTGGGCGCCGGAGCGTTTAACATATCTGTCCGGCATAGAGCAGGGGCGCGCGACGTGATTGATCCCCTGGTAGCGAAAGCACTGCACAGGGCCTCTCCAGGAGCGAAAATCTTCGGTCTGAACCGGAACGTCGGCGGCCATCGTCAATTGGTAGAGTTTGCGGTTCTCCACGGTGTCGGAGCAGACGACAAGGAAGAGCGGCATATCATCGCGTGATTTAGGCGACTTCATCTTCACGACTGCCCATATGTAGAAGCCCAGGTCAGCGAGTTCACGATGCAGGTGATCGGCTTCCATGTTGAATGGGAGGTCCCGGATTACAAACTTCAAGACCTTGTCAGGTGCGGAAGCGTGGGTATAGAACGGGATACCACGCTCAGACGCCTCCTGAGTGACCTGGCGATAGTCGTCAGCAGTGCGGAGTGTGACCCTGTACAGGTCTCGTCCGGCAGGCTTCACGGTATGCGCGGCCGTTGTCCAGCTGCGCAACAACTTCTGCAGTTCCCCATAGGGCGGCCGAAACTGGAGGACCACCGGCGGAAGATGGGAGTCTTTCTTCGGCCCAGGATCACGCGGCAGCTGGTCCGGCGCGTCGGCGAGCGCGTCGAATGAGTTGGCGACGACAGTTGGAAGCGTCGTCGATGACTGCATGCGTCTTGCAGTTCGCCAGGCCTTGACAAAACCATCAGCGTCAGGGGCGAAATCTTGCTTGGCCCTCTTCTCGATCGGCGAGCTGCGAACAGCGGACGTCGCGGCTGTTGCCCTCCTCTTCTGTTTCCCGCTTCGTCCGCGTGGCTGAAGGGCGGTGGAGCTCTCATCTTCAGAATCGGGGAGCGGAGCAGATAGCGCTGCCTTCAAAGTTTCCGGAGCTGTGTCCATCAAATCCATAGGCATAGCACTGGTCGTCAGAAGTGTGGGGGGGGGGGGGGGGCAGATGGGGTCGCCGACGGCGCAAGCGCGGCCGGACGGCGATCTGCCACACCCTTCGCGTCGCTAGCAAGCGCAGGTACGTCCTTCTCGCGGCTGCACATCTCAGCGACTGCGTCGTGCGTGTGACTGTGACTGGCGAGTTTTTTTTGTTTTTTTTTTCTTTATTGTAATTTTAAACCCTGTAAAACAGGCAGGCTGTCAGCAGCGTTCTATGCTGCTGTTCAGCCAGAGGATACAATATGAGAAAAAACAGAAAGATTACACATAGGTTACAGAACGGTGGGCAAGAAAACAGTTGACACAGAAAGGCAAACACAAAGCTGTTCACACTCGACGATAGTCCACAGTTGAAACTGTTGACACGACGCACAAACACGGAAGACGGCGATGGCAAAGGTGAACGATGGAGTGCGACGGTGAACACTGAACACTAAACACGACGGCACACACGAGACACTGATGGCGAAGATCTCTGGCGCGCGAAAGGCCACGTAGCTTGTGCGAGTCTGGGGACCTGCCAAGAGGGGAAGAAGGGCGGGGGGGGGGGTGGAGAGGGGAGAACAAAGACGCCAATGGCTGAGGAGATGGGAGGAAGAGTAGAGGGACAGGGCAGGGGAGGGGAAGCCCGGGGGAGGAGTGGGAGAAAGGTATGAGGGAAGGAGGATGCCCAAAGGAACAGGAAGGGGGAAGGAGGATCAAAGTTGGTGGGAGGGGTATATGGAGGGAAGGAGGACATCACCAGGGAGGGGGAGCTGGCAGAAGCCACCTTGGGAGAGGGTAAGGAGGGTGGAGAGATGGAGACCGGGTGGGACGTGGGAATACAGGCGCGGCAGTGAGAGGGGGCGGGAGAGGATGGGCGAGACAAGCGGGTGAGGAGTTTGCGTGAGGTTGTGACTGGCGAGCTGATAGCGCCCCTTAAATGCACGTGAACAGGCTACCTTTCCCCTGTCCCACCAGAGGGAGACACCAAAGCTGCGATTGCCACAGCGGCGCCACCGCCAGAAACGGAGGGCGACTGCTTCACACTACGTGCTGCGGCGCGCTCTCCAAAACGGCAATTTTTACCACGGTTCATATGCTATTGCTCAAAAGTTTTCGAACACCCTGAGAGTGAGATACAAAAAGGTAGTTATCAGAGTCAAATACGAATTAGCTATATTATTTTCCCAGTGTCGCGCTCAATATAAAGTTTAAGAGTAGTGTTACACGTTTTTAAAGATGAAATCGTCCAAAACACAACTTTCCATGGCTATGCTGTTCTGATTCCAAGCATTGCATGCCGCTAATTTGTATTGTGGTGGCATAATGTAATGTTTCCTCACTAGATGGTGTTCATAGGATGTCAATAAGTCTGTAAACACGGTTTCAAGTAAGAAAGGGGAACGTAACTACGTACGAGATATCAAAGAGTGATCTTCAGTCAGTGCTCAATGAAGGCCTAAACAACGATAATGGGACGAAGAAAGGCGCTTTCAGCAGAAAAAGTTCTGCAATTGTGTTTTTGCGTGCAGCCGGTCTCACTGTGCAACAAACAACACGTCAAGAACATATTTCCTAGGAGTGCGTCGATTATACCTTGCAGAGGCAAGTGGATGCTCGTCAGAATATGGACCTACCTTGAAAGGATAGCCCAAAAGTCACATCAAACAGCGATGAAAATACGTAGTAGTCACAAGTAAACGTGATCGCTTCAAAATAGCCCCAGTTTTAGCATCAGAGCTCAAACGTAATTGGGAAAACCCGGTGGGTGTAACTACTGCGTAAAGACGTCTTCAGGCAGTGAACCTTAACGGGCATGTGACAGCGGAGAAACATTACTGACGGCTGTTAGTAGGCAGAAGAGGCTTCACTGCGAAATACAAAATGAAAGTTGGGCAGTAAATCCGCGGAAAAAGGTACTTTTCACTGACGAATCCAAATTTGAGATGTTTGGCACAAAGCGACTAACGTTGGTTCGCCAGTTGCCAGATGAACGAATGTTACACGAATGTGTGTCTCCAACACTAAAGCATGGAAGGGGTTCCCTCATAGTCTGGGAATGTATTGGAGACGGTAAGACTGGTTATCGTCTCAAATAAACGGAACAATGAAGAAAAATGATTACCATCGCAGTATACAGTATCACGCAAAGCCATGTGGTATAAGTTTGATTGGCAAGGGATTCGTCCTACGGAAGATAACGAACCTAAATACACTTCAAAACTGTGTAAAGCGTATTTGGCAAATTCAGAAACCCAGAAAAATATACTTATTTACTTCTTAAATTTTGATTCGCTAAAACTAAAACCCTCCCTCCCCCCTGGGGTGGGGTTTGAGAGAGACGAATTAGAGTTTTACAAACGTTGACCCAAATACTGTATTAATTTTTTCCGCAGATTCGGAACAAAACATGTGACTAGATAATTAAATAACCAAGCATCCTACATACTATCGACTGAACTCATTTTTTATTTATCCGTAACCATTTTCCACGCCAAAATCAGAACATGAATTTTCTTGAATTGCCGTGCCAACTACCAAGAATCAAAGAAAATGTTTGTGACAAAATGTACATAGTTTTTTAAGTAGAATCTGATTCTGCAATAAAAAATGTGAGTTCCCATTTGAAATTTGAAATTGGCCTCCCACCCCACCCCCACCCCACCCCTTAGAAAATAATCAGCCTTGAATTCTACACATTTCTTCGAGTGAAGCTTATTTTTGAGTTATTCTGGTTTGTCAACTTAAAATTTACACCCTGTATATGCGATTCGCCACTGAGTTGACCACTCCAGACGCTGGATATTAAATGAAGGGCAGGTACGTCAGTCCCAAGAGAATCACGTCACAGAGATAGTGAAATTTTGTAAGTCACAACAGACACTCATAGCAGAAATGCGTTTATTCAACTAGCGATATCGATCGATTTGATCAGATTGACCTAAATACAGAAATGTGAATATCAGATAAAAATGTTCATAATGGTAAGTTAAGAACTGCAATAGGCAGTGTCGTAACATACACAGAGTGGAAAGTCAGCAAACTTACCTGTCTCCACAAAGTTAAAAGAGAAAGTAACCAAATATGTAGCCAAAAGAGATATTTTCAAATAGAGTAAAATCACGATAGAATAATAATCACACATTCAGCCAGAGAAGTGTGTAACTACAGATTCTGTATACAAAATCATAAATACAGCGTACGCACTAGAAATTGCAGCAATTCCGGTTAAACTTCATGGTACAATCTGTACATTCACATATTCAACACAGACCATATATCTCAACTTCTCACGCTGGATCCTTTGTGTCTGACTTGTAACTAGATATCCGCTTCTTACAGAAACCAGGCAATACTGATACAGCCCACTGTGGACAGCTGCCGAAACTCGTCCTTCACAGGTGTAAGTTGAGGGATTCCTGCTCTGACGAAGGCCTTGAGAAATTTTGCGACCTTGTCTGTCGTAGCGAGAACATCCCAATATCATCATTTATTCAAAATGACAGTCACAATCGCATTATTTATTTTGCCGCCAACCGTCTTCAACCCGCGATGGGGTTATCTTCAGGGCAATTTACACTGTAAAGTTATAATATTAGTAAGTGGTCATGTACGTTATCTACAAGCAATTAGTCAAAGTTACGTAAATAAACAGATTTTTATACCCATTTGGTCGCTGGCTGGAGTCGTCACCGTACCTGTGCACGGTTGATAACTATGCATGGTTGGCTCTGTGCATGAGCTTAGATAACGGCCAACAACACGTGGGCAGACGGTAACGCCCTCCACGGTGACCAACAGTAGTTACATGCTTAAGCCAGAAATCGTAAATTTTAAAGTCTGTTCCAGTTGTAATATAAAACATAATAAATAATAAATGTAATTACACCTCCAGAAATTTACAATTATGGTTATGGTTCTGGTAGGCCGTTACCATAACAACGAACGCCGCGCAAAGATGGTACTACAGCAGACAACTTCTAGGGGGCGCCTACCATGACGACAGCGTCCCAACGACACAGGTTAGGGGGCACTTGATATACAGGGTGTTACAAAAAGGTATGGCCAAACTTTCAGAAAACATTACTCACACACAAAGAAAGAAAAGATGTTATGTGGACATGTGTCCGGAAACGATTAATTTCCATGTTAGAGCTCATTTTAGTTTCGTCAGTATGTACTGTACTGTACTTCCTCGAATCACCGCCATGATTTCATACGGGATACTCCTCCTGTGCTGCTAGAACATGTGCCTTTACAAGTACGACACAACATGTGGTTCGTGCACGATGGAGCTCCTGCACATTTCAGTCGAAGTGTTCGTACGCTTCTCAACAACAGATTCGGTGACCGATGGATTGGTAGAGGCGGACCAATTCCATGGCCTCCACGCTCTCCTGACCTCAACACTTTCATTTATGGGGGCATTTGAAAGCTCTTGGCTACGCAACCCCGGTACCAAATGTAGAGACTCTTCATGCTCGTATTGTGGACGGCTGTGATACAATACGCCATTCTCCAGGGCTGCATCAGCGCATCAGGGATTCCATGCGATTGGAGGGTGAATGCATGTATCTTCGCTAACGGAGGACATTTTCAACATTTCCTGTAACAAAGTGTTTGAAGTCACGCTCGTACGTTCTGTTGCTGTGTGTTTCCATTCCATGATTAATGTGATTTGAAGAGAAGTAATAAAATGAGGTCTAACAAGGAATGTAAGCGTTTCCGGACACATGTCCACATAACATATTGCCTTTCTTTGTGTGTGAGGAATGTTTCCTGAAAGTTTGGCCGTACCTTTTTGTAACACCCTGTATACTATTGCCCATGGCAACAGCGTCCCTACCACAAAAGATACAGGGCTCTGCTCTATCCACAAATGATATAAAAATGAATGAGACAACAGTTACGTGAATTTTGAATTGATGAAAATTTCTCGAGGTTTAATTAGTTATATTTATTATTTATTATGTTTTATATTACAACTGGAACAAACTTTAAGATTTACGATTTCTTGCTTGAGCATGTAACTACCGTTGGTCACCGCGGAGGGCGTTACCGTTTGCCCACGTGTTGTTGGCCGTTATTTAAGCTCATGGACAGAGCCAACCATGCATAGTTATCAACCGTGCACAGGTACGGTGACGACTCCAGCCAGCGACCAAATGGGTATAAAAATCTGTTTATTTATGTGACTTTGACTAATTGCTTGTAGATTACGTACATGATTAGTTACTAATATTATAACTTTACAGTGTAAATTGCCCTGAAGATGACCCCATTGCGGGTTGAAACCGGTTGGCGGCAAAATAAATAATGCGATTGTGACTGTCATTCTGAATAATTGGTTATAAGTAAATTAATCGCTGTTTATCTCCATACAACCATGCTGTCTCAGATGGGTGGACTTCACAGTACGGAGACGACTGAACTTTCATCCCATGAATATGTGAAGGATAACGGGCGTGACCCAGCCGGACGCCTAGGTAGCTTGATTTGGGAGAACCAGGTTTCTCGTGGAATACGCAGATGTTTTGTAATGTCGGGTGACTACGTACTGTGCTTACAGCACCGGTGCAAACAGCCGAGGGAGGACTGGCCGCTAGATGTCCATATGACAATGCCACTTATGGCTACATATTTTAATTGCTTTCTCTGTTAACTTCATGAAGGCAGCTATATTTGGTAATTTATAGTTCATGTATATTAAGATACTGTTTTTACAGTTGTTAGCTTACCATTGAGTACATTTTTATAGCATTTTCAGTTTCTGTATTTACCGGGTGATCAAAAAGTCAGTATAAATTTGAAAACTGAATAAATCACGGGATAATGTATATAGAGAGGTACATATTGACACACATCTTTGGAATGACATGGGGTTTTATTAGAACCAAAAAAATAGAAAAGTTAAAAAATATCCGACAGATGGCGCTTCATCTGACCAGAATAGCAATAATTAGCATAACGAAGCAAGACAAAGCAAAGGAATAATGTGAACAGCACGGTAAAGCATGCCCGGAGTTACAGTGAGGCATTGGCGTCGGATGTTGTCTTTAAGCATCCCTAGAGATGTCGGTCGATCACGATACACTTGCGACTTCAGGTAACCCCAAAGCCAATAATCGCACGGACTGAGGTCTGGGGACCTGGAAGGCTAATCATGACGAAAGTGGCGGCTGAGTACACGATCATCACCAAACGACGAGCGCGAGAGATCTTTCACGTGTCTAGCAACATGCGGTTGAGCGCCATCCTGCATAAACATCATACGTTACAGCAGGTGTTTATCAGCCAGGCTGGGGATGATGCGATTCTGTAACATATCGGCGTACCTCTCTCCCGTCACGGTACCAGTTACTGACGTTTTGCTGTCCTGCGCCATCTGTCGGACATTTTGTGAGACATTTTGTGAACATTTTTTTTTTGGTTCTAACAAAACTCCATGTGATTCCAAGCATGTGTGTCAATTTTTACCTCTCTATCTACATTATTCCGTGGTTTATTAAGTTTTCAAATTTACACTGAATTTTTGATCATCTGGTAGATCAGTATGAAAATGATCAAGTAACTGAATAAACAAATACACCGCCGGAAAAAATTAGTAGACCTGGAAAGACGACGTCGATTTTGATCCAGTGATGGAATATGCCACATAGGAATAGTAGATGTACGGATAATGGTTTCCGCCAATAAATAGCGTAGTGGCATAGCTACCTGTGTCTACCCTTTAACAGGGATTTCTCACAGCTAAAAGGCTCAGTGTGGTGCAAGCGGATAACCATTCCTCGGAGATGCACTCTTGTTTCCTACGGCCAACTGAGCGAGTTTGAAAGTGGTCAGATTGTCACCTACCGAGTGCCAGGATGGTCCTTTCGGAGAATTACCACACGCGTTTGACGCGCTGCGTCATTTGTGCAACGATGCTGGTATCAGTGGTCACGTGAACATTCTCACGCGAATAAACGGGGTTCTAGACGTCCACGCAGCACAGACGCCCGCCAGCATCATCGTACTTTAAGGGCAGCAGTGGTAGATCGTACAGCTACCACAGCACAGATAAGAGGACTTGCGAGACCAGACGTGTCAACACAAACACAAAATTTTGTACATGGCTGCATTTTCAGAGGCAGTGAACTGTTGCAATTAAATGAATATAGCCCTCGGTCACTAATTTTTAACGAATTAATCGGGTTTCGACGCTGCTAGGAGTGTCTTCCTCAGAATTTAAACCAAAGAATAGTGTGTAACATGGTCACAGAATTATGACTAAAAACGTCTGATACAAATTATAAGTACGGAATTATCGTGAAAGACTGGCAGTACTTGTGTGTCATTTTTATTATTTTATAAATGACACATAACTACTGCCAGTCTTTCACGGTAATTCCGTACTTATAATTTGTATCACACGTTCTCCGCCGGCCGAAGTGGCCGTGCGGTTCTAGGCGCTGCAGTCTGGAACCGCGAGACCGCTACGGTCGCACGTTCGAATCCTGCCTCGGGCATGGATGTGTGTGATGTCCTTAGCTTAGTTAGGTTTAAGTAGTTCTAAGCTTTAGGGGACTAATGACCTTAGAAGTTAAGTCCCATAGTGCTCAGGGCCATTTGAACCATTTTCTCATAAGTTTTTAGTCATAATTCTGTGACAATGTTATAGAGCATTCTTTGGTTTAAATTCTGAGTAAGACACGCCTAGTAGTGTCCAAACCCGGTTAATTCGTTAAAAATTAGTGACCGAGGGCTGTTTTCTTTTAATTGTCAACACAAACTATCGCGAACCAGGTATCAGCAGAATGACATTTTCACTCTGCAGCGGACTGTGCGCTGATAGGCAACTTCCTGGCAGATTAAAACTGTGTGCCGGACCGAGACACGAACTCGCGACCTTTGCCTTTCGCGGGCAAGTGCTCTACCAACTGAGCTACCCAAGCGCGACTCACGCCCCGTCCTCAGAGCTTTACTTCTGCCAGTATCTCGTCTCCTACCTTCCAAACTTTACAGAAGCTCTCCTGCGAAGAACATGGATAAGCCATGTCTCCGTAATATCCTTTCTTTCAAGAGTGCTAGTTCTGCATGGTTCGCAGGAGAGCTTCTGTAAAGATTTGAAGGTAAGAGACGACATACTGGCAGAAGTAAAGCTGTGGTTACGGGGCGTGAGTCGTGCTTGGGTACTTCAGTTGGCAGCCAGCACTTGCCCGCGAAAGGCAAAGGTCCCGAGTTCGAATCTCGGTCCGGCACGCATTTTTAATCTGCCAGGAAGTTTAAGGTATCAGCAGTGCGTCTACGGCCTCGCACACCTGTACCTCGTCTTCCACTCACGCCACAGCGTCGACGTGCACGGCTCAACTGGTGCCCTCAGAGGGTCACTTGGATGATGGAATGGCCTGGGTGGTCTTTGGCAGTGGAAGCAGATTCTACAAACAATCCTGCTGGAAGAACATCCACAACTAAGCATTACACCAGAGGTTGGAAATACCGCTTAAGTTGCAAATTTCTTTTATTGTCACGACCGGTTTCGGGCTCTGATAAGCCCATCCTCAGGTGTCGCAACTGAGCTATGGCCCCCAAGCCCGCTCATAGGCAGATCGCCGCGCCTAGTACACGTCCACCGCGGCGGTCGGGGGCCACAGCAAAAGGTGCGACACCTGAGGATGGGCTTATCAGAGCCAGAAACGGGTCGTGATGATAAAAGAAATTTGCAACTGAAGCGGTATTTTCAACCTCTGGTAAAGCAGATTCTACCTGCACGCAAGTGATGGTCATTTGCGGGTACGACGTAGACCTGGTGACGGCTGTCTCGCAGAGTGCATTCGTCCAAGACACGCTGGCTCCACTCCAGGCCTTACGTTTATAACGGGTGGCAGGGACAGAGTCAAGTGAAATTTTTCAAGTGCTTTATCTGAAAACTACCTTGAGCAGTTAAACAGAGAACCGACTGGTGGCGATAACAGATTAGACCTTCTTGTGACAAACAAACCCGAACTATTTGAAACAGTTAACGCAGAACAGGGAATCAGCGATCATAAAGCGATTACTGCTTCGATGATTTAAGCCGCAGTAGAAATATTAAAAAAGGTAGGAAGATTTTTCTGTTTAGCAAAAGTGACAAAAAGCAGATTACAGAGTACCTGACGGCTAAACACAATAGTTTTGTCTCAAGTACAGATAGTGTTGAGGATCAGTGGACAAAGTTCGAAACCATCATACAATATGCGTTAGATGAGTATGTGCCAAGCAAGATCGTAAGAGATGGAAAAGAGCCACCGTGGTACAACAACCGAGTTAGAAAACTGCTGCGGAAGCAAAGGGAACTTCACAGCAAACATAAACATAGCCAAAGCCTTGCAGACAAACAAAAATTACGCCAAGCGAAATGTTGTGTGAGGAGGGCCATGCGACAGGCGTTCAATGAATTCGAAAGTAAAGTTCTATGTACTGATTTGGCAGAAAATCCTAAGAAATTTTGGTCCTATGTCAAAGCGGTAGGTGGATCAAAACAAAATATCCAGACACTCTGCGACCAAAATGGTACTGAAACAGAGGATGACAGACTACAGGCCGAAATACTAAATGTCTGTTTCCAAAGCAGTTTCACAGATTGTCGCACTGAGGACAAAATCTTAGATATCGAAATAGACGACAGAGGGATAGAGAAACAATTAAAATCCCTCAAAAGAGGAAAGGCCGCTGGACCTGATGGGATACCAGTTCGATTTTACACAGAGTACGCGAAGGAACTTGCCCCCCTCCTTGCAGTGGTGTAACGTAGGTCTCTAGAAGAGCGTAGCGTTCCAAAGGATTGGAAAAGGGTACAGGTCATCCCCGTTTTCAAGAAGGGACGTCGAACAGAGATGCAGAACTATAGACGTATATCTCTAACGTCTATCAGTTGTAGAATTTTGGGACACGTATTATGTTCGAGTATAATGATTTTCTGAAGACTAGAAATCTGCTTTGTACGAATCAGCATGGGATGAGAAAAAGAAGATCTTGTGAAACCTAGCTCCCGCTATTCGTCCACGAGGCTCAGAGAGCCATAGACATGGGTTCCCAGGTAGATGCCGCGTTTCTTGACTTCCGCATGGCGTTCGATACAGTTCCCCACAGTCGTTTAATGAACAAAGTAAGAGCATATCGACTATCAGACCAATTGTGTGATTGGATTGACGAGTTCCTCGATAACAGGACGCAGCATGTCATTCTCCATGGAGAGAAGTCTTTCGAAGTAAGAGTGATTTCAGGTGTGCCGCAGGGGAGTGTCGTAGGACCGTTGCTATTCACAATATACATAAATGACCTTGTGGATGACATCGGAAGTTCACTGAGGCGTTTTGCGGATGATGCTGTGGTATATCGAGAGGTTGTAGCAATGGAAAATTGTACTGAAATGCAGGACGAACTGCAGCGATTTGACGCATGGTGCAGGGAATGGCAATTAAATCTCAATGTAGACAAAGAGTAATGTGCTGCGAATACCTAGAAAGAACTATCCCTTAACATGTAGCTAAAATATAGCAGGTCAACAACTGCAAGCAGTTAATTCCATAAGTTATCCGGGAGTACGCATTAGGAGTGATTTAAAATGGAATGATCATATAAAGTTGATCGTCGGTAAAGCAGACTGAGATTCATTGGAACAATCCTATGGAAATGCAATCCGAAAACAAAGGAAATAGGTTACAGTATGCTTGTTCGCCCACTGCTTGGTTGATAGAAGAGATGGAGAAGATCCAACGGAGAGTAACGCGCTTCGTTACAGGATCATTTAGTAATCGCGAAAGCGTTACGGAGATGATAGATAAACTCCAGTGGAATACTCTGCAGGAGAGACGCTTAGTAGCTCGGTACGGGCTTTTGTTGAAGTTTCGAGAACATACCTTCACCGAGGAGTCAAGTAGGATATTGCTCCCTCCTACGTATATCTCGCGAAGAGACCACGAGGATAAAATCAGAGAGATTAGAGTCCTCACAGAGGGATGCCGACAATTCTTCTTTCCACGAACAATACGAGACTGGAATAGAAGGGAGGACAGATAGAGGTACTCAAGGTACCCTCCGCCACACACCGTCGGGTGGCTTTCGGAGTATGGATGTAGATGCGATAAGCTGCAACTCTCGTTCATCTGTGGTGTTTCTGAAGGGGACGGCAAGCGGCACTCGGTACGTGCACAATGTTGTTATACCCATTCTTTTGTCGTTCTTGCAACATGAAGGTGATGTGTTCTTCCAACAGGATAATGCTCATCCACACACTGCTTGTGAAACTCATCGTACTCTGAAAGACGTGCAGCAACTTGCCTGACCAGCACGCTTTCTGGACTTGTCTCCAATAGAGCACGTGTGGGACGTGACGGGACGACAAGTGTTCGTGCGACTACGTGGTCGAGAACACGCATCCCAAGACAGTATTCGCCATCTGTACGATCGGCTGGATGTAAGAGTCAGTACCTGCACTGCCGCCCTTGGAGGCTACACCGCGTGCTACTATGGGGGTTCAGCATGGGTCGATACTTGGAACCTCAGATCCGCTTGCACTATTGATCAGTAAACGTAACCATTTTATGTATTTCATATGCACTGCTGCAGCAATGAATCTTGAGTGAATTGGAATTGTCTAAAATGGCATACCAGTTTTGTCCAGCAGTGTATTTGCGTTCAGTGATTGTTGTGGCCTGCAAATTTTCCTAACATTGAATCGCTATCATTTTCACAGGAACTATGTCACTCCTAAGAAAGAAATACTAAAATCAAATCTTGGAATAGAGGGTGTATAAAAAAGAATCATCGATTTGACACATCTATATTTCAGAAACTAATAAACATATACGAGGGTAATCCCAAAAGCAAGGGGATTACCCTCGTACAATGAATTTTGCTTTTTGATGAACGGGAAACTCCAAAAAATGTTCAATTGTGTGTGAAATATTATGCGACTTACGTGCTAAGGTCATCAGTCCCTAATCTTAATACTACTTAACCTAAATTATCCTAAGGACAAACACACACACGCCCAAGCCCGAGGGAGGACTCGAACATCCGCCGGGACCAGCCGCACAGTCCAAAACTGCAGCGCCTGATACCGCTCGGCTAATCCCGCGCGGCGAGGCTCCAATTTTTTTTTCATACCTTTTCATAGCTGTTCAATATGTGCCCCTTAAGATGCAAGGCACACGTCAATGCGGTATTTAAATTGTTATACTGCAGCGAGCACGTCTTGAGTTACAGCTTGCACAGCTACTGTTATGCGATGTCTCAGTTCATTCCTGTTGTTGGTAACAGAGGCGTATAAGCTGAGTCTTTTACAATCCCCCACAACAAATCATGACATACAGTCAGGTCCGGTGACCTTGGAGATCAGTAATCATCTGGTCCAATGCTACCGATCCTTCGTTCAGTAATCCTTTGATTTACGAATTTCCTCACTTTCAGATGCCAGTGTGGCGGTGCCCCAACCTGTTGGTAAATGAAGTCGTTCGAATCAGTCTGCAACTGTGGGAAAAGAAAGTTCTTAAGCCTATTGAGATGTGTGCTTCCTTTACCTGTGTTCTCGGCAAAGAAAAATGGACGACAAACCCTTTCCCGTGAAACTGCACAAAATACTTTTAAGTTTTGGAGAGTCCCCCTCATGTTGTACAACTTCATGTGGTTGTTCAGTACCCCATAGTCTCACGTTATGATGGTTCACCTTTCCATTTAAATGGAATGTGGCCTCGTCACTAAACAGTAAGCACGGAACAAAACTGTCATCCTCCATCTTTCCAAGAACGAAACTACAGAACTCCACACGATGTTGTTCGTCACTTTGACGAAGAGCTTGCAGTAGCTGAATTTTGTATGGTTTGGTGTGTAAACGTCGACGCAACACACGGCAGACGGACATCGGGGCCTTGCTGAGCCGTCGAGCTGCATGGCGAACGAATTTCTGTGGGCTCCTTGTGAAACTATGGCCTTTTTAAGGATGGGGCCCCTCCACGCCCACACCAGCGTGGTGACCAAACCAAAGGTTTTAGTGTCACCTCCGTATAACATGTTAGTTATTGAATCAGGAGTCACAGGATGCGGGCTGTGATGTTATACATACGTCTGGGTAAGATTCCTCATTAATGGAAAGTGGACGAAAGCGATCGAAGGGTAGCGGTTGTAAGGGCAGAGGAAAAAAACGTGCCAAGGCAAGAGCCAAGGGGAAAAAAACCTCTGCGACAGTAGGACAGGTAGTGAGGGCAGTAGCGGCTTGCTAGCTGCGACAGTGCATGCAAGGTGTGGTTATGTTAGTGCGAGGTGTCGTGCATCGTTACCTTTGTCGTCACGAAAGCTCGTTGTGGGGCTTGCTGCAGTTGCTGCGTCCCTAACAGTTCAAGGTCGTCATACATTAGTGGGCGATCGGCCATAGATCGGCTCACAGTGTAGGGGGTGTGTGTGGCTGGTTTGCGTGCTGTGTACAGTACGGTTTCCCTGCGGTTGCCTGTTTTTCGGCGGGTCGAGCATCTGGGGTTACCAGTAGTAACTGTGTTGCAGAGGCTCGCCAGTACTCTCGTGTTAGCGTGCTATGGACCATAGATGTTTAGTTCCTTGTAAATATGGCCGATGCGTTCGACGTCTGTGTCGGACACTCGCGGGATGGCCCGGCGATTTGCCTTTACACAAACAACTTGTTTCTCCGAATTATTCATACCATCGCCTAATGCTCTGTGCTGTACGAAGATCCACGTCATATCTGGTATGAAAGTCACGCTGAAGAATTATTATTCATCCGCACTGCGCGAAACGTAGAACACAAAACGCTTTCTGTTGTCCTAACAGCATTTTCTCTAGAACTGAAATGGGCGCACACTGCTGCCACCTAGCGGGAACCATGTAAGCTATAGAGTTTGCTCTTTCCAACAGTATGATGTTCACCCACATATGTCAGATAACATAACAGTGATGATTTTTTTAAAAATCGGATGATTCTTTTTGGTAGGTTCTGACCTAGTGCCCTAACTGTGACTTCATCCTGCTATTTGCAGATATATAATAGCTTACCTGAAAGATGTTGCTGTCCAGTTGACGGTGGTAGCATCGGACAATGGACCGGCAGCAGGCGTTGAACCAGAAAGTGTTGCAGAATTTAGGACAGGAGAAGGACCATGAACAAGTAACATGGCGGCAGAAAGTTAACTAAAATGTTGTGTATATTGATCCACAGGTACGAATGAATTGCGAAGCAGTCTTTGCAGTGTGGGACAGCGCCAATCCACAATGCCAGGTTTTCCGTGGTAATCCGCGGTCCTCCATGGGATTACTACACCACTGGCCATTAAAATTGCTACACGATGAAGATGACCTATTACTGACGCGAAATTTAAGCGACAGGAAGAAGATGCTGTGATATGCTAATGATTAGCTTTCCAGAGCATTCACACAAGGCTGGCGCCGGTGGCGACATGGCGACACATACCACGTGCTGACACGAGGAAAGTTTCCAACCGATTTCTCATACACAAACAGCAGTTGACGGGCGTTGCCTGGTGAAACGTTGTTGTGGTGCCTCGTGTAAGGAGGAGAAATGCGTACCATCACCTTTCCGACTTTGATAGAGGCCGGATTGTAGCCTATCGCGATTGCGGTTTATCGTATCGCGACATTGTTGCTCGCGTTGCTCAAGATCCAATGACTGTTAGCAGAACATGGAATCGGTGGGTTCAGGAGGGTAATACGGAACGCCGTGCTGGATCCCAACGGCCTCGTATCACTAGCAGTCGAGAAGACAGGCATCCTATCCTCATGGCTGTAACGGATCGTGAAGCCAAGTCTCGAATCCTGAGTCAACAGATGGGGACGTTGCAATACAACAACTATCTTCACGAACAGTTAGACGACGTTTGCAGCAGCATGGACTATCAGCTCGGAGACCATGGCTGCAGTTACCCTTGACGCTGCATCACAGACAGGAGCGCCTGCGATGGTGTACTCATCGTCGAAGCTGGGTGCACGAATGGCAAAACGTTAGTTTTTCGGATGAATACAGTATCTGTTTATAGCATCATGATGGTGGCAACCGTGTTTGGAGACATCGCGGTGAATGCACATTGGAAGCGTGTATTCGTCATCGCCATATTGGCGTATCACTCGGCGTGATGTAGGGTGCCATTGGTTACACGTCTCGGTCACCTCTTGTTTGCATTTATGGCACTTTGAACAGTGGACGTTACATTTCAGATGTGTTACGACCCGTGGCTCTACCCTTCATTCGATCCCTGTGACACCCTACATTTCAGTAGGATAATGCACGACCACATGTTGCAGGTCCTGTGCGGGCCTTCCTGGATACAGAAAATGTTCGGTCGCTGCCCTGGTCAAGAACATACTCCAGATCTCTCACCAATAGAAAACGTCTGGTCAGTGGTGTCCGAGCAACTAGCTCGTCACAATACGCCAGTCACAACTCTTGATGAACTGTGGTATCGTGTTGGAGGTGCATGGGCAGCTGTACCTGTTCAAGCCAACCAAGCTCTGACTCAGTGCCCAGGCGTAACAAGGCCGTTACTATGGCCAGAGGTGGTTGTTCTGGGTACTGATTTCTGAGAATCTATACACCCAAATTGCTTGAAAATGTAATCACATGTCAGTTATAGTATAATGTATTTGTCCAATGAATACCTGTTTATCATCTGCATTTCTTCGTGGTGTAGCAATTTTAATGGCCAGTAGTGTACTGTATGAAAATACAAGCCAAAGGTAAAAAAAAAAAAAAAATGATTCGTCTAGGCACTAGGAAGCTCTGATTTGTAAAGATAGCGGGAACACCTCAAAGAAAAAGGGAAGACGTTGTTTGATTATAATGGTGATTGGATTCGAAAGCAAAGGGCTGACAGTTAACAGAGTAGCATCGGTGTGTGGTGTGCAGTCGGTTCACAGAGCAGACGAAAGTAATTTCGGCGATCGCTGTTACCGTCTGCATCATCTCGCGACGGGACGAGATTTCTACCGTGATAACTCTCTGCACGTCTGGTTGTGACGGTGACGGAGGTCAGAATGTGCTCCCAGCATTGCAGTTTTCGCGAATGCCTTAAAAACCAAACGGCATCGAGGAGGGCCCGTGTCTGAGTGGGCTGGAGAGGGCGTCTCCGTTAGTTTTACTGCCCACGTGGTGTGCCTCCACTCGTAAAATTTTATCTCCGCAGCCGACCTTCTAAGGAGGGGAGGCTGCTCTGGCCTCTCCTGTTGCTGCTGTTACTGCGCGACAGGAGCGACTACCAGGCACTTTGGTTGGCCGTCCTGAAGAGGCATCATAACAGCACACCGGGAAAGAAACGTCTTTCTCCGCGCCATCATCCTCACCAAGGCAATTTCTACTATACGGCTCTTTCTGCTCCAAGGACCTATGCTATCTTGTGACTTTTCTTAATACGAGGGTCACTCCAAAAGAAATACAAACTATTTGGGTAAAAATACAGTTTTCATAGTGCATGTGTGAAAGTTTTACAGTTTTTTCAAACTTAGTTCTACCTGTTCCCGTGAGTGGCACCGTCACAGCATGTCTTAACGATGGCTGCTACACTTGACATACGTCAGAAGCAACGTCCTGCGAGAATGAGAGAGTGAGAAACATCTACAAGAGATTGAAAAAGGTGTATGGAGATGCTGCTGTCGATCGCAGTACAGTTAGTCGGTGGGCAAGCAGGTTTCGTGATGAAAGCGGACACGGTAATATTGAGGATTGTCCTCGCAGCGGCAGGGCTCGCACTGTACACACACCAGACAATGTGCAGAGAGTTAACGAATTGGTGACTGCTGACGGACGTATCACATTGAACGAATTGTCACGCTACGTTGGGTTAGGGGAAGGGAGTGTTTGCAGAATACTGAAAGTGTTGGTGTTAAAAAAGGTTTGTGCCAGGTGGGTTCCCAGGAGATTGACAGTGGCTCACAAAGGAACAAGAAAAACTGTATGCAACGAACTTTTGGAACAGTACGAGAATGGTGGAGATAAATTTCTTTGAAGAATTGTGACAGATGATGAAACATGGCTCCATCACTTTTCACCAGAGACGAAGAGGCAATCAATGGAGTGACACCATGCAAATTCACCCAAGAAAAAAAATTCAAAACCACACCTTCTGCTGGGAAAGTAATGGCTACGGTGCTTTTCGATTCCGAAGGGCTCTTGCTTGTGGATATCATGCCAAGTGGAACCACCATAAATTCTGATGCATATGTGATGACACTGCAGAAACTTCAAGCTCGACTGAATTGTGTTCGACCACTTTGGCTGAAGCAGGATGTTTTGCTGTTGCACTACAATGCACGGCCACATGTCAGTCAAAAAACCATAGAAACGATCACAAAACTCGGGTGGACAACATTGAAACACCCGCCTTACAGTCCTGACCTGGCTCCATGTGACTATCACCTCTTTGGAAAACTGAAAGACTCTCTTCGTGGAAGAAAGTTTGAAGATGATGACTCCCTTGTGCACGCTGCCAAACAGTGGCTCTAACAGGTTGGTCCAGAATTTTACCGTGCTCGTATACAGGCGCTGGTTCCAAGATGGCGTAAGGCAGTTGAGAGGAATGGAAATTATGTGGAGAAATGAAAATATTGTTCCTAAAGGATGTATCTACACACTGTAAAACTTTCAAACATGTAGAATAAAAGATGGATTTAAAAAAAAAATAGTGTGCATTTATACTGGAGTGACCCTCGTAATATGCTTGGTGGGTGTCAAAATTATTGTAAGGTTGCCATCCGAAGCTCCTGCACTTCAGAACCACATCTGTCGCTTCAGAATCCCGAACAAAATTTATTTCATAGGAGAATTTTGTTTCAGTTGTCCCACTTCCCTTAGGACGACTTGCGTGGAATTCCAAACTGCAGTGCTACCTCGTGGCGAACTGTGGCGACACGATCCTTGAAGTTACCACATCGGGCGTGCTAGTTTCTTCTTCAGCAGGTGTCATAGCAACGAATGTAACAGTACGTGTCTGAGACTTGCGGGAAAATGGCGGCGAAGCACAGAGCCGTCATCAAGTTTTTTGAGTCCTCCGTCATTCGTGAGCGAGAATTTATGGAGTTCGAGACGAATACCGAGAAGCAGGTTGGTGGTCGCTCGTCGACGACAGTGACCCAGCCCACAAAATGAAGATCGTGTGCGAGTGTTTGGCCAGCAGACGGATCACATTCCTGGATAACATGCCGTATTTGTCGGATTTGGCCCTATCGGACTTCTGGTTGCTCCTTGAACTGAAGTCTGCAATAAAAGGACACAACTGCAATGCAGTTGGGACATCCAAGCAAATTGTACCACAGATCTGAACACAATTCTAAAAAAGGACTGTAGTGTCTATTGAAACACACTTTTAAAACTTAAGCTGTGTATTTACTCAAGGGAAGACTATGAACTGAGCAAATACAGTGATTTTGTGTACGTCATCCATGACTTTTATTTTTCATAGCTCCAGTTCTAACGGAACTGGAGCGCACTGTATATGCGCTCATTCGACTCGTGAGTGCGGTCATTCGATTCGTAATTTCCAATTCTGTACGAATCTTTCACTGGACTTTACATCAGTTGAATTATTAGGTACTCTTTCTTCTTAAGTGCTGGACTAAAGGTTCGCTAGGACCTCTGCATGTGTGTGTGAAACGTCTACGAAAAGTCTCAGGCTCATAACCCTCCTGACTGTACAATACGAGACATTTAATGAGTAGGTATTGGCTATTGGAAAGGACAAGTAATAAACAATATGTACAAGTGCCAAGAGGGTAGATTAAGAATGGAACACAAAGAGAGAGAAGGTCGACTATGAAGTGAGTGTTTTTTGCTCCAGCTTTCAGTCTTCTGTAGTGAAAACACCCTTAGGTTCAGTACCTAAACAGAAGCCACACAGAAAAGGTCACATACGCAATTCACAAAATGGAACACGAGGGATGCGAAGCTGTGACATGTTCGAGCAACTGCGAACGGCGCAGTCGAATAAACAAGTAGCCTACAGCAAGTCACTCACAAACGGACGCCACTGCCCTTGATCTATACTCAGCAGCGACAATCTCTGCATGCTGAAGCGGACACAACTACAGGAGTCCACTTTACTACTGAGTGGTCAATTGCAATAACTCCTTATTGTCGTATTAATGCTTTTGGAATCCGAATTTTATAACTCCTCGAATATTGAGGTCTGCACTATAAGCTCTTTGTAAACTCCTCGCAAAACGACTGTACACTCTTTGTGAAATACCAGTGACAAAGTGGAGACTTCATTACTGTTACTAAGTACTTTACCAATTCAGTTATGTAACCAGATTTCAAGTAGAATTTGAACATTTATGTCAGTAACTTCAGATTTTGTCATTTTGTAGGAAACTTCATAATCGATGCCGGTCATACGAAACCAACAATCTACCGATTATAATATGCAAGTGAGACGATATCTTACGAACGAATTCATACAGTATTTCAAAAGGTCAGATAATATGCAAGTAAGGTCCATTTTATTCTTCGTTAACTCACATTTTTTGAGTACACTATGCGCTTCGATGGCCATGCCACCACCGTCGCATGGATTTCAGCTTACATACAAAGGGTACTAGGAAAGTTTTCCAATACGACGCAAAAATAAGTCGCAGGAGGCTGATTGCTGCTGTGTTCTGAGAATACTTCATACTTGCATTGTATCTGCTGTGCCAAATATGTTGGCGCAATCCTTTACTAGCAGGGTTAGTTGTAGTACTTATGGCATGCTAAAGCTCATCACTCATCACATATGTGTGCCACAAGAGCAAGCCGTGACAAATAACGAGATACACCTGACCTCGACGAAATGGTCGCTGAATCGCGTTGTGCACATAAGTTACGGTGAGAGGGGGCATGCCTTTACGCTGCACACAGTGACCTGTCCCCTCTCATATTTATATCTCACTCTGAGTAATTCGACTTGGGGAAGTATGGCCGAGTATTGTCATTACAAGGTTAGTATTGAGAACTCAGACGATATGAATATTTTCCTCTCTAATTGCATGTGGTGAAAAGTTGCTATTGCTTCACACGCGGACTTCCCACGCAGCGTCTCTCGTCACCCGGGTGATCCGGTGACAGGCGGGTTCTGCTGATCTTGAAAGGGTTATGTCGACGGGTGTCAGGGAGCCGAATGGATGCTGTCCAGACGCCAACACTGTCGTAAGATCGGGGGCGACACGCCCACAGGGGCCTGAAGGAGAGGCTGGGGTTAGAGATTCCGTTACTTCGCAGAAAGTTAGTGAAAACACTTTCAGACGGGCTAACAGTGAAGCGTGGGAATGACTTGTGCTCCCAGGCAGTCTTGGCGGGGAAATTCCCGCGTTTTCTGCAAAATCATAACTCTGATTGGCTTGCCCAGGGGACAGCTCTGTGACGTAGCAAAATCGGAGCAGAAATTGCCGCCAAGAATCTCCATTGGTGGAATAGTAGTGCTTCGGCAATAGAGTGAAGTTTTCCACCTGTTTTCGAGTTGCTGATTGGCACGTTTCACCACGGCCACTGTGGTGGGGGCGGTAATGTTCTCTGTTCCGCTTGTACGGGTGCTCTTGGTAGAGTCGAGTCTCGCCTTTCGGTCGGAATCGGTTACAAGACTGAGCTCTCACTGCTCTGGACAGCCTGCCTTCCGTTGGCTGTCTAATACACTTTCATTTAATTGTAACTGGTTGACGAAGTTCCTGAAGTTTCTACTTCAACGTAACTTTCCGAGTACAGTTGGCAATTGAGCGTTCTGCGTACAAGCGCCCTATGTTGTCCGTTTTGAGCAGTTTTGGCTAAAGTTGACTGTATCGGAGTTACTGTGTGACTTCGCTTGTTAAAATCAATCACTGTACCATCAGTGATTGTGTAGCGAGCCTTCTTCGTCTCCCTCAGAGGCGCATTTGTGTTGTTAGGAAGTCTTTAGTCTGGAACAGCCAGACGAGGACAATTTGTTTCGGGATATACTCGCGACATTATCATCACCACGACGGGACGTCGAAGCAACTAGCCATCGCCTCCGGTATGCCAGATAGTGTCCTTCCATTTAAGAAGACAGCTTGCTAATGTATGTCCGCAGCACCGGTAGATTATGGAATTTTGCTATGTGATAATCAGAGCTCAGCATAGCGCCCCTGTTCCGCCTTTTCTAACGTGGTTCTGTCTTGGATGTTCATTGTCTGAGTTCTCACTACTATAGCAGAAATTAATGTTGGATTGGCTGGGTGTTTCTCTTAAGATTTGAGTTGCAAGGAATTAGCTCCGCATACCACTTGGTCATAAATGTCACAACCTAGTTTATGGACCACCTTCACAGCATTTATTTGAGTATACAATTTGACGTATTGTAAATGTTTCATGTGTTTTGTTTATTATTTTGAGTTTAGTCACAATAAATCAAATTGTTATTTTGGACAGAACCTTCATTCTGTTGATCGGTATAGCAACCCTTTCATTTCTCACCACGTTAATGAAACTTTCCTTTATAAAATTAACTTCTATCAAATTAAATTATTGCAGGTGCCAAACTCTTCTCTACTCCACTTGCAGGGTCGATTACAGACAGTTCGCGTTTCTTCTTAATCCATGTGCAACAGCAAAGGTCGGAGTTGGAAAGGGGGGGGGGCTTAGAGCATCTTTTCCATATGAACATTCTAGAAGAATTTATTGTTAAATACACTGCTAGCCCCGACACCTCGCAACCGAAGTACAAAAGTCGAGATGGTCTATGTGTAATCTGTGTTTAAGTAGTTTATACGTTTTAAATAAAATCCAACGTACGTTGCAGCTGGCAGCTTGAACCCTAAATGATAGGTTATCCAAAACTGAAACGAGTTGAGGACGTCTGGTTATCGGAAAGTTAACCTAGGGGAAGGGCGAAGTACTGGTCAGTTCCGTGACACAGCTTCGCGAGTTAATTTGGACAGCGGAAATGGCTCGATCTAGAGATTTCTCCAACTTACTCAGCAATGTTTGACGGACTGGTCTGACAATACGAGGCACTCGACCATCCACAAGTTTGGTAGTAAATGTACTCCACTTGTGCGACCGGATGGGCTTCATGTCGCCGCAAGCTTCCGCGTACCATTTGTCTGTAAATTTTCGGTATGCTTACTTTGCAGTCGGCAGCGGAATACCAGCGCAGATTTTGTCTTGAAGTGTCTGCAAAACCATCCAAAATCTAAACTTCGGATCACCATAGTACCGAACCAATAGTTGCACAGATTTGTTCTATCTGGTTCAGCATGGCCAAGGTAAGTTGTAGAAAATTCCAAAGTTCTTTGCAATGCTTGGTCCTCAGTTTCGACTAAATACCCTGGTGGTTTGATACGAAATAGAAGCTTACGCCGTCCTCTACTGCACACGTGGTCGTAATCAAATGTGTAAAATTTCCAACAGGTCGTGCATAACAATGTTGCTTAGTTTTTGGGAAGAGGCGGCAGTCCGAGAGCAAAACGATGTTTAGCGAAGTTGCGAAGGACACGGTAGCTAATTTTTTACTGATCCAGTTTCACAGACTGGATCGGTGCAAGCTGGTGACTGGCTGAGCAATCGTTGCAAATATCCAGGCACTTGTCGCAAAAGCAGACCCGCGACAAATGCATGCGAAAGCTCTACTCCTTGCGAGATACTCTGTTATTGTGTCTACCGCGCACTTGAGGCAGGCTTGGATTGACGTATATTTTGCAAGATGCGCCCCCAGTTCCTCGTTGGGTGTCGACGAGGTTGAATCTCGGTAAGGTGGTCATAAAATGATGAGACAAAATATGTTCAAATGTGTGTGAAATCTTATGGGACTTAACTGCTAAGGTGAGCAGGCCCTAAGATTACGCACTACTTAACCTAATTTATGCTAAGGACGAACACACACACACACCCATGCCCGGGGGAAGACTCGAACCTCCGCCAGGATGATGAGCGAAATATTATGTCTAACTGCTCAATAGCACGTTCATCCATCTTTGGAACGCAATGTAGCAGTCGTTACTGATTCGGCATGTTCCTTGGATGTTAGCAAAGGTACGTCTATGAACGGGTCACGTAATTCCCGTATATTAAGGGGAAACAACCGGATGACGGACGAAAATATTGCTCAAATTCAGAATTTTTTTCTTCTCCGTACTAGAATGTAGTAGACAAATGGGATTTGCTGCAATGAATAAAGCATACATTGAAGTCCTTATTGGCATTTTTGATTGAAAAATATTAATACCTTCACTGTGTAATTTGGACTTTCCCGAGGTAACTCTGGAAGGAGGTAGATCGATTGTCACTCCGGTAATGGTTATCTGAAACATGGAATTAATGTATCATCCTGATCCTTACAGATGTAATTTTAGTTCTTCTTAGCGATTTGCGAAAAAATAATATATATATATATATATATATATATATATATATATATATATATATATATATAATAGGGCGAAATTATAGGTATTAGAAAAGAATTGTCATTTTTGGAGCCCTCTTTTTTGGACGAAATAAATACTAAATATCTGCATAAAGTCAGCTACGGTGAACTGAAGGGAATTCAGTTTCCTTCAAGGAAGACCAAAAATCATCAACATCGGATGAAAATTGTAGCGTGGGTGACGACAACCACGCCGAGAAACATGGCTTTGAGAAAAACGCGTTTAAAGTTCGACAAGTATTTATTATACAAAAAAAAGAGACAAAGCTTGATACTTACGGGATATGATTGATGGCTAGTCCATAGTAACTATGGCCCCGGCTAGTAGATGGCCGCTTTCTACTACTTTGATCTGATAAGCCCCCATTTTCGTCCTCAAAGCCCTTTTCATCGCTGAGTGCATCGCCGCTGGCGTCTCTATCTGCACAGAATCGGCGCATTGCATCGCCGATTTTAAGGGCATTTGCCACGTGCGTCGATGCAGTATGGGCTACATTGAATAGACATAATGGCCAGATTTGATGTAATGTTGAGAATTTCGCTTCGGCAGGATGTTATTTTTGGAGCGGATCTCCAAATGAGACTATTGAAACTTTCGTTCACGTTTTGAGTAAAACAGCCCAAACAGCGTCCCAGCAAATCAGGTTTACTCAGATCGATATAAACAGGGGCGACAGCATCGATAACGACTAATGGGAATGGCGTTTTGCATCGTGCACGCTCTGCTTCGAAGTCTCACAGAATTGTTACATTTCGGAGTTAACGCGTAATATTTTGGGGACTAATTCTTCAATGCATATACATTCGAATTTCGTAATACCCTCAGACTTCAAGAAGAATATAATAATTCCAATCCCCAAGAAACCAGGTGTTGACAGATGTGAAAATTACTGAACAATCAGTTTAATAAGCCACAGCTGCAAAATACTGACACGAATTCTTTACAGACGAATGGAAAAACTAGTAGAAGCCGACCTCGGGGAAGATCAGTTTGAATTCCGTAGAAATACTGGAACACGTGAGGCAATACTGACCTTACGACTTATCTTAGAAGCAAGATTAAGGAAAGGCAAACCTACGTTTCTAGTAGCAGTTGTAGACTAAGAGAAAGCTTTTGACAATGCTCTCTTTCAAATTCTAAAGGTGGCAGGGGTGAAATACAGGGAGTGAAATGATATTTACAATTTGTTCAGAAACCCGATGGCAGTTATAAGAGTCGAGGGGCATGAAAGGGAGGCAATGGTTGGTAAGGGAGTGAGACAGGGTTGTAGTCTATCCCTGATGTTATTCAATCTGTATATTGAGCAAGCAGTAAAGGAAACAAAAGAAAATTTCGGTGTAGGTATTAAAGTTCATGGAGAAGAAATAAAAACTTTGAGGTTCGCCGATGACATTGTAATTCTGTCAGAGACAGCAAAGGACATGGAAGAGCAATTGAATGGAATGGACAGTGTCTTGAACGGAGGATATAAGATGAACATTAACAAAAGCAAAACGAGGATAATGGGATGTAGTGGAATTAAGTCGTGTGATGCTGAGGGAATTAGATTAGGAAATGAGACACTTAAAGTAGTAAAGGAGTTTTGCTATTTTGGGAGCAAAGTAACTGATGATGGTCGAAGTAGAGAGGATATAAAATGTAGACAGGCAATGGCAAGGAAAGCATTTCTGAAGAAGAGAAATTTGTTAACATCGAGTGTCGATTTGAGTGTGAGGAAGTCATTTCTGAAAGTATTTGTATGGAGTGTAACCATGTATGGAAGTGAAACATGGACGATAAATAGTTTGGACAAGAAGAGAATAGCAGCTTTCGAAATGTGGTGCTACAGAAGAATGCTGAAGATTAAATGGGTAGATCACATAACTAATGAGGAAGTATTGAATAGGATTGGAGAGAAGAGAAGTTTGTGGCACAACTTGACCAGAAGAAGGGATCGGTTCTTAGGACATGTTCTGAGGCATCAAGGGATCACCAATTTAGTATTGGAGGGCGGCGTGGAGGGTAAAAATCGTAGAGGGAGACCAAGACATGAATACACTAAGCAGGTTCAGAAGGATGTAGGTTGCAGTAGGAACTGGGAGATGAAGAAGCTTGCACAGGATAGAGTAGCATGGAGAGCTGCATCAAACCAGTCTCAGGACTGAAGACCACAACAACAACAATTAAAAACTAGTTTTTTTGGACCGTCACCCCTTCGTCTTCCCTTAAGGGCGAGCGGCTTGTGGGAGCAGAGCTGCGAACGATAGCGTTCCACATGTGTCTCATTGTGTTCAGATGAGGGGAACTTGGTTGCCAAAACACTCAACATGAATTCACTATCATGCTCCTTACCTTCTGACACATCACTTATACTGCTGGAAGATGTCAACATTCTCGGGTTGGACATCAAATGTGAAGGTTAAAATTGTTCAAATGGCTCTGAGCACTATGGGACTTAATTTTTGAGGTCATCAGTCCCCTAGAACTTAGAACTACTTAAACCTAACTAACCTAAGAACATCACACACACCCATGCCCGAAGCAGGATTCAAACATGCGACCGTAGCGGTCACGCGGTTCCAGACTGTAGCGCCTAGAACCGCTCGGCCACTCCGGCCGGCCAAATACAAAGGAATGTAGGTGGTTCGCAATAGTATTCACGTAGTCCACATTTGTCTGTCTTTCATAACTAACACAGTAACCATGGAAGCTTAGGAGAATGTCCCCTCACTGGCATATACATGCAGTGCAGTGCAGTGCATGTTTCGAGTAACCGTTCTCCTACATCACGGGATATTGACTAAGTGCATAGGTTGTCAAGCTACTGCCCTCAGGCCACATGCAACCCCAATTAAGTTTCCTTGTGGCCCGCGGTTCTCAGCTGTATTTTGTAACAATATCCACCTAGGAACTAACGAAGGAATCCAGAAAACTTCAGGTAACATTAAGAGCTTATTAAGAGTGTATTTTCCTGCTCAGTGGAAAATAAAAGTACAGAGGCAGTAATATTTTAAGATCTACTTAACTTTAATTGACAGTGGCGAGTTAGGCCACGAGGCGAGTTAAATTGGCCGCCTATCTTAGGTGCAGAGAGGTAAGCAGAAGGACCCTTGCGGGGTTAGAGGATGTGAGACGGGGAATGCTGTACTGAAACTTCCTGGCAGATTAAAACTGTGTGCTGGACCGGGAGTCGAACGGGCGACCTTGGAATTCCGCGGGCAAGTGCTCTACCAGCTGAGCCACCCAATCACGACTCACGAGCCTTCCTCACAATTTCACTTCCGCCAGTACCTCGTCTCTTACCTTCCAAACTTGAAGCTGCTATAGTATGAATTTCGAACGGACGTGACAAGGGATTCCTGAATGTGCATTATAGAGGAGGTCATATTCCAGTGCGGTAAATATTTGTATCAATGAATATAAAATTAAGGCTGTTGTGGTACAAGACAGTGAGTAGAAGAAAAATGACACTCTAAACATTTATTAAATATCTGTTCTCATGTCTCCTATTGTATAATTCTTCCAAATATAAGCACAATTATTGTAATTAAGCGATTAATGATCGACTCTCACAGATTACACAACAACACATCGTCTAGAAATTACAGCGTTGCAGCTTTAGCGTCGCTGGAGATGGCATCAGGCTGAAGCAGAAAACAGCCGACACGGAGTGTTCCGAATGGTGCCGACTTTTAACGATCAGTACTTGACGGACGGAGGCCCACTTACTGCCCCCTTACTACAGCCAGTCTATTGGGAGCACATAACATACTAATTCATGTAGGTTATCAATTAATAATACGGTCGACACAGGTTTTGGTCCGAGGTGCCACCCTATAGTCACTATTAACTCTTGAGCAAAAAAAAAATTGAGGACCAGCATACATGATAGGGTTACCGACACGTTTTGCTGTTGATGTAAGGCAACGTCAAAAGCACCATTACTACCCAAGATGCCTAGAACGAGTAGGGCCTGTATTTCGGCCTCCAACACCTCCTGATATCAATAAAGTTACTAAACCTGCTAACAGATCGTTCATGAGAATTACATCCTAGAGCACATTCTTCAAAAAGAAATACTTATCCGAGCTACTCTCACCACTGTTCAGTCCCGGCAGACTGTCTAAATCTGCCGACAAGTTAAAATCAGCGAACAGTGAGCTGCAGGGTGGAAATTCATTCCGGTAACGGTCAACATACAAAAAACAAACCCATGTGCAGTATGTCTTCTGGTCCGTTCTGAAGATGGCTCGACGATCCAGAGCCGAAACATCACAAGAGAAGAAGAAGTTGTTATCGTTGCATTCCCAGAACCACGTGAATCAATAAATAACACACACAAATTACATTTTAAGAAAAACGTAACCGAAGAAGCTGAAAACATATGTACCGCCAACCATGAGTATCTTTAGATGCCCACTGACTTTTTCTGAGTCGAGCATGGAAAAATTGTATAACCTGTGCTGAAATAAAACAGTAATTCGCACTGGTGGCAGCTGGAATAACACGAGCAGCAATAGGCCTAGCAATGAACAAGACAACAGGATTGCGGTTAGGCCACTATGAGCAGTATAGTGAACGTATTATCGTAGCCACAATAGACGCGACTCGCACACTCTCCAATTTCAACGTCATGTCTTACCCAAGAGCTGCGGATATACACATATCAAAACAGTTTTGCATCACCCCGGTTCCCAGAACTCATGAAAATAGACGTTGGCTGTGGATATTGTATCACAGACACAATGCCTTTGACTATTGAGAGATTTCACTAAACCCGCCCAAAAATGTATGCAACCATGCATGAGCAGCGCATATTAGACGGATGGGGTCCGACAGCCGATCAGTTCCAGTCATTCCACCAGGAAGGAGGTACACGGATCGTGTTGTCTGTAGCTCAATCAAGCCTAGACGGTCAATATCGCGGTTCGATCGTGTCTGCATTGTTGCTTTGCTGCCACGAAGGGCTCTCAACACGGGAAGTGTCCAGGCGTCTCAGAGTGAACCAAAGCGATGTTGTTTGGATATGGAGGAGATACAGAGAGGCAGGATCCTCCCTTAGGCCGCCCAAGGGCTACGACTGCAGTGGATGACCGCTACCTACAGATTATGTCTCGGAGGAGCCCTGACAGTAACGCCACCATGTTGAATAGTGCTTTTCGTGCAGCCACAGGACGTCGTGTTACTACTCAAACTGTGCGCAATAGGCTGCAAGATGCGCAACTTTACTCCCGATGTCCATGGCGAGGTTCATCTTTACAGCCACGACACCATGCAGCGCGGTACAGATGGGCTCAACCACATACCGAATGGTATGGCATCACGTCCTCTTTACCTATGAGTGTCGCACATGCCTTCAGTCAGACAATCGTTGGAGATGTGTTTAGAGGCAAACCGGCTGAAAGCCTTAGACACACTGTCCAACGAGTGCAGCTAGGTGAAGGTTCCCCGCTGTTTTGGGGCGGTATTACGTGGGGCCGACTTACGCCGCTGGTGGTCATGGAAGGCGTCGTAACGGCTGTGCGATCCTTGAATGCCGTCCTCCAACCGACAGTTCAACCATAACGGCAGCATATTGGCGAGGAATTCGTCTTCATGGACGACAGTTCGCGCCCCGATCGTGCACATCTTGCGAATGACTTCCATCAGGATAACAACATCGCTCGACATAGAGTGGCCAGCATGTTCTCCAGACATGAACCCTATCGAACATGCCTGGGATAGATTGAAAAGGGTTGTTTATGGATGACGTGACCCACCAACCACTCTGAGGGATCTTGGCCAAATCGCCGTTGAGGAGTGGGACAATCTGGACCAACAGTGCCTTGATGAACTCCTGGGTAGTATGCCACGACGAATACAAGCATGCATCAATGCTAGAGGACGTCCTACTGGGTACCGGTGTTACAGCAATCTGGACTACCACCTCTGAAGGTCTGGCTGTATGGTGGTAAAACATTCAATATTTGGTTTTCATGAGCAATAAAAATGACAGAAATGATTTTTATGTTGATCTCTATTCCAATTTTATGTACAGGTTCCGGGACTCTCGGAACGGAGGTGATGCAAAACCTTTTTTGATGTGTGTATATTCTTCGTTGAAGAACCAATTTCAGTCCAAGGACCACCATCAGGCTCAGGAAGTGTTTACATCATACTAGGCGATATAAACTCAATGGCGCCAAATAATGAAATCTATGAATTCTTCACTGTTGTCAAATAGTAGTATGAATTACATCGTCAAACATAAAAATGTGCAAAGAGTGCTCCCATTCATATTATATAAACAGTCAGCCCGACCGTGACGAACGGAGGCATTATATACATTGCAATACTGACGAATTGATGGATTTTATCATTTGACGCAATTGATCGTCGGGATGAAGAAACGTCACGATATTTGCCTAACTTCCAACACGAAGTTGTAACATCGAATCGATTATTGAAGAGCAGTTTGATGGAGGTAAAAGAAAGTAACTTGATGGTTAAGTGTAAATAAAATTCAACAAGTAACTGCAAATACAGTAAATACACTTGGTTATGATGTTCCGTCAAAATGCTCGTTCATTTTCTCTGGCAGCTATTCGCACTAATGATTTTGATCGCCAATATATTTACTCAATGAAGTACAGGTTCATATTGGGACTTTTATTTTGGCAGGGGTTTAAGTCAGTTTCTAGTCTGCAGTGGTGCCCCTCCTATCTCGATTCTCCACGAAGAGCAAATTAGATTGAGCGGCCGCTCTCTCAGCCTCAGTTGCCTCCAAATTATGCTACCAGCGAAAGAATAACGTATGATGTATCGGTAATGACCCTTTAAAGAGAGAGCTTTTAGAGCTCATGAGATATCACATAATTTGTGGTTAATTTAATAAAGGTCAATGTACAGGGTGATTCAAAAAGAATACCACAACTTTAGGAATTTAAAACTCTGCAACGACAAAAGGCAGAGCTAAGCACTATCTGTCGGCGAATTAAGGGAGCTATAAAGTTTCATTTAGCTGTACATTTGTTCGCTTGAGGCGCTGTTGACTAGGCATCAGCGTCAGTTGACGCTAAGATGGCGACCGCTCAACAGAAAGCTTTTTGTGTTATTGAGTACGGCAGAAGTGAATCGACGACAGTTGTTCAGCGTGCATTTCGAACGAAGTATGGTGTTAAACCTCCTGATAGGTGGTGTATTAAACGTTGGTATAAACAGTTTATAGAGAATGGGTGTTTGTGCAAAGGGAAAAGTTCTGGACGGCCGAGAACGAGTGATGAAAATGTAGCACGCATCCAGCAAGCATTTGTTCGCAGCCCAGGAAAATCGACTCACAGAGCTAGCAGAGAGCTGCAAATTCCACAATCAACTGTATGGAGAGTCCTACGAAAAAGGTTAGTTCTGAAACCTTATCGTCTGAAATTGGTTCAAGCACTGTCTGGAGCTGATAAGATTAAAAGAATCGATTTCTGTGATTTTATCCTTGCTCAAATGGAAACAGATGAATCTTTCGTTTCAAAGATTGTGTTTAGTGATGAAGCAACTTTCCACACTAACGGGAAAATCAACCGTCACAATGTCTGTATATGAGGCACTGAGAATCCGCGGGAAACAACTCAGTATGAACGTGACTCGCCTAAGGTGAACGTTTTCTGTGCCATTTCAGCCAATAAAGTTTTTGGTCCCTTTTTCTTCGAAGGTGCTACTGTAACTGGACTACAGTATCTGGAGATGTTAGAGAATTGGCTGTTCCCTCAGCTCGAACAAGAAGCACAACAATTCATATTTCAGCAGGATGGAGCGCCACCACATTGGCACTTATCTGTCCGTAACTACCTGAACGTCAACTACCCGAGGCGATGGATTGGCAGCCAGGCAGCCCGTGACAGAGCACTTCATCACTGGCCTCCAAGAAGCCCTGATCTTACCCCTGCGATTTTTTCTTATGGGGGTATGTTAAGGATATGGTGTTTCGGGCACCTCTCCCAGCCACCATTGATGATTTGAAACGAGAAATAACAGCAGCTATCCAAACTGTTACGCCTGATATGCTACAGAGAGTGTGGAACGAGTTGGAGTAACGGGTTGATATTGCTCAAGTGTCTGGAGGGGGCCATATTGAACATCTCTGAACTTGTTTTTGAGTGAAAAAAAAACCTTTTTAAATACTCTTTGTAATGATGTATAACAGAAGGTTATATTATGTTTCTTTCATTAAATACACATTTTTAAAGTTGTGGTATTCTTTTTGAATCACCCTGTATTAAAATAGTAGTCTCGCTCAGTTGAAAACGACTTCCACCCCACGACGATAAACACGGAAAGGCAGCGTGATTAGTCGACACAATGTGTTCTGAATGGTTCCGACTTGTAACAATCGGTACTTGGAGGCCAGCAGTCAGAGTATTGCGCCTTTACTACGGCTAGCCTATCGGGGGCTTATAAGATAGTAAGTTAACTACGGTACCAATTATAAGATCAGCATACAGGGTGTTTCAGAAGTGATAGTCAATATTCAGGGATGTGACAGGAATGATCATTCGAAACAAAAGTCAAGTAATCATGAGCTGTAAAACGCATACCTTAAGAGCCATGAGCAATTCTTGATGTTCGATGCTATGAAGCAAATCTTTTCTACTGGAAGCTCTTTGCTTTCCGTATTTTGGGAACCGGTAGTATGGACCAAAACAAAACGTCCAGTGATGTGCTCTAAAAAGTGCATACGGTAATAACTGTGGTCATTTGTTCATTTTCTCAGCTTTGAAACACAACTCTTCTAATGACCAAGTGCTCCAACTTTTAAGGTATGCATTTTAGAGCACATGTTTACTGGGCAATTTTTTCTTATTTTGGTCCATACTACCACTCCGCAAATTATGGAAAGCAACCGTTTTAGAGCCCATGTTTACTTGACTTTTTTGTTTCGAATTATGGTTCCTGTCATATCCCTGAATATTGACCATCACTTCTGAAGCATCCTGTACGTGAGGCCCGAGGTGCCTCTCACGATGTCGGTACTGGCCTCTGAGCGAAAAAGGTTTTACGACCGCTGACCCAGAGTGACGAGAAACCTGATACATACGACCAGGCGACACGTTTCCATTGATCCATTATCAAAAATCGATCATCTCGCACCCACTTCAATCGTAACTGACGATGTTGTATGGGCCATTCTGTGAATAGGCGTGGCCGTCCGACGCCTTGTCACCTACTCCTAATTTCAGCGTTCTTTATTCACTTTCCACACGTGCTCAAGACAGTAACACGTCGACAACAACCAACTTCTCCGTTTCCGAGGTGCTTCAGGCCCTCGACCATACAAATCTGCCCTGTGTCATTTCGCTCGTCGTTGCATTTCCGGCTCCTATCGTCGCTATAGTGAGTCTCTATTCGACTCTGCTCCGTTTATACAGGGTGTCCCACCTAACTCGGCCACCTCACATACTTCCAAAATGAAACAAAATTTGGAAAATACAGTTGGGCAGGGACGCATTAATGTCCGGAGCTCATGGAATGGGGAGGAATACGCCGTCCCTACAAGCAATGGTTCCCAACCTTTCTGAGCCCGCTAACCCAACGTGTAATCAGATATTGACTGGTACATCCTCCCCCTCCCTTCTCCACCACCGTCAACATTAGTGTCTAACTAAACTTCTGATATTTCAGACTGCAGAATAATGCAGTTATCAGATGCAATATAAATCCACTTGGTTCTGACTTGCATAACATCATGATTCTGTCCTCTAACTTGCATATCAGACAAGGGTCGCACAATAGCAAACACGAAGCTAGTTTCTTTAAGGGTTTGTTGCATTCGGCTCTTGCATTTATGGTGGACACTTTTTGTAAAGAGCTATTTTTTGCCGTTTATGCACAGTATATTAGTGTCAGTTCTCTATGTCGCAGCAGAGCGTATACAGGGTAAACAAAAATTCGCGCACTCTGATGCCATGGCACATACTAACAGTACAAAAGTGTTTCGTCCCATGCACATTTTCGTTAGAAAAGGAGCGTCAAAGTTAGACACTCTGGCAATACTGTAATCACATTTACAGCTACTAAGTTAATTCTACCAACTGTCATACATACCAATATACATAAAATATTCTAAAGTCTAATGCCTTGTCAATGGAACCACTCGCTTCTGTCATTGTCTGTTCATTTCAGCTCCGTGTAACTGTCAGATCCTATCCTCTTCTCGATGTCTTCCAAATACTTCTTCCTAGGCTGTCCTCTACCTTTCTTTCCCAGAACTTTACTTTCAAGACTATTAATGACGAAGGTCTTGTATCTGATGCCATACCCAATAGTTTAATTTTTCTCTTTTCCATTTTCTTTATTAATCTTCTATCTTCGTTGACTTCCATCAAGACGTCCAGGTTGGTTTTTCTTTCCGTCCAGCTCGTTCTTATCACTGTCCACCACATTCACATTTCAGCAGCTTCTGGCCGATTCCTTTTTTCAAGAACCTAACTTTAATTTCCCTATAGCAGTGTACTCCATACCAATGATTTTGCAAGGGGCTTCCGGACCTCTGTGTTCACATGTTTGCAGGTTAAAATGTTTTTCTTAGTCATAATTACGTCTTTTGCCAATGAGATCCTTCTCTTCACTTCCATTAAACATGTAGTGCTCCTTGAGGTTATTTTGTGGTAGCAGAAGAGCCAACTCCGTGTTACGAGTGGAGGCCGAAATGCACGCGTTTTAGCTCACGCAGGCTGCCATGTGGGGGGAAGAACCATACTGACGTGAAATCTGGAACATGACAAGGAATTCAGATTAACTGTAAGGAATTCAGATTAACTGTAAGCCATTAATGATGAACGTCGCTCTTGACGGTACATGATTCACAATATTATCTGTTCAGAATACATTCTTGAAGTAATTATAGTAACTGAATATGGCGCCTTGCTAGGTCGTAGCAAATGACGTAGCTGAAGGCTATGCTAAACTGACGTCTCTACAAATGAGAGCGTATGTAGATAGTGAACCATCGCTAGCAGAGTCGGTTGTACAACTGAGGCGAGTGCTAGGAAGTCTCTCTAGACCTGGCGTGTGGCGGCGCTCTGTCTGCAATCAGTGATAGTGGCGACACGCGGGTCCGACGTATACTAATGGACCGCGGCCGATTTAAAGGCTACCACCTAGCAAGTGTGGTGTCTGGCGGTAACACCACAGGTTATACTACCGAGATCAATTCTGACGTCATCAATTTTTGTATTGCTTTTAATTTCTCCCATGCTTTATTGTGCTTTTGTTCCTTTTGTTTCCCTTTGTTCAGTTTTAATTTACATCATTAACAGCCTCCGATAGGACTTGCAACGTTCTATTTATTTCAAAACTATCACGATATCATCAGAAAATCTAATACAATGTATCCTTTCACCTTTGCCTTTCATTTTCTTTGTCATCTCCTTCATGATGTGGATAACTTCCTCAGTGAACACATTACGTGAATATAGAGATACAGGACATGTTTGGCCATCTCTTTTCTAATCCTAACCTCTTCCTCTACATTTTCGATGTTTATTTTTGCGCTTTGGTTGTGTTGTAGTGGATTAATCATTCTTCTATCCTTCCAGTCGAATTCTATTTTTTTCATGATTCGAAAGAGTGGCTCCCAAGTCACACTGTTAAAAGCTTTTTCTAAGTCAATGAAATTAAGATAATTTCTTTTATTCATATCCATGCTTCTCTTCAACAACAAGAATAAGGCTATAATTGCTTCTCTTGTTCCTCTGCCTTTTCTAAATCCAAGTTGGTCTTTTCCAATACACTTATCTACTTTTTCTTTAATCCTGCCTTTTACTACATTAATATTTTGGAGACATGGGATAACATAGATAGTATTAAATACCTGGTGGAAGCGACTGCCTTTCTTGTTTTACGTATTTTAATGGAGCTGCAATGTGTGAATTACCTTGGTATGCTTCCTCTTTCATAGCAGTCAGTTATTACTCTGAATAATTGGTCTTTAATGAACTTGCTTAAATTTTTTGACAGTTCTGCAGGAATGTCATCAGAACCAATTGCTTTTCGTTCTTCGAGACTCCAAATGGCATTTTCAGTTCTTGTCTCATGACTGGAGGACTTTGAATGGCTCCTACTCACTCGACGTCTTCAATTAGACTACTTCCATCTTTGAACTTCTTATTATCGTACAATTGTTCTTTGTGTTCTTTCGACGAGCAAATATCATTGTCTGTCAGTAATATTCCTTCTTTATCAGGTTACCTTCCATTCAGAAGGCTGTTGCACTCAGTGACTGATATATTCATTTGTAAATAATGGATTTCAGCTATCAGTCGTCCTTCTTAAATGTTATTGGCAGATCCAGCTAGAAAGTTGAAAATCTGTTTCAGTATTCTTAGCGCACTTGTTTAGTTAAATCCGTCAAATCATTGCGTAGTTTCGTATTTAGTAGGGGTAGATTTGCATTTTAATATCTGTGACGTGTAAAGTCGCGTAGTCGTCTGTCATTTGTTTATTTCTTTCAGTTAATCATTGTACGTTACTGACAGTACAGTTAGCCTTCTGCCGCCGAGCAGTGTGTCAGGAGTGCGGAAGTAGCAGCATTACTGCATTTACTACGCAGTCTTGTATTTTAATAACCGTTTAAATTTTATGTCGAACTGTTTGTGCTCTCTGTAGATTAGTTCTGACGTTCTTTGCACAACAGTATTTTGCCTGGATAGGGACTGCGACTGCTGTGTTCGGATGCGTGCTGAGTTCGCATCCCTTCACTCCCAGCATTGTTGGCTTCGATCACACAGCTTGAGGGTGATCACACAGCCAGTGGGTATCACTGGGAGGGTCCGGACGGGGGTTTGTCGGGGACGGCCAGCTCGCCCCACGCATCATCCCCCGATCGGCCGATCGGACTACAGCTGTGGCTACCGGAGATACTGGCCGCATTGAGGCTGACCACTCACCCGTGGTAGAGTGGGAGGTCGTCTTGAGGTGTGGCAGGGTGCGAAAGACATTCCGGAGGGCTGAACGGAAGGCCTCTCCAGTTTGTTTGACGAACCAGTTTGAGGCTCTGTCTCCAGCTGATATGGATCTTCGGCCGGACATGCCTGCTTGTCCTGTTCCAGAGGCTGCCCCTCAGTCTGCAAGATCCGAGCGGACACAGAGGATGGGCTTACTGGTAGTTGGGAGCTCCAGCTCCAACGTCAGGCGCGCAATGCCGCCCCCCCCCCCCCCCCCCCCCCCCCCGCCAGGGATATGGCTGCAAGGGAAGGGAAGAAAACCAATGTGCGTTCTGTGTGCATACCGGGGGGAGTCATTCCAGATGTGGAAAGGGTCCTTCCGGGTGCCATGAATTGTACAGGGTGCACCCATCTGCAGGTGGTCGCTCATGTCGACACCAATGATGTGTCTCGCTATGGATCGGAGGAAATCCTCTCTGGCTTCCAGCGGCTATCTGATTTGGTGAAGACTGCCAATCTCGCTAGCGGGATGAAAGCAGAGCTCACCATCTGCAGCATCGTCGACAGGACTGACTGCGGACCTTTGGTACAGAGGTGAGTGGAGGGTCTGACTCAGAGGCTGTGACAGTTGGGGTTTCGGGTTCCGCTGGATAGGTCAGGAGTCCACTACATACCGCAGGCGGCTACATGGGTAGCAGGGGTTGTGTGGCGTGGACTGGGCGGTTTTCTTAGGTTAGATGGCCTCAGTCAAGTAAAGAAAGGGCAACAGCCTCAAAGGGTGCGGAGCAAAGTCAGGACATGTGAGGACCAAGCAGCAATCGGTATTGTAATTGTAAACTGTCGAAGCTGCATTGGTAAAGTGCCGGAACTTCAAGCGCTGATAGAATGCACCGAAACTGAAATCGTTATAGGTGCGGAAAGCTGGCTGAAGCCAGAGATAAATTCTTTTACAAAGGCACAGACGGTGTTTAGAATGGACAGATTGCATGCAAACGGTGGTGGCGTGTTTGTCGCTGTTAGTAGTAGTTTATCCTGTAGTGAAGTAGAAGTGGATAGTTCCTGTGAATTATTATGGGTGGAGGTTATACTCTACAACCGAGCTACGTTAATAATTGGCTCCTTTTACCGACCTCCCGACTCAGCAGCAATAGTGGCAGAACAACTGAGAGAAAATCTGGAATATATTTCACATAAATTTCCTCAGCATGTTATAGTCTTAGGTGGAGATTTCAATTTACCAGATATAGACTGGGACACTCAGATGTTTAGGACGGGTGGTAGGGACAGAGCATCGAGTGTCAATATACTGAGCGTGCTATCCGAAAATTAAACAGAGAACCGACTCGTGGAGATAACATCTTGGACCTACTGATAACAAACAGGCCCGAACTTTTCGACTCTGTAAGCGCAGAACAGGGAATCAGTGATCATAAGGCCGTTGCAGCATCCCTGAATATGGAAGGAAATAGGAATATAAAAAGGGAGGAAGGTTTATCTGCTTAGCAAGAGTAATAGGAAGCAGATTTAGGACTACCTAACAGATCCGACACTGACAATGTTGAGTCTTTATGGAAGAACTTCAAGACAATCGTAAAATGCGTTTTAGACAGGTACGTGCCAAGTAAAACTGTGAGGGACGGGAAAAACCTACCGTGGTTCAACAACATTGTTAGGAAACTACTGCGAAAGCAAAGAGAGCGTCACTGCAGATTTAAACGCAGCCAAAACCTCTCAGACAAACAGAAGCTAAACGATCTCAAAGTTAGCGTAAGGAGGGCTATGCGTGAAGCGTTCAGTGAATTCGAAAGTAAAATTCTATGTACGGACTTGACAGAAAATCCTAGGAAGTTCTGGACTTACGCTAAATCAGTAAGTGGATCGCAGCAGCATATCGAGACACTCTGGGATGATAATGGTATTGAAACAGAGGATGACACGCATAAATTTGAAAGACTAAACACCTGTTTCCAAAGCTGTTTCACAGAGGAAGACCGCACTGCAGTTCCTTCTCTAAATCCTCGCACGAATGAAAAAATGGCTGACATCGAAATAAGTGTCCAAGGAATAGAAAAGCAACTGAAATCACTCAACAGAGGAAAGTCCACTGGACCTGAAGGGATACCAATTCGATTCTACACAGAGTACGCGAAAGAACTTTTCCCCCTGTCGTGTAACGCAACTCTCTAGAGGAACGGAATGTTCCAAATGATTGGAAAAGAGCATAGGTAGTCCCAGTCTTCAAGAAAGGTCGTCGAGCAGATGCGTAAACCTATAGGCCTATATCTCTGACATCGATCTGTTGTAGAATTTTAGAACATGTTTTTTGCTCGCGTATCATGTCATTACTGGAAACCCAGAATCTACTCTGTAGGAATCAACATGGATTCCGGAGACAGCGATCGCGTGAGACCGAACTCGCAATAGTAGATACAGTCTCCCAGGTAGATGCCATTTTCCTTGACTTCCAGAAGGCGTTCGATGCAGTTCCGCACTATCGCCTGATAAACAATGTAAGAGCCTACGGAATATCAGACCAGCTGTGTAACTGGATTGAAGAGTTTTTAACAAACAGAACACAGCATGTTGTTCTCAATGGAGAGACGTCTACAGACGTTAAAGTAACCTCTGGCGTGCCACAGGAGAGTGTTATGGGACCATTGCTTTTCACAATATATATAAATGACCTAGTAGATAGTGTCGGAAGTTCCATGCGGCTTTTCGCGAATGATTCTGTAGGATACAGAGAAGTTGCAGCATTAGAAAATTGCAGCAAAATGTAGAAAGATGTGCAGCGGAAAGGGTATTGGTGCAGGGAGTGGCAACTGACCCTTAACATAGACAAATGTAATGTATTGCGAATACATAGAAAGAAGGATTCGTTATTGTATGATAGCGGAACAAACACTGGTAGCAGTTACTTCTGTTAAATATCTGGGAGTATGCGTGCGGAACGATTTGAAGTGGAATGATCATATAAAATTAATTGTTGGTAAGGCGGTTGCCAGGTTGAGATTCATTGCGAGAGTCCTTAGAAAATGTAGTCCATCAGCAAAGGAGATAGCTTACAAAACACTCGTTAGACCTATTCTTGAGTGTTGCTCATCAGTGTGGGACCCGTACCAGATCGGGTTGACGGAGGAGATAGAGAACATCCAAACAAGAGCGGCGCGTTTCGTCACAGTGCTATTTGGAAACCGTGATAGCGTTACGGAGATGTTTAGCAGACTCAAGTGGCAGACTCTGCAAGAGAGAAGCTCTGCATCGCGGTGTAGCTTAATGTCCAGGTTTCGAGAGGATGCGTTTCTGGATGAGGTATCGAATATATTGCTTCCCCCTGCTTATACCTCCCGAGGAGATGACGAATGTAAAATCATAGAGATTCGAGCGCCCACGGAGGCTTTCCGGCGGTCGTTCTTCCCGCGAACCATACTCGACTGGAACAGGAAAGGGAGGTAATGACAGTGGCACGTTAAGTGCCTTCCGCCACACGCCGTTGGGTGGCTTGTAGATGTAGATGTGGATATAGCCATTCTCAATGCACTATCATTTCTGATCAATGCATGTAACGCCTGTTGGTCAATAGTAGTATTCAATGAACTGTGGATGAAATCCAACCAACAGGCGTGACATGCATTGATCGGAAATGATAGTGCATTGAGAATGGCTAGTGTCTAGCTGAAATCTGGATCTGCCAATAAAATTTAAAGACTGATAGTGAAACCCATTATTTACAAGTTATTCCTTCTTTTTTTCTTCTTTTTTTTACTACTACAAATTTCATTATTGATTTGTACGTGTTTTAGGAGAGAAATAACTGCAAAACGTAACAATGTGGAAATGTTAAACACATATACTACATTCACTAAAAGCGGTCCGTTGTAATATTGTAAATACATTTTTAGTGACAGGAATCATACATACATATTTTTCAGATCAGATGCACAGACAGGCTCCCTCTGCATGTCCGGACATTTATTTGCTCTCTGCTTCACGCTTCTCTGAAATCTTTGCAGCATAACTGGAGAGAAATACGGAAGCGCGCTAGCAGTTCTGTCGCTTTCATCGGCCGAACAGAATAAACGTAACAGAGTTCAGTAATTACCTCTGCACCTGTGCAATGGGTTGTTATCCACCTTCTGACGGAATGTCCCAAAAAATGTAATTGACATGAAAATGGTAAGAATGACAGTTGATACTAGTCGATAGAACCAATGGCAGGAGAGTACACTAGATACTGCGTCAAAATGTAATTCATGAAGTAATGCGAAAAACATCGCTTAGACGATGTTGGCACATAATTTATATTATTGCAGGGGAACTTCCTTCGGTTTTTTTTTTTTAATTTAAATCTTTCTCGGAAGAGTTAAAAGAAAAGGGAAAATACGTCTTTAAAAGTGAAGCAATAAAAATTATCGAGCTCTCATTTCTGAGTTAGTATTAAATAACTGCATGCAGTAGAACTGCTGTAATTGCTGTTCAGTGATTAAGAAGCCAGATACCATATGACGCAGCCTATAATTAGGAAATTAAAAAAATAATTACCCCTAGTCGTGGAACTGAAATTTGACTCCAGTACCGGAAAATGGGGTGAATAGAAATAAATTTCTATTTTAAAAGAAAATCTGATAATTTTAAAAAGAAGTATGAAAATCAAAATTAAATGGAATTGTAGGTCTTGTGTCTAACTTGAAATGTATAATTAAATTCAGGGGACCTAGCTCACCCATTTTTAAGATAAAAAATAAAACTACGTGTTCCTCTTCATCCCACGGAGAGGGTTAAATAGAAAAAGCAGTATTGATCTTATTATTTTTTTTTATTTATTGGCCTTTGGTGTGAATATGGACGTGAAAAAATCTGTTTTGGATCTAGGAGAATTAGAAACAAATTTTATATGGTTGAAAAAAGGTTGAATTCTTTAGAAAAACTGAAAATATTGGATAAAAAGTTTTCAGAAAAAATATTATAATTCTAATTACTCAGTTGTAACATTATATTAACGTACTTTTTTGGATGTTAGCATATGAAGTCACTGACATTATGTTTAAGAATTATGTCTTCGAATCTAAAATTCATATCCCCAGAAGTAACGAAGAGCTTTCGAACAATTTCTCCTTGACTAAAAAAAGCTGCCCAGTTCAGCTGTTGGTGGTGTGATTCTAAGTAACGTGTACATCAAGAACATTTCAGCCCTTATATACCTGTCCAACTCAACTGTTGGTGAACTGATTATGAGTAACGAGTACATCAGGGACATTTTAACCATTATAAACATGCCCAAGTCAACTGTTGGTGGTGTGATTCTGAGTAACGAGTACATCAGGGACAATTCAACCCTTATAAAACTGCCCAATTCAATTGTTGGTGGTGTGATTCTGAGCAACGTGTACATCAGGGACATTTCAAACCTTACAAACAAGCCCCAGTCAACTATTGGTGACGCGATTCTGACTAATGCATACGCCAAGGACACTTCAATCGTTATAAACCTGCCCGAGTCAACTGTTTGTGGAGTGATTACGAGTAATGCATACTTCAAGGTCATTTCAACCCTTATAAACCTGCCCAAGTGAACTATTGGTCTGTTACCTAAGAACGGCTCCGAACCAGACACCCTGATCCACTGATCCCCAACCATTGCTATTGGTGACTTCAGTGGTGTCAAGCAGAAACTTGTTGGAGGGCAGGATCGACGTCTGCTGTGTTTTCTGTTGAAAGTAGTTTCCGCCACGATACCAGCGATGGCCGTGTGTTGCTTAGAAGGAGGGCCTGCAACCAAACTCTACGTGCTAGACACACTGGTTCTACGCCTGGAGTTGTGGTCTGAGGTAGGATTTCGTATAACAGCAGGGATACTCTCGTGGTTTTCCCACTCACCGTGACTCGAAAATTGTCCGTCAGTCTGGTGATTCGACCTATTGTACCGCCATTCATGAACAGCATTTCAGGTACTGTTTTCCAAGACGATAATGTCGCCCATATACCGCTATTGAAACTCAACATGCTGTACAGGGTGTCGACATGTCACTTCGGCCTGCTCAGTAACCAGATCTGTCTCTAGTGCAGCACATATGGGACAGCATCGAACGAGAACTCCAGCGTCATCCGCAAGCAGCATTAAGGCAAATTCATCCTGACAGCCGCGACCCGTCCCGTCCCATCAAAACATTCTGCAATGCATTTCAAATGGCGGCATCCACGCTAGCTGTCCCGTCGCGTCACACGTCATGCCACGACACCGTCGAGGTTTCTCTGGAGGAAAGTTTTGACGGCTGACGTCATCAGTCCGTTGCTGATCACGTGACCCAAAAGTTCAATTCCTCCCGATTCACGGCCATGTGCATTTCGTTTCGTCGTGGTTTTCGTGGTTGAGATCAGTTGTTTGTTGTTCGTTATTTAATATAAATTGTTTCGTTTAGTTATTTCTTCAATTAAAATTTATAATAAATGACGACAGGTAATTGAAGCAGTGAGACAACAGTCACAATTGTACGCCATGAGCGTACTAAAGTACTTGCCCTCTGCTACATTTATAAAGTGAGTTTTTATACATATAGGCATGTTTGTTGCAGGCTTATGTATTGTTAAGCAGCTCTCCGGATTTTGTGTGGAACAGTTTAGCAAGCGTCAGTGGTCAATATTTACGTGGTTTCACTACCTAATACCAGTACAAATGGGGCACTTCAAGTATTAAAAGCCAAATACAAGACGTAAAGAAAACCTATAAATCTTTAAGGGAAAGGTATTGAGGGAAATATGGCTATTGCACAAAAATTTGCAATGGACTAGCAACTAAAGTCAACCTCAAAACAAACAAAGTCATCGTGGGATGGGATGTCATCTCGTAACAATGTGTTCCTTTTTGTAATTCCGGGTGCAATTTGACGTAAGAAATGAAAAACTGATGCTTCGACTTCTCAAAATTTAAACGCAGATTCCAGCTCCTCAAGCTCCTAGCATAGTGTGTGGAACTCCCCTTCTGTACCATGTAATGACATTTTTTTGAACCCACGCACTTTCTTTATGCTGTTTTGCACTTCTGTCTGCTTTCTCTGATATACAAACTATCTCCGCAAGCTGCAAATCATCTGAGTCCAATAAATGCCATTTTCGTACAAATGTGGATTTGAGCATCTACGTATAAAAGCTGCCGCTTGTGTACGTACACTTCACTAGTAGAAACAGTTGAAAATCATCTAGCGAAGATGGCAATTCCCGCGAAAAGAACGGTTGAGGACAGCAATGTGTGTTGAGATCACGTGACTTGAACTGGCTTGACGTGCCGTCACATGACGGACAATGTGTACGCCGTGACGTGACGGTGCCGTGAGGTACAGTGTGAATTGGCCTTTAACCGTCCCTGTATTGCTTACCAAGTGAAGCAGGCATGGAACTCAATCCCAAAAAATGACATGCACGTTTGCATGCCTGCATTTAAACCAGTTACTAATGGACCAGAATTCCACATTTGCAGTGGCTTACCTGGCGCTTTTGGGGGGTTGGACGTCAAACGGGTCGACTTAGAACAGAAGAGACACCACAGGACATGTTAATTTCACTGTCTATACTTTTACGAATAAATTCATAAAGCTTTGTCAGCGTGACCAGGAAGGATTCAGAATTCACAATCAAATCAGTGGAAGTTCAAAAACATAACAAAATGAATGTTTTTTACATGTGAAATTTCATCAATTTTTCACTTACTATTGGCTGCATTTGTTTCTTTTCTTCATAAGTAAGAGATATTCTTCGATGAATTTTGCACAGCATACGAACAATACATACAGGTGTATGAAACTCTAGAATTTATTTAATTAATGAAAAATGAGTGAGCTGTTGCATTTTAAACTTCATGCTTAGAAAAATTCAATTTTTTTAGTTAATTATCTGAGTTTTTACCACAGTTTTTAATAGATTTGGAAAAGTCTAGAGTTTTGCATTAAGGAGTTTCTGTTTAATAATCATACCAACTTTGAAACTAATAGGTTATTTTGGATGTTACCTGTACCTAAGTATAGAAATTTGTGTTTTCGGAAAACGGCCGTTAAAATTTCTGTTAGTATTCGGCATTCGTTTAGCACCATAAGCAGGTGCTTTTTCATTTTCTAAATCAGTTTTCTTTCTTTTAACATTCCTGTGATGCACTCTTCTTGAATTATTCAGCTCGAAAATTGATTATATGCCTTCACTACACGCTCTCTGTCCATCACATACGAAGCTTTTTTGCAGTTCACTCCGGGCTTAATTCACTTTTGCTCTAAAACATAGCCGGCCGGTGTGGCCGTGCGGTCTAGGCGCTTCAGTCTGGAGCCGCGTGACCACTCCGGTCGCAGGTTCGAATCCTGCCTCGGGCATGGATGTGTGTGATGTCCTTAGGTTAGTTAGGTTTAAGTAGTTCTAAGATCTAGGGGACTGATGACCACAGATGTTAAGTCCCATAGTGCTCAGAGCCATTTCAACCATTCTAAAACATATTTCCTGCTTTGCGCACCATCATTAAAACATAAAACTGCATCATAAACACCAACAGCAAGTCCATTTCTTCCAAGAAAAATGTTTTTTTGGCAATTTTTCCCATATACGTTGGTTAAAACTTTCATTTGGATTTTGGGTACCGCCATGAAGAATAAGTTTTCATTTGCAAAGTCCCTGAATATAGGTTTGATGGCTTCCTTCACAGCAGTTGGTAGAGAATTCCTGTGATGATATTCTTCACCACCAGCAATTGACCCTTGATTGCACTCTTGAACCATTGGTGTAACGTTTCTTGCAGCACACCTTACTGTGTATCTGTTGCCCTGGTCACGTTGTTTGCGGTTGGAGCAACGAATTATAGGCTTCTTGTGCGATAAAAAGTGCAATAGTATCGAAGGAAATTGACGGAGATCCGAAATGTGAAACGATTTGGGTGAAGGTCACGGTTGAAGCAGGCACAGACATGGTAATTGAATGTCTCTATAGGCCCCCTGGCTCAGCAGCTGTTGTGGTTCAGCACTTGAAGGATAATTTGGAAAATATTTCGAGTAGATTTCCCCACCATGTTATAGTTCTGGGTGGAGATTTTAATTTGCCTGATATAGACTGGGAGACTCAAACGTTCATAACGGGTGGCAGGGACAAAGAATCCAGTGACATTTTTTAAGTGCTTTATCTGAAAACTACCTTGAGCAGTTAAACAGAGAACCGACTCGTGGCTATAACACATTAGACCTTCTGGTGACAAACAGACCCGAACTATTTGAAACAGTTAACGCAAAACAGGGAATCAGCGATCATAGAGTGCTTACGGCATCGATGATTTCAGCGGTAAATAGAAATATTAAAAAGGGTAGGAAGATTTTTCTGTTTAGCAATAGTGACAAAAAGCAGATTTCAGAGTACCTGATGGCTTAACACAAAAGTTTTGTCTCAAGTAAAGTATTGTTGTGGATCAGTGGACAAAGTTCAGAACTATCGTACATTATGCGTTAGATGAGTATGTGCCAAGCAAGATCGTAAGAGATGGAAAAGAGCCACCGTGGTACAACAACCGAGTTAGAAAACTGCTGCGGAAGCAAAGGGAACTTCACAGCAAACATAAACATAGCCAAAGCCTTGCAGACAAACAAAAATTACGCGTAGCGAAATGTAGTGTGAGGAGCGCCATGCGAGAGGCGTTCAATGAATTCGAAAGTAAAGTTCTATGTACTGACTTGGCAGAAAATCCTAAGAAATTTTGGAACACGTATTATGTCCGAGTATAATGACTTTTCTGGAGACTTGAAATGTACTCTGTAAGAATCAGCATGGGTTTCGAAAATGACGCTCATGTGAAACCCAGCTCGCGCTATTCGTCCACGAGACTCAGAGGGCCATAGACACGGGTTCACAGGTAGATGCCGTGTTTCTTGACTTCCGCAAGGCGTTCGATACAGTTCCCCACAGTCGTTTAATGAACAAAGTAAGAGCATATGGACTATCAGACCAATTGTGTGATTGGTTTGAAGAGTTCCTCGATAACAGAACGCAGCATGTCATTCTCAATGGAGAGAAGTCTTACGAAGTGAGAGTGATTTCAGGTGTGCCGCAGGGGAATGTCGTAGGACCGTTGCTATTCAAACATACATAAATGACCTTTTGGATGACATCGGAAGTTCACTGAGGCTTTTTGCAGATGATGCTGTGGTGTATCGAGAGGTTGTAACAATGGAAAATTGTACTGAAATGCAGCACGATCTGCAGCGAATTGACGCATGGTGCAGGGAATGGCAACTGAATCTCAATGTAGACAAATGTAATGTGCTGCGAGTACATAGTTAATTCCATAAATTATCTGGGAGTACGCATTAGAAGTGATTTAAAATGGAATGATCATATAAAGTTGATCGTAGGTAAAGCAGATGCCAGACTGAGATTCATTTGAAGAATCCTAAGGAAATCCAGTCCGAAAACAAAGGAAGTAGGTTACAGTACACTTGTTCGCCCACTGCTTGAATGCTGCTCAGCAGTGTGGGATCCGTACCAGATAGGGTTGATAGAAGAGATAGAGAAGATCCAACGGAGAGCAGCGCGCTTCGTTACAGGATCATTTAGTAATTGCGAAAGCGTTACGGAGATGATAGATAAACTCCAGTGGAAGACTCTGCAGGAGAGATGCTTAGTAGCTCGGTACGGGCTTTTGTTAAAGTTTCGAGAACATACCTTCACAGAAGAGTCAAGCCGTATATTGCTCCCTCCTACGTATATCTCGCGAAGAGACCATGAGGATAAAATCAGAGAGATTAGAGCCCACACAGAGGCATACCGACAATCCGTCTTTCCACGAACAATACGAGACTGGAATAGAAGGGAGAACCGATAGAAGTACTCAAGGTACCCGCCACCACACATCGTCAGGTGGCTTGCGGAGTATGGATGTAGCCGTAGATGTAGATGCCACAAACGAACACAAAACAAAAAAGCAAAATGAAAATCGTTCCGAAATTCACAACACCACACTGTAAGCCTTTTACGGTAGTTTTTTCTATAAAATACAAACTGAAGTCACCAGATGAAACTACCACCGCTCACCTAACACCGGTCGGCATCATCAGCTTTATGTTTTATGGAAAGATCGACCATGAGAGCAGTTTTTTATTATTTTTATTGGCTGTGACAATGATTTTTATCAGATGGTTTACCTCATGTGCCATGATGTCCATATGGTTTTATAGATGTTAATCCACGTTTCAGATCCGATGATGGCACCTTCAGTGTGTTGAAACTGGTCAATAGTAAAGGATATTGAAGCGATTGTGGCTTTTCAATTATTTTAAAAATTGTTTTTCGGTGTTAAGATTTTTTCCGTCAGTGTGTAATGTCTAAATATGTCAATAACTCATTTTTAACAATACGTGGATTGCTGCATCTCGCAAGGTAGGGCACAATTTGGACACAAAGAAAAGAGTTTTTATCGCTGCTAGTATTCCATGCGTAGAGAGATAAGCAAAGGCTTTTCAGTACATACAAAAAGATGCATTTTTATATTGTCGCTAACAACGCAAAATTAAACTGTTAATCTCTTTTCTTCCTTTCTAGCTTCCATCGCTTACGGCCAGATGGCACTCAAGTCGTTTTGGGAATCGTCTCTTAGTTAATAGCGTATAACAACTGTTTTTAGCGACGTTAAAACAACAAAAATTAACTTTTACTGGCTTACATCTACATGAACATCTACTTGATGCCTCTGTAATTCACAACTAAGTACCTGGCAGAGGGTATATCGTACCACCTTCAAGTTGTTTCTCTACCATTTCATTCTCGAACAGCGCGCGGCAAAAATTGTATAATGATGATCATTCCTCCCTATGTAGCTGGAGCCAGCAAAATATTTTCACCCTCTGAGGACAAAGTTGGTGATTGAAATTTCGTGAGGAAACCCCGCCGTAATGAAAATCGTCTTTGCTTTAATGATCGCCGCCACAATTCGTGCATCATATCCGTGGCGCTCTCCTCTATTTCGCGATAGAAAAAAACGAGCTGTTCCTCCCTGAACTTTTTCGATGTCCTCCGTCAACTCTATCTGATGCAAATCCCACACCGCACAGCAATACTTCTGAAGAAGGCGGGTAAGCGCACTGTAAGCAATCTTTTTAGTAAACCTGTTACATTTTGTAAATGTTCTACCAAGAAATCGTAGTCTGGTTTGCTTTCTCCACAGCATTATCTGTGTGAGCGCTTCAATTTAAGTTATACGTCACTGTAATCCCTAAATATTTAGTTGAATTTACAGCCTTTAGTTTTGTGTACTTTATTCTCTAACCGAAATTTAGAGGATTAAATTTAGTGCTTATGTGGATGACCTCACACTTTTCATCTTTTAGAGTCAATTGCCACTTTTCTCACCGTACAGATATCTTGTCTAAACCGTTTTGCTATTTGTTTTGATGATTTTATAAGACGCTATATGACAGCTTCATCTGCAAACAATCTAAGATTCTAAGAAGCCCACTCAGGTTGTCTCCTAGGTCGTTTATGTAGGAGAAGAACAGCACAGGGCCAATAACACTTCCTCGTGGAACGCCAGATATTACTTCTGGTGATTTTCCCTCAGTTACTGCGAACTTCGACCTTTCTCACAGAAATTCACGAATCTAGCCGCACAACTGAAGGATACTCCATAGGCACGCAATTTGATTAGAAGTCACTTGTGAGGAACGGTGTGAAAAGCGCTCTGGAAATCACTTAGACATTCCCTGCCGATATCATTCATTACTTCGTTAGAATAAAGAGCTACTTGAGTATCACAAGAACGATATTTTCTGAATCCGTGTTGACCGTTTGTCAATAAGTTCCCATTTCCTTTCGTGGGTACTGGTGTGGCTTGAGCAATGTTCCAGTCTTTAGGTGCGGATCTTTCGACGAGCGAGCTGTTGTCTAAGTATGGAGCAATTATATCAGCATACTCTGAAAGGAACTTGAGTGATATGGAATCTATACTGGAGACCTTGCATTCATTAAGTGATATAAGCCGCTTTGCTACACCGAGGATATCGGATTTGAAGTTACTCACGTTGGCAATTGTTCTTGATTCGAATTCAGGAATATTTACTTCGTCTTTTTTGATGAAGGGGTCTCAGAAAACTACGTTCAATAACTGTGCTTTAATCGCACTATCAATAACGTCACCACTGTTATCGCGCGTTGAGAGTATTGATTGTGTCTTTCTGCTCGTGTACTTCACGTGCTAACAGAATCTCTTAAGATTTTCTGCCAGATTTCGAAACAGAGTCTCGTTGTGGAAAGTATTAAAAGCAACTCTCATTCACGTTCGTGCTAAGTTTCGACCTTTTGTAAAACTTTGCCGGTCTTGGGGGTTTTGCGTTCTCTGAAATTTGGCGTGGTTTTTTCTTTGCTTCTGCGACACTGTTCTGACCTGCTTTGTGTACCACGGGGGATCAGTATCATCTCTAGTTTAATTGATGTACAGGGTGAAAAGTATTTAACCCACAAACTCTGGGACGTTGTAGGAGACATCAAAACAAATATTTTCCCTAGTGTCATTTTTTCCTATGAGGAATATTTAAACCGGTAGAGGAAGATATCTCTGGTCACAAATTAATTAAACCAACAAACACTTTTCCATTTTTTTATGACCAAGAAACAACACATTAACACAACCCAATTTCAGTTACATTACATTTTAAAAAATGGCTTCATTGACACGTAAACAAAGGTTACACCGTCGGATCATGTTCTGTCTGACACGGGCAAAAACCCCAGGAGTATCCTGAATTGTTCCTGCTGCTGCTACTATCCGGGCAACCAGATCCTCTTCTGATGCAACAGAAGTTGTGTAAACAAGGTTGCGCATCTCTCCCCACACAAAAAACTCCAGAGGGGACATATCTGGGGATCGAGCAGGCCATGGTACAGGGCCACCTCTGCTAATCCACGTTTGTGGGAACCGTCGGTCCAGGAATCGACGCACACGACGGCTGAAATGTGCCGGCGCCCCGTCACGTTGGAACCACATGCGTTGTCTTGTAGGGAGCGGGACGTCTTCCAGCAATTCTGGCACAGTTCTGGCGAGAAAATTGTAACAGTGCCTGGCATTTAATGGCCTAGGTAGCAGATATGGCCCAATTAAACAGTCCCCAACAACACCGACCCACACATTAACGAAGAAGCGCAATGATTGAAGTATCCCGCTCCACATGCTGCAAGACAGCTTCCTCAAATTGCAGCGTTCTTACCGTGCGACAGCGTTCCTGTCCAGGTAATTTGTTAAATGACCCGGTCTCACGCAGACGTTGGTACACAGCAGCAAAGGTCGTATGATGCGGGATACGGCGATTCGGATAATATTGTTGATAAACCCGCTGTGCAGGTCGTCCGTTGTGGTGCGCTGCTTAGTACGCACCAACCATATCAGTGTACTCACTCCAGGTGTATCGCTCCATTAGTAAAAAGAGACAATGCACTACTACACTGGTGGACAGCAGTTGCCTACAAATGAAGAGCGTAATACGCCCTCTAGCAACTGAACATCATAATACGGCCTCTAACAACTAAAGAGCGTAACACGCTCCACCGGTTTAAATAATCCTCATAGGAAAAAATTACATTAGGGAAAAATATTTGTTCTGTTGTCCCCTACAACCACCCAGAGTTTGTCGATTTAAATACTTTTCTCCGGTATATCTCCCAACTGCCATCAATACAATTTCTTTGAATTTAAACCATATAGGGTCTACGCTTTCGTAGTCAGATTGGAAGGAATGGAGACTGTGTTTTAGAAAGGTGTCAAGCGAATTTTTATCTGCTTTTTTTAAACAGATGTTTTTTGCGTTTGTTTTTGGTGGGTTTTGATGTAACTGTGCGATCCTGCTCACTCGTCTCTTATATGGTGCCTAGGAAGCCGTTTTCTCGGATAGCTGGACAACATACAAGCAAATCATATTAATGGAGCTTATTACAGTAATTGAATTGACAATACTTAACTTTGTATTTACAACGAGTTGTCGCAAGCAGTTAGCGACTTGCAAACAATCAATGTTCTTCGCTATATACAATGTCCCTGCAAGTTAATTACACAAGTTCATATCGATCACAAGTCACGGCTCTTCTAGTGCTCTCTTCTAGTCCGGATCTAATAGTGCGGCCGAGGCTAGTCAGCGCATCTCTTCTATTCTCATCGTGTGGGCGCCGCTACTGTTGTGGTGACGTCCTAGTCAGCGAGCTATTGTCTGACGTCTTCTCACAGCCCTCTCTGATGCATCGGTCTTGCTCTTCGTGCCGGCGTTTGTCATTACGCCGGCACAGTAACGGTATCTAGTCTCACTAGAGCAACCTTGTGGTCACTAATCCCTGTACCGTCATGATGCTCCCTATTTGATCACGGTTATTTGTTGCAAACAGGTCTACATCTACATTTATACTCCGCAAGCCACCCAACGGTGTGTGGCGGAGGGCACTTTACGTGGTACTGTCATTACCTCCCTTTCGTGTTCCACTCGCGTTTGGTACGCGGGAAGAACGACTGCCGGAAAGCCTCCGTGAGCGCTCGAATCTCTCTAATTTTACATTCGTGATCTCCTCTGGAGGTATAAGTAAGGGGAAGCAATATATTCGGTACCTCGTCCAGAAACGCACCCTCTCGAAACCTTGACAGCAAGCTACACCGCGATGCAGAGCGCCTCTCTATCAGAGTCTGCCACTTCAGTTTGCTAAACATCTCCGTAACGCTATCACGCTTACCAAATAACCCTATGACGAAACGCGTCGCTCTTGTTTGGATCTTCTCTGTCACCCCGACCTGATACGGATTCCACACTGATGAGCAATACTCGAGTATAGGTCGAACGAGTGTTTTGTAAGCCATCTCCTTTGTTGATGGACTACATTTTCTAAGGACTCTCCCAATTAATCTCAACCTGGCAACCGCCTTACCAACAATTAATTTTATATGATCATTCCACTTCAAATCCTTCCGTACGCATACTCCCAGATATTTTACAGATGTAACTGCTACCAGTGTTTGTTCCGCTATCATATAGTCATACAATAAAGCATCCTTCTTTCTATGTATTCGCAATACATTACATTTGTCTATGTTAAGGGTCAGTTGCCACTCCCTGCACCAAGTGCCTATCCACTGTAGATCTTCCTGCATTTCGATGCAATTTTCTAATGCTGCAACTTCTTTGTATACTACAGTATCATCCGCGAAAAGCCGCATGGAACTTCCGACACTATCTACTAGGTCATTTATACATATATTGTTAAGAGCAATGGTCCCATAACACTCCCCTGTGTCACGCCAGAGGTTACTTTAACGTCTGTAGACGTCTCTCCATTGAGAACAACATGCTGTGTTCTGTTTGCTAAAAACTCTCCAATCCAGCCACACAGCTGGACTGATATTCCGTAGGCTCTTACTTTTTTAGACGACAGTGCGGAACTGTATCGAACGCCTTCCGGAAGGCAAGCAAACTGGCATCTACCTGGGAGCCTGTATCTAATATTTTCTGGGTTTCATGAACAAATAAAGCGAATTGGGTCTCACACGATCGCTGTTTCCGGAATCCATGTTGATTCCTACAGAGCAGATTCTTGGTTCCCAGAAATGACATGATACGCGAACAAAAAATATGTTCTAAAATTTTACAACAGATCGATGTCAGAGATTTGGGCCTATAGTTTTGCGCATCTGCTCGACGACCCTTCTTGAAAACTGAAACTACCTGTGCTCTTTTCCAATCATTTGGAACATTCCATTCCTCTAGAGACTTGCGGTACACGGCTGTTAGAAGGGGGGCAAGATCTTTCGCGTACTCTGTGTAGAATCGAATTGGTATCAAGTATGTTTTCGCAACCATTAACACTTAAAGTGGGCACCTGAACTAACTGTTTAAAATAATTTCCTGAGAACGCATTCAGAACGATGTCGGGCGGCATTTTACTCCTACCTCAGACTTGAAATGTGTATTTTCGCCAACATATCGAGGGTAGATTGAAGTCATCACCAACTTTAATTGCGTGTTGGGGTACCTATTTGAAGTGAGACTCAAATTTTCTTTGAACTGTTCAGCAACTCTATCATTTGAGTCGGGTGGTTGGTAAACAATTATTAATTTATTCTTATTGTCAAATATAACCTCTATCTATACTAACTCAGAGGAACTATCTTCTTCAATTTCACTGCAAGGTAAACGCAACAATAAACACTGCACCGCCAACTGCATTTAGTGTAGCCTTTCTGAACATGGTTTGGTCCTTTCTAAAAAAATCGACTGAACTTATTTCCGGCTTTAGCCAGCTTTCGTAGCTATAGCGATCTGAGCTTCAGTGTTTTCTGTCAACACTTTTCAATACAGCTTCGACAGTTTACAACTGCAATACCGATTCTTTCTAGATCAACCTTCCCGTGTTTGTCCTGCACGCTTTTAGATTGATGCCCTTTCTGCAGTTTCCCGAGACTCTCTAACCTAAAACCACTATCCAGTCCCCTCCACACACCCCCGTTACCCGAATGGCTGGTTCCTGTGTGCAATTCCTACCTAGACTATAAAATAAAGCATTTCAACTCAAACTATAATTTATCTTGCGTGCTGAGAAGATATCTGCATCTTTTATGGAAAAATACGCATAGATTGGGCTGAAATTTTAAATCCACGCAAGGGAAAAAAAGCCTACCCGGAAAAAAAGTTAGTTTACACTATTGTGCTAATAACATACTATAACGTCCTTAACTTTTACACGAAATTTACCTGAAGTAATAAAACTAGGCCACACACCTGTGGCTAATATATCGATAATCATAAGAAGATCATAATGTGTAATCAGTCGAGAACCAAGGGCACCACTCTCTTTTCTTTTTTGCTCTGCTCTTTTGCTCTTTTCTTTTTGACATTGTGCTTGTCTCTCTCGCTTAGCTTGACTCATGTTTCGCAACTAAAACTACGGATTCGATGACTTGGTCATAGGAGTCTTTCTTGGACTGTTACTCAAATATTTACAACTAGATCTGTTATTATAAATCAGAATATCAAGTGCATGCAGTTGAATATCGCGTGTTTCATGTGGAGGATCTTTTGTTTTAAATATTAGGCTGTGCTGAGTAGTGTAAGTTGACTTTTACTTCTTTAAAATATGCTGTTAAAGTTTAATCATATGTCATTTATTAACCTGTCCTTCTTTTATAGATTCATAATTTTGTGTGTTTTATTATATTCAGAAGCATTTCTTTTGGCTGTTATTGTTTGTATGCGCCATTTCATGCCATCGTCTTTTGTTTGTGAAATACGATACAACCTGCAATCATTTTAATATTACGAAGTCTGATAATCAATTTAATACTAATTTCGGCAACGAAACGTATTTAAATTCACGATCAATAACAAATTTTACCAAAAGATTTTCTCTCCAAGGCATAACTGTGGGCCGTTGCTACTTTCAGAAGAAACTGCATTAACTTTCGTAAAAGTTCTGAAGTATGTCAGTCATTTAAGGAAAGAGGCCCCGGACCCTTTTAACGTGCCGCCTTTGTTTTTCATTTTAAAATAAAATAGTTTACAACCAAAAATTACCTTTCATATTAATTACAAGTAAAATAAATAAATTCTAATTGTCGAGCGGTGACGTTAAAATACTCAAGTTTCGTGTCAATTCCTTTGGGATTTGATGAATTTTATCCATAGTGGATGCTGTTGAGCTCCGTGGCTGTTCCTTTACAGGGTGCAGAAAAATTTCCGTTACCAGTCACAATAAAAGGTTATTTATCCGCCACACGACCGGTTTCGGGCTTGCGCCCATCTCAGGTGTTTATACATTCATGAACATGAATTTTGTGTGTTTTGTTAAATCCAGAAGCTTTTTTTAAATTATAATTTTTATGCGCCGCCGTCTTTTATTTGTGAATTTGTGTGTTTTGTTAAATCCAGAAGCTTTTTTTTAAATTATAGTTTTTATGCGCCGTCGTCTTTTATTTGTGAAATACGACACAACCTGCAATCATACATGAATGTATAAACACCTGAGGATGGGCGCAAGCCCGAAACCGGTCGTGACAAATAAATAAACCTTTTATTGTGACTGGTAGCGGAAATTTTTCTACACCCTACGTTGCGATTTTCTGAGTCATTTCTGTTTCTGCGATTTTTCCCTCGTTTATGGAAAGCAACGAGCTGCTTGTAAACGCGTTGCCTTTAGTTCGCTGCGCTGCACTATCAGCGTGCTTCCCCGGCTGGTTTACAAAGCAGACGTCGCGAGTTGTCAGGGACTGGGGGGGTTCGCTCATCAGCATAATGGCCAAGTGCAGACGCAGCGGTCGTGTGTGTGTGTGTGTGTGTGTGTGTGTGTGTGTCAGCGCAGGGCGCGCGGAATTCCGTAAAAGGCAGGCACAGACGCAGACGGCGGTGCCTGCTGACCCGCTTATACGGGCAGAGTTGCGCCTTTGTCTTGCCCACTCAGCTAACATACTCCTGTACAGGGACCGCACACACGAAAGACGCTCGCAAGTCTCTATTTGAGCCCTTTCGTCCCAGTTTAAACTAACTGTGTTGTTGAATGCGCCAAGGGACAGTTCTGACCCTGAGACTGATCATGGGATCAAGGCTTACAAACTCCAAGATACGTTTAATAGTGTCGCTGGCTAAGAAAAAGCAATTGACAACTTAAAATGGGACAAGATGTTGGAAATTCTGACGAAAGCAGGAGTAAATTTTACGGAATCGCCGGTAGTGTCCAGTACTTACAAGAACCAAGAGGGAACAACAAGAATCGAATGTTCAGATCACAGAGGGGGCAAAGCCCCCATAGACAGTCGGACATGTTGGATAAGAAGCACTTGATCCCAACCGAATGGCGGACCCCACATCTTGGAGGTGCTCCATACACTGTCAGGCTTCAGACCGAGCTTGTTGGTACAGCGCAATTTGTGCAATGGATTTTGACTCGAATGTAGCTGTGTGTTTATTTGACTAAGTAAAAGGAAAACCTCCTCGTTTGTGGACTAAGAAGTAGTTACTAGTGCGAATTTGATAATACACTACTGCCATTAAAATTGCTACAGCAAGAAGAAATGCAGATGATAAACGGGTATTCATTGGACAAATACATTATACAAGAATTGACATGAGATTCCTTTTTGACGCAATTTGGGTGCATAGATCCTGAGAAATCACTACACAGAACAACCACCTTTGGCCGTAATAACGGCCTTGATACGCCTGGGCATTTAGTCAAACAGAACTTGGATGGCGTGGACAGGTACAGCTACCCATGCAGCTTCAACACGATACCACAGTTCATCAAGAGTAGTGACTGGCGTATTGTGACGAGCCAGTTGCTCGGCCACCATTGACCAGACGTTTTGAATTGGTGAGAGATCTGGAGAATGTGCTGGCCAGGGCAGCAGTCGAACATTTTCTGTATCCACAAAGGCCCGTACAGGCCCTGCAACATGCGGTCGTGCATTATCCTGCTGAAATGTAGGATTTCGCAGGAATCGAATGGAGGGTAGAGCCACGGGTCGTAACACATCTGAAGTGTAACGTCCACTGTTCAAAATTCCGTCAATGCGAACAAGAGGTGGCCGAGGCGTGTAACCAATGGCATCCCATACCATCACGCCGGGTGATACGCCAGTATGGCGATGACGAATACACGCTTCCAATGTGCATTCACCGCGGTGTCGCCAACCACGGATGCGACATCAAGATGATGGATTCATCCGAAAAAAATGACGTTTTGCCATTCGTGCACCCAGGTTCGTCGTTGAGTACACCATCGCAGGCGCTCCTGTCTGTGATGCAGCGTCAAGGGTAACCGCAGCCACGGTCTCCGAGCTGATAGTCCATGCTCTTGCAAACGTCGTCGAACTGTTCGTGCAGGTGGTTGTTGTTTTGCAAAAGTCCCCATCTGTTGACTCAGGGATCGAGACCTGGCTGCACGATCCGTTACAGCCATGCGGATAAGATGCCTCTCATCTCGACTGCTGGTAATACGAGGCCGTTGGGATCCAGCACGGCATTCCGCATTACCCTCCCGAATCCACCGATTGCATTTTCTGCTAACAGTCATTGAATCTCGACCAACGCGAGCAGCAATGTCGCGATACGATAAACCGCTATCGCGATAGGCTACAATCCGACCTTTATCAAAGTCGGAAACGTGATGGTAGGCATTTCTCCTCCTTACACGAGGCATCACAACGTTTCACCATGCAACGCCGGTCAACTGCTGTTTGTGTATGAGAAATCGGTTGGAAACTTTCCTCATGTCAGCAAGTTGTAGGTGTCGCCACCGGCGCCAGTCTTGTGGGAATGCTCTGAAAAGGGAATCATTTGCATATCACAGCATCTTCTTCCTGTCGGTTCAATTTCGCGTCTGTAGCACGTCATCTTCGTGGTGTAGCAATTTTAATTGTCAGTAGTGTACTTCTTTTGTCACAACCAGTCGCCAACGAGCCACAAGATTATAAAAACTATTTAATAATGTAGGAGGACCTTCTGAAGACCTACTAGCACATGTTTCCAATCTTATTCACGAGCGAGATACTAGGACGAGGCAATCTATTTCTCCTAATGAACAACTTGTTACCACATTTCAGTTTTTAGGCAGTGGAAGAAACTATGATAATCTGAAGCTCAGTTGTGCAATACCGGCTCAAACGCTCGTTATGGATTGTACCAGAAACATGCGCAGCTAATTTAGATGTTCGTAAGGAAGATTTCTTACAGGTACGTGTACCATGATTGAAATACCCTCGTGTTAAACTGAACTCAATATCGATTATCACTCGAAAGTTTTACTTTATATATATAGTGGAGAAAGTACATACTGATCGTAGCAAATCGAAATAAGAAAAGGTTATTAAGGTTTTGGTGGAAACATAAATTTTGTAGTGAGAACTGTGTGTCTGAACAGGAGTCGAAAATGGACCCCTGCATTTCCCTGGGTGACGTTCTAACAATTTTCTGTTTTATTTTTTATATTTCTTTTCATTCAAATCTCGACAGACGCTGTCTTGCGAAATTGTCCCGAAATGGCACTTAAAGAGAAATCTTGATGGAGAAATAGCGTTCACACAGCTTGAGCTTAAAAGGCTACATAGCAGCGAATACTCCGGTAATGAGTCAAAGCCCAACAGAAGAAATTTTGATACACGCTGAAGGTAATTCAATGGTCCTCTGTGTATTAAATGTTAACATTTTACATACTAATCTAATAATATATAATACAAATCAGTATATGTATTTCGCAAACGATTCAATGATCAGTTCATCAGGGCATTAAATGTTAATTTATCTTCGGAGTTAGTTCGAAAACTGAACACATGCTCCTCCATATCAGCATCCTGTGGCACCTGTCAGCTAGGGATGACACGGCGGTCAGTCGGTACCATTGAGCCTTCCGAGGCCTGTTCGGAAAGAGTCAGTTATATGTGTCTTAAGCCTACGTGAAACTTTTAGCAACCTGCATTAGCACAGTATTAATCGATGATTTAATGTGCAAATTACAAGATTCTGAAATTATTAAAAATTAAGAGTGCATGTCATTAAAAGCTACAGATTTATTCAAAACATTACTAATAAAACATCTTACAAAAAGCATATAAAGTTAGATTTTATCCACTGTTCACTACTTGCAACATTATCCAGAGCAAAACCGAGTTCTTCCTCATGTCTTGACGGTTAATTGCATCATTAGGAGAGGTTCTGTGAAAAAGCTGATTATCAGCATGTGATGCACTTGGGACTGTTCCCTTGCTCTATTTGGAGATCCCATGGTTCAAATGACTCTGAGCACTATGGGACTTAACATCTGAGGTCATCAGTCCGCTAGAACTTAGAACTACTGAAACATAACTAACCTAAGAACGTCACACACACCCATGCCCGAGGCAGGATTCGAACCTGCGACGGTAGCAGTCGCGCGATTCCAAACTGAAGCGCCTAGAACCGCTCGGCCATACCGGCCGGAGCTCTATGTGGAGACTTAGCATAAGCAGGTGGATGTTGCGGCCACTAACGTTTTTCTGCAGATGGTTGTTGGGAAGGTGCTCCATTGAAATATCGGAAATAATGTGAATGAAATGGGTCAAAATGGGTTGTGGGTGAAATGGTGAGTCTGAATAGTTGTATCTGCGAAATATCAACTTGACAGCTAACTGTTGCCGACGTAATTGTAATGTTTCGCCAGATTCGTAACTATCACAGAAAAGACTTTCGAATTCCCTAGTTTTCCATGGAAGAGAACCTCGGATACTAATCTTTGAGCAATCACTTGCTGGCACTGGTCCATATCCTCCGTCTGGATTGCCACATTGTCCCCAAATGCTCTGAACTTAGTCAAACCGGTCAGAACAGACGTATCAACGTCCAAGAAATTTTCTTGCTTCTTTTGCTATTTACACCCCTTGTTCCTGTACTCAAATGTGGACTACTTGGCCCTGGTGAGCCATTTGGACCTGAACTTTGACCTGTTGAAACTGTGAGTACACTATTGTCAGATCTTCCTAAAGAAGCGTCACGCTTCTGAAACAAAGTTATTGAGGCAACAATGTGGTTTTTGAAACATTTATAGATAATACCACGTCTTAAAACGATAAGAGACGATAACTGTAATTTCAGTCCACGTGTAGTGATTTTAAAGTTATGTGAATCACTGTGTTGTTCGCAAAAGATATTAACCACAACTTCACTAACATAAACACGTACAGAGACATGTTTAAGATGGATTTTGGTTCTTCGTTGAGTAACTGGATTGTTTGTGGGTATGTGCTATCCCTCTTCCCCTCAGGAAATTTTTACTCTTCTTTTACATCATTTGGTTCAAATGGCTCTGAGTGCTATGGGACTTAACTGTTGAGGTCATCAGTCCCCTAGAACTACTTAAATCTAACTAACCTAAGGACACCACACATCCGTGCCCGAGGCAGGATTCGAACCTGCTACCGTAGCGGTCGCGCGGTTCCAGACTGTAGCGCCCACAACCGCTTGGCCACCCCGACCGGCAATGAGGTATCAACCCCGCCCTCGCAACATCCCGGCATAAGGGATGCAGATACTTTTTGTTAGTAAAACAGAAATTTTAAGGATTTATTTTTACTCAATGGGATTATTTTTACTCCGTGCGAAGTATTGTCTGGGTTGATGAATCATGGCAACTTGTAACTGTGTGCCGACCCGGGCCTTAAATACAGACCAAGACAACTACGCTACCGACTCAGCCACACGAGCATGACTCACAGCTCTCGTTTACCTTCCGAACTCCACGAACACACTTCTGCAATCTCCACAGAACTAGCTCCTCTGTAACACGGTTCCCATGGAAAAGCAAATGTCCTGGATTCAAGTTTCAGTTCTACACACAGTTTTCACTTGTCATGATTCATTACCACATAAATGTTATATTTTTTAAAATTATTTTTTTTTACAATAATTATCTTCTATTCCAGTCCAGACTGGATGAACATAGCGAGAGACTTGAAAAAGTACTGGCAAGTTGAAAACTGTACTAGCATCATCGATGAAAGACATATAGCGATATGCTAGCCTCCTGGAAGTGGTTTATTCTTTTTCAATTATAAACGATTCTACAGTATTGTTCTTTTTGCTGTGGTCGATGCAAATTATGAGTTTATCTACGGACATTCTGGAGCTAATGGAAAATGAGAGATATAATTTGCTAACATTGACTTCTCTGATATTACAGATATCTGCTAGCCATTTGCATTTCTTGGAGACAAAGCATTCCTTTTGAAGGAAAACGTAAGGAAGGCGTACCCAAACGAAGGAATTAACCACGATGCGAAAATGTTCAGCTATCGGCTCTTTCGTGGTAGACAAGGGGTAGAGAATGCGTTTGTTATTCTTGTCAACAGGTTTAGAACTATCCAAACAATGACATAGCGAGGATTTTGTCAAAGGGGCAGGGAACTCCGGTTTGTTTACGACGGCCTTAAAAAGGTTCACATTTTTCATTTATTCTGAAAACTAAAATGTATGTATATGATAACTATGCAGATCTACAATTAAAATTTCTTTATTTGGCAGTATGATGACTTGACCCTATCGGCAAACGGATTAAAATACAATCTTCGATGCTAATAAACTCTTCTACGGTATACAACATACGTTGTTAGTTATTTGCCGTTCACTCACAAGTACGTTAGAGAGGCGAAGATTGGACTCTTTGTTCCAAAGATACTACGATTCAGATATTTCACAGTAGAACATGGTTCTTGTAGTAAAACTTGAAGACATGATGTACCGCCGTTTCACAAGTGACCCATATTTATGCATAGGGAATAATACAAAATGACGATCGGTAGTCGCCTTCCACCGTAAATATCGCTGAACTAAGCACATTGTCGAAATCGTTCGCAAAACAACATTAAAATTAAATAGTGTCTGCCAGAGAAATAAGTAGCTATTCCCCTGATCAAGGTAAAGTACTGCTACAAAAGTAACAACAAAATAATTTTTATATTATTGTTTCTAGAACTGAAAACCATTACAGTCTGACGATGCTCATAAAGCTGAAAAAGGATAAAAACTGCTAAATGAAAGATTATGAATAAAAATAATTATTTAGAATTTTTTAATTGGATTAAAGAAATATTTAATACACAGTTCAGTCACACAATTCGTTTTGTGGATGTCATAAATGTAATTTATCTTTACATGATAGCAATGGGCAACCTATAAACTGAGCTAACCAGTTTAGCTAACAATACACTCTAAGAAAAAAAGAAGCAAGTATGCATCTAGAAAGAATTTTACGGATGGGACGGAAATCGGCAGATATAATGTACCGGGTGATCAAAAAGTCAGTAAAAATTTGAATACTGAATAAATCACGGAATAATGTAGATAGAGAGGTACAAATGGACACACATGCTTGGAATGACATGGGGTTTTATTAGAACCAAAAAAATACAAAAGTTCAAAAAACGTCCGACAGATGGCGCTTCATCTGATCAGAATAGCAATAATTAGCATAACAAAGTAAGACAAAGCAAAGACGATGATCTTTACAGGAAATGTTCAATATATCTACCAACATTCCTCAACATTAGCTGTAGTCGAGGAATAATGTTGTGAACAGCACTGCAAAGCATTTCCGGAGTTATGGTGAGGCAATGGCGTCGGATGTTGTATTTCAGCATCCCAAGAGATGTTGGTCGATCACGATACACTTGCGGCTACAGGTAACCCCAAAGCCAATAATCTCACGGACTGAGGTCTGGGGACCTGGGAGGCCAAGCATGACGAAAGTGGCGACTGAGGACACGATCATCACCAAAAGACGCGCGCAAGAGATCTTTCACGCGTCTAGATATACTTTGTCTTTTTTGGGGGGTTCTAATAAAACCCCATGTCATTCCAAGCATGTGTGTCAATTTTTACCTCTCTATCTACATTATTCCGTGGCTTATTAATTTTTCAAAATTATACTGACGTTTTGATCATCCAGTACATCTACAGACAAACAAATGATCATAATTTCAGAAAAATTGGATGGTTTATTCAAGAGAAAGTCAGTAACACGTTGGTCCACGTCTAGCCCTTATGCAAGCAGTCATTCCGCTTGGCATTGATTGGTGGAGTTGTTGGATGTCCTGAGCGTGGCAAATTCGGTACAACTGGGGCGTTAGATCGTCAAAATCTCGATCTTGTGGCCTTCGCACAAAGCTCCAGAGGTTCTCAATTGGGGAGAGATCCGGCTGGACAAGGTAGGATTTGGCAAGCATGAAGACAAGCAGTAGAAACTCTCGCTGTGTGTGGGTGGACATTATCTTGCTGAAATGTAAGCCCAGGACTGCTTGCCATGAAGGGCAACAAAGCAGAGCATAGAATGCTGTTGACCTATCTCCGTGTCTCTGTGCCGAAAGGCAGCTGCGGATGAGAACCAGAAGGGTTCTGCTCAGGCCACCATTCCTGGCTGTCGGGGTGTGTGGCGGGTGACAGTCGGGTTGTATCCCACCACTGTCTGGGGCTTCCACAGACACATCTTCGCTGCTCACTGGGGCTCAATTCGAAACGAGACTCATCACTGAGGACAACACAAAGGATATGTCTAGAGACGCCCTGGGCAGTGGTGGACAAACGTGTTACTGACTTACTCAAATTGAAAAGCTCTTTCTTTTGAATAATTCACCTAATTTTTCGGAAATTGTAATCATTTCTTTCTCGGTACATGTGCATCACGTCGACCGATTCCCATCCCTTTTGGATACTTCATTCACGGTGTGTGTCGTTTCTTTCGTTTTATTGTGTATTCTAATGTTGTGCAACAAATGAATTTCCTTACACTATACAGGGTGGTCCATTGATAATGACCGGGCTAAATACCTCACGAAATAAGCATCAAACGAAAAAACTACAAAGAACGAAACTCGTCTAGCTTGAAGGGGGAAACCAGATTGCGCTGTGGTTGGCCCGCTAGATGGTGCTGCCATAGGTCAAACGGATATCAACTGCGTTTTTTAAAAAAATAGGAACCCCCATTTATTATTACATATTCGTGTAGTACGTAAAGAAATATGAATGTTTTAGTTGGACCACTTTTTACGCTTTGTGATAGATGCGCTGCAATAGTCACAAACACATGGCTCACAATTTTAGACGAACAGTTGCTAACACGTAGGTTTTTTAATTTAGAACGTAGGTACGTTTGAACATTTTATTTCGGTTGTTCCAATGTGATGCATGTACCTTTCTGAACTTATCATTTTTGAAAACGCATGCTGTTACAGCGTGATTACCTGTAAATACCACATTAATGCAATAAATGCTCAAAATTATGTCCGTCAGCCTCAATGCATTTGGCAATACGTGTAACGACATTCCTCTCAACAGCGAGTAGTTCGCCTTCCGTAATGTTCGCATATGCATTGACAATGCGTTGACGCATGTTGTCAGGCGTTGTCGGTGGATCACGATAGCAAATATCCTCTCCCCACAGAAAGAAATCCGGGGACGTCAGATCCGGTGAACGTGCGGTCCATGGTATGGTGCTTCGGCGACCAATCCACTTGTCATGAAATATGCTATTCATTATCGCTTCAACCGCACGCGAGCTATGCGCCGGACATCCATCATGTTGGAAGTTCATCGTCATTCTGTCATGCAGAGAAACATCTCGTAGTAACATCGGTAGAACAATACGTAGGAAATCAGTATACATTGCACCATTTAGATTGCCATTGATAAAATGGGGGCCAATAATCCTTCCTCCCATAATGCTGCACTATGCATTAACTGGCCAATGTCGCTGATGTTCCACTTGTCGCAGCCATCGAGGATTTTCCGTTGCCCAATAATGCATATTACGCCCGTTTACGTTACCGCTGTTGGTGAATGACAACGCTTTGTCGCTAAATAGAACTCGTGCATAAATTCTGTCATCGTCCCGTAATTTCTCTTGTACCCAGTGGCAAAACTGTAAACGACGTTCAAAGTCGTCGCCATGCAGTTCCTGGTGCATAGAAATTGGTACGGTGCAATCGATGTTGATGTAGCATTCTCAACACCGACGTTTTTGAGATTCCCAATTTTCGCGCAATTTGTCTACTACTGATGTGCGGATTAGCTGCGACAGCAGCTAAAACACCTACTTGGGCAGCATCATTTGTTGCAGGTCGTGGTTGACGTTTCACATGTGGCTGAACACTTCTTGTTTCCTTAAATAACGTAACTACCCGGCGAACGGTCCGGACACTTGGATGATGTCGTCCAGGATACCGAGCAGCTAACATAGCAAACGCCCCTTGTGCATTTTGATCACAATAGCCATACATCAACACGATATCGACCTTTTCCGCATTTGGTAAATGCTGCATTTTAACACAGGTAATGTATCACGAAGCAAATACCGTTCGCACTGGCGGAATGTTACTTGATACCACGTAGTTATACGTTTGTGACTATTACAGTGCCATCTATCACAAAGCGAAAAAAGTGGTCCAACTAAAGCATTCATATTTCTTTACATACTACATGAATATGTAATAAAAATGGGGGTTCCTATTTAAAAATCGCAGTTGATATTCGTTTGACCCATGGCAGCGCCATCTAATGGGCCAACCATAGCGCTATCTGGTTTCTCTCTTCATGCTAGACAAGTTTCGTTCTTTGTAGTTTTTTCGTTTGATGCTTATTTCGTGAGATATTTGGCCTGGCCACTATCAATGGACCACCCATTATATATCATATCAGATCAGAGTATTCACTGAAGATTGGATACATCTATCAACTAAACAATCATTTGTTGTATAAAAAATGGACTTCTTAGGCAATTATTTAAAAATATTTTTTTCTGAAATTGTAATTTTTCACTAATTTTTTTCAAAAACATTAAATTTGTTTTTATATACATGTAAATACCATAGAACCTGATTTGATAACTACAGCAAAACTTTTGGTATCCCTTCTTTTGCCATGTCATATAAGACAACTGCTGTAAACGAAGAGGACACTATATTGACATTAAGCCTAGCCTGGTCAGCCTTTCATTGCCTATTGTGTTTGGGAAGTAAGTCTTCAGTTGTTTCATTGTGCAAAATGATCTCTCAGCTTCACATGTTGATGCTGGTACACGCAAAAGGTAAAAAATACTGTGTGTTTTGATAGAAGTTCTTGTCACAAGCATAAAAAACCACCAGAAGGTTAGCAGGAAGGAGAGGCTTTAACTGATAACACCGTTTCTCAAACCATAATGCATACTCTGCTTCAAGTTCAGTTTGTGATCCCCTATTCTCAAACTAACTTCCGCTGGGATGGCTTATCGAAATTCTCCTGATGCAGTGAATCGGTAAGATGATTTCGGTCC